>NC_054606.1:23614676-23932176 GCF_004785595.1 Juglans microcarpa x Juglans regia
TGGGTTTTCGATGAGTATAGCATGTTCTAGCATATATCGTTCAGCATCAATCAAAAGCAGTCCGTTCGAGGCAAGTTCATGAATATGGCATATAAAATCGCACAGGAATGAATGATGCTTTAGTTGCAGTTTGTATACATATTCTATATCAGTCCCAACTTGTTCTTCCAAGCACGCATGCTCTCTCTTTTGCATGGTCTATAAATTGTCTGAATTAAGCTATATATGTTTGGTTATTGAATCAAACTCAATTCATTTTAACTCATCTGATCAAACTAATCATTGATGAGATCTAGTACTTTTTCAATTTATCATAAAAAAATTAAACTTATCTCAACCTATTTTATACATTTCAACTTAAAAAGTATTCATCTCAACATAAAAAGTTAAACTCATATCAATAGGATTCACAATTAAATATTATTATTTACATCTCAACTCAATTCATCTTAACATTCAAATACAGCCTAAATTAACCATTCAAAAGCTTCTCGAGACTTTTCCTTTTAATTTTTTTTTTTTTTTTTTTTTTTTTTTTTTTTTTTTTTTTTTTTTTTTTTTTGTCTTTAACCCCTAGCCTGCATATGCTTAAAATTTTGCAAAAGTCAATTTTTCATCCTTCTTTATCTTTAGGTAATTAAGTATATTTACAAGTCACATCCGCCACAAAATATCGCCGCTATAAATTGCACCACCACCGCCATTATTTTGATATCCACCATCTCCATACTGCTACAAAGTCTCCTCCATTATATTATATTCACCATTATTTCCACCTCCACCTCCTCCGTATATATAGAAATCTTCTCCGTCTCGGCCGTCAACTCCTCCTCTCTACATCTATATATAAATCATCGGGACCACAATGATCTCCTTCAACTCATCCTTGATATGTATCATGTAAATAGAAACAAGTACGAAGAAACAATTTTCGATAAATAGAGTACTCATATATATATTTATGTAAAATTAAGCATGCTTGAAGGGCGGTGGTTAAATTAAGGTACAGTTTAGTTGTTGCAACTTAAATGTCATGTTCTCGTAGATGCATGCACGAGTTTCAGCCACAACTTTAATTAATGTGTTCTCCTAATTGAAGGGAGTGAAAGTACAATTAATAGAAATGTAATGAGTTGTAGAAAGAAGTTGAATTAAATGTGTTTTTTACGCCAAAGGGTTCTAGTTTCTGCCAATGCACAAGCTGTCAAACGAGTGGACAAATGTTGGCAATTAACTTCTCTGAAAAATGTGTTCAAACCATAAAACTTAACTTTCCCTTTACTGTGTTTTTGGTGGATATCAGTCATGTTGTTGCGCATTGCGAAGCGAACAAAAATCTCTTATTTGAGAATCTCAAAGAAGGATCTTGAACAGAATGAAGCCGTAGTTGAAGGGAAATTCTAGCGTAGTTTTTAGCTAGAGTGCAGACTAGAGTTTTAAGGGTGATGTGGGACATTCTTTTCCATAGGAATTGGGAAATGTTCTATCAAGTGGATTTTTTCTGCATGCCATTATATATGGACTGTGTAAACTCCCAATCTTCAGTTCAATTTTCCTTCCAACACAAGCCAATACTTGAGTGAAAATGTAGAGTTTATCAAAGAAATTGAGATCGAACCCCTCCCTGCTTTCAAACTCAAACTAACTTACCTCCATTGTTACTATGTAGACTTTCAAAACATAAGTAATGCTTAGAGGCGGAAGTCATATTCCATTAACCCCAATTTATTTGTAAAGAAGAAAAAAAATGGGAGGGCCAAAAAATCAAAGGTAGATAATAGGTTAGTTAGAGTATGGAAACTTCATGCGTACACATTAAACAAAATGCATGCAATGCTCTCTAAAGGGATGGCTCCCTATAAATTGACAGCATCTTGATGCTCATTCACATGTATTCTGAATATATTCTCAAGGAATAGAAGCCCCCCCAACTGTGAGACTTTGCAAGCGTTGGCACGGAAAATGGCCAATCTATGGCTTTATCTGGTCTATGCATTGGGATTGTTCTTGTTAGCCACCAATGTAGTAGCAGCCATTGACGAGCCTTATTTTGTCCACTCTCCACCTCCTAACCAAATAAGACGACCACCAATAACAGTCCCAAACCCACTTCCACCATTCGACAATCATAGGCAACCACCTCCACCATCACCATATTACAAGAAGTCTCCTCCACCACCCCCAAGTCGTCGTAAATCCCCGCCACCTCCACCACCATACTACAATAAGTCTCCTCCACCACCACCACACCATCAACATCTTAAGTCTCCACCACCATACAATAAGAAGTCGCCTCCACCACCACCACATAATTCCCAAAACTCCCTTCCTCCACCACAGCTAGATAGCCAAAATTCTCCTCCTCTTCCTCCTTATGTTTCTAAATCTCCCCCGCCACCATCATCATCACCTCCCCCTCTTTCAACTCCAACTCCAACTCCAACTCCATCATCATCTCCATCATCATCCTTATCACCTAGCAATGAACCACCATTACAACCTTCTCCATCTCCATTCCCATCCATACCTCTATCTTCAGCTCCATCCTCTTCTCTATCCCCATCTACATCCTTGCTACCACCACCGTCTTCATCTCTATCTCCATCTATATCCCCATTACTTGTCAATGAGACACTGCCACCACCTTCTTCATCTCCTTCCCTGTCACCATCTTCATCCTCATTACCTAGCAATGAACCACTACCACCACCTTCTCCATCTCCATTCCCATCCATACCTCTATCTCCAACTCCATCCTCTTCCATATCTCCATCTACATTCCCACTACGACCACCAACTCTATCTCCATCTATATCCCCATCACCTATCAATGAGCCACTGCCACCACCTTCTCCATCACTTTCCCCTACACCATCCTCATCCTCATTACCTGGCAACAAACCAATACTACCACCTTCTCTATCTCCATTCTCATCCACACCTCTATCCCTAACTCCATCTTCTTCCTTATCTCCATCTACATTCCCACTACCACCACCATTTCTATCTCCATCTATATCCCGATCACCTGTCAATGAGCCATTGCCACCATCTTCATCCCCATCACCTGGCAATGAAGCACCTCTAGCACCTTCTCCTTCTCCATCAACACCTATATCTCTAAATCCATCTTCTTCTCTATCCCCATCATTACCACCATGGTCTCCATCTTTATCCACATCACCTGTCTATGAGCCATTGCCACCACCTTCTCCATCTCTGTCTCCATCTCCTTTCACATCCCCATCCCCATCCACACCTCCATCTTCTTTTTCATATCCACCCACATCCACATCTTCACTACTACCACCTTCTTCATCCCCATCCCTACCTCCCTTTACATCCTCATCCCCATCTTCATCTCCATCATCATCAAAACCTCCATATATATCCCCATCCTTTTTCACACCACATGTCAATGAACCAATACCAACCCATTCTCCATCTTTATCCTCTTCTCTACCTCCATCCCCACCTGCAACTCCATCACTACCTCCATCCCCATCTCCATCCCAAGTTTTATCCCCATCCCCATCACATGTCAATGAATCACAATCACAACCTTCGCCATCTCCACCTCCATCCTCCTCACCATCTTCATCCCCATCCTCATCCATAATTCCACTGCCACCACCCTTGTCATCTCAGTCTCCATCCCCATCCCCATCCCCATCCACCTCTCCTTCTTTATCTCCATCCATACCCACATCGCCATCCTTACCTTCTTCTTCACCCCATCACCATTAGAACCTCCACCCCTATATGTTCACCAATCACCATCACCGCCCCCACAATCTTTACCACCACCATTGTAATCTCCACCACCACCTCTTTCATCCCCTCCCCCACCTAGTTACAAGTTTCCACCACCACCTCCTCCATCTCCTACTCCACCTAGTTAAAAATCTCCAGCACCACCTCCTCCATCTCCTCCTCCACCTAGTTACAAATCTCCACTACCACCTTTTCCATCTCCGCCCTCACCCCATAACAAATCTCCACCACCTCCTCCATCTCTTCCCCCACCCTGTAACAAATCCTCACCACCACCTTCGCCATCTCCTCCCCCACCACGTAACAAGTCTCCACCACCACCTCCTCCATCTCCTACTCCACCTATTTACAAAACCCCACCACCACATTCTCCATCTCCACCTCCACCCTGCTACAATTCTCCACCACCACCATCAAGCTCATCTCCTCGTACTTAAGACTACCAGTACCTAAGACCTCACATTATTTACTAAACAAATCACAATTTCTAAGAGATTATGTAAGTGTGTAATGGTCTTTTTTTCCTTCCTTTTCTTTTACCCATCGTTAATTATGATAATTTTTACTATTTGTTTTTAGGTACCTTATAAACTAATAAAAGAATAATTGTTGCTGAAGTACTCAAACTCTATTATCGTGCTATGGTTTATCATTATAACTCAATGCCAATCAAGGCAACCGTTCAAGACAACCGAGATATAATATGCTTGGCAGCTCTTGTGCAATATATAAATGTATTTTATTGACTTGATATAATGAAATGATGGTTACATAACATTTGTTCATCAATGCATGTAGATGCATTTTCTTAGTTTTTATTGATTGGGCCATCGATCTATTCATATATATTCAATTTATTGTTGATGCCATTGTCTCTCAATATCTCTCTCGATTGTATTAAATAATTTCTATTGAAAAAATGAAAGAGATCAATCAAAGAAAGGGGTTATCTAGTTAGATAGTAAGCTAGATGATTGTGAATCTGTCTCTTAGAAAAATATTGTTTTCAACTCAAGAACAACTTTTGCAATAAGAAACCCAACAATATTGTCCTCAAGAAATAACATTTTTTGTAAATTGTGTGCATATTGCAAATACTGAATATATACTATTATGTGTAAGATAAAACAGAATATGATGGAGTAGGTTTTGATACCTTACTCACTGAAAGAGTTTGTATATTTATAGAGCTATATCAAGTTGTTTGTTACAGAAGGAATTCAAATTTACAAGGATATGTAAAATACTATCTTAACAAACTAATTCAAAAATCAATTGTTTGCAATTCTATTTTCACAGTGCTGTGGTCTCTCAGGATCTTCTATTTTCTCTGTATACTTAGTCAAGCTAACACCCCTTACAAACTGATGGGAACTAAGCAGATCATCAGTTTGGACCTTGGGAGTTTAAACCTCAATGTTGTATGTCCCTTAGTAAAAATGTCTACTATTTGATCTTCTATTGAAATATGACAGACTTGAACATCTCTATTTACCACCTTTTCTCTCACAAAGTGGTAGTCCACTTCAATATGTTTTGTTCTAGCATTGAAGACTGGATTAAAAGCTAATGCAATGGCTCCTATATTGTCACACCAAATTACTGGACATTTAGCTAGAACATTGTTTAATTCTCTAAGTAACATTCCCATCCAATAGAATTCAGCAGTAACTAATGCAAGGGACTTGTATTCTGCTTTTGTACCTGAACGAGCGACCACATTTTGCTTTTTAGCACTCCAAGAGAACAAGTTTTTGCCCAGAAAAATTTCATACCCACTGCTACTACGTCTGTCATCTGGATTACCTACCCACTCAGAATCACAATATGCATTTATCTCTATAGTTGATGGTGTGTAATAAAGACCATAATCAATTGTCCCTTTGAGATATCTTATAGCACACTTGAGAGTTGTCCAGTGTCATTCTCATGGGGAATGCATAAATTGGCATAATTGATTAACAATATAGGAAACATCAGACCTGGAAATGGTGCAATATTGAAGTGCTCCAACAACCATATAGTATTTACTAGGATCTTTAAGTAGTAATCCTTATTGAGATGTCAACTTCTTTCCAGAAATTGTTAAAGATGACAATGTTTTTATTCAATAGATCAGTGATATATTTGCATTGTCTCAAGTGAAGGCCATTTGAATCACGGCATGCTTGAACACCTAAGAGGTAACTCAGATTCCTGAGGTCCTTGAGTTGAAATTGTGAGTTGAGCAATGAAGTGATGTATTGCCTACTTATTTGATCTTGCCATGATAATGTCATCTATGTATACAACAACAAATCATTGTAAGCCATTCTTTGCAAAAAAAATAGAGATGCATCAACTGATGATTCAAGAAATCCATATTCAATCAGTTGCTGAGAGAGTCTTCGAAACCAAGCTCTTGGAGCATGTTTTAGTCTAGATAGAGACTTATGTAATCTGCAAACAAAATCAGGTTGAGATTTATCAATAAATCCCTTTGGTTTCTCCATGAATACCTCTTCATCTAATATGTCATGCAAGAATGCATTAAAGAGATCTAGTTGATGAATAGGCCAATGGAAATTAATAGCTAGTGCCAGAATTAAACGAATAGTAGAGGGTTTAATTACTGGTGAAAACGTCTAGGGACTCGACTTATCCCTCATGAAGGTCGGCACTCGACTTATTGGTCACGAAGGTCGACAAGTCGAGGGATTTGTGTCCGACATTCCATTTGGGATTAGCTCAGGATGCTCAGGCTCGACCACTTCTTTGTGGCATGTCTAGGGACTCGGCTTATTTTTCATAAAGGTCGACAAGTCGAGAGACTTGTGTCTGACTAGTCATCTAGGCAGAGCTCGGGATGCTCTAACCTAACCACTTTTTTGTGGCGAGCTAAGGGACTCGACTTATCTATCACAAAGTTCTGTAAGTCGAGGGACTTGTATCCAACTGGCCATTTGGGTAGAGCTTCTAGCAGAGCTCGGGATGCTCTAAGCTGACCCACTTCTCCATGGCAAGTCAATGGACTCGGCTTCGATTACGAAGTTCAGCAAGTCGAGAGACTTGTGTCCAACTAGTCATTTGAGCAAAGCTTGAGATGCTCTAGCCCAACCACTTATTCATGGCCAGTCAAAGGACTCGACTTATCGATCACGAAGTTCGGCAATTCGAGGGACTCATGTCTAATTGGTCATTTGGGTAGAGCTCGAGATGCTCTAGCACGACGACTTCTTCATAGCAAGTCTTAGGACTCAGTTTATCGATGTAACACCCCGCTTCCCAAAAAGACATTTTAGAATTTTCAGGGAGCCAGTGTGCTACTACTAAACTTAAACTTAAGATCTTTTATTTTTAACAAACGCCAGATGCGAAAGATTTCCATAAATAATAACCTTTAATAAATACTGAAAATCCAAAATAAAGTCTGCAGAAGCACTTATTTAAAAAAAATACAAAAGTCTCATATGCTTATCAAAATAATTTATTTGAACTATAAACCATAGAAATAATCATAGCATAATCTGTCTAGGCCCCTGCCTCGCCTCTTGGGGTCAAGTCCTGTTCTGCTGTCTTATCCTCATAAATTTCATCACCTAGGATAGTTTAAAAACATAAAAATAAATTAAAATAAGTCGAATACTCAATAAGCAATACATCATACAGTAAACATAATAAACATAAGGTTTCTTGAAAAACGTGCATACTCACAAATACATATGTAATTAACATGAACATGAACATGGACTTATCTTTTCATTTATCATAGGCCGTTACCCACTGTTGACCCCCGTGAGTTAGGGTTAGCGAATCTAAGTAGATTCTGATTCCGCCCGTGACCGCAGGTTGTGGAATCCATACATAAGGAAGACATACTGGGTGCACTACCAACATGCACAACCTGAGAATGCAATATGCCCATAATATAGGTACCGTCTTCATATCATAACATAGGCCGTTACACATTTTATCAAAATCATACTTGCATACTTGTTATTTCATAGATTTCAAAAGAAATCACATACATACTTATCATATCGTATCATAGATTTCAAATGAAATCTCATTCTTTCATAAATATCATGATACATGTTTCCTCACATAAATTCATGACTTTCATAGAAAATTTTATGCATAACTCTCACAGAAAATAATTTTATGCATAACTCTCACATAAAATCATGCATTTCATAAATAATTTTATGAAATAACTCTTACATAAAATCATGCATTTCATAAATAATTTTATGAATAATCTCTCACATAAAATCATGTATGACTTCTCAAAATTATTTTAATGCATAAATTATCACATGAGATCATCAATATTCATAAACTTTCACATAAAATCATGGATTTTAATAAATAATTTAATGCATAAATCTTCATATAAAATCATAGATTTTTATAAATATATCATGATTGGGTACGTAAAGAGGAGCTTCCAAAGAAGGGCATACATGTAAAATATTTTTATAAAAGACATGTCGTTTACCGTATATACGTGGGTATGATCATGCTACTTACCTTGCAGTGCTAATCCACTATTTTCGGCACGTAATCAGTCGCCTATAAAATAAACACGTAATTTGCATAAATTTCTAATTAAACATGTGATTTTATTTAAAACCTAAACTACTATAATATTCTATATTTCCTAAACCTAGATTCTTCTTAACACTAAAATATTCTCATCTTTTAATCCTAAATAGGCATGGGTATTTTTGAAAAACAATACAAAGGGCATTATTGTAATTTAACTAACCCACTGAAAATTGATCTTACGGGTTGTATGCATATTCAGGTTGTACGCTTGAATGGGTTGCATGCATTCAGGTTGGGTGGTTTGATGCTCACCGAGAGAGGAAGAAGCAGTCGCGATGATGGGTTTGGTGGTTGGGCACGGCGTCAACTCCGACATGTGGCGGCTATGCAACTGAGAGCAAGAGAGTTATGAGAGAGAGAGAGAGAGAGAGAGAGAAACTGAATCTTAGAGAGAGAGATTACGGGGAGAAGGTTTACGCACCACGCAGCATGCATGGGGCCTTGGGTGGTGGAGGCTAGATCTCTGGCGTCGTCTGTTGCTACTGACGGTGGCGTCCCGGCCCAACAGTGGCAGAAGTGGCTTTCGGTTTGGGCGAGGATATATCCTATGTTTCAGTGCAGTAAAATAGAGCATTTTGGTGTGGTTTCTCAACAGCTGGGTGAAGGTGGTGGAGGGAAGAGCTACGGTTGCTGCGTGTGGGAAAGCTGGTGGTTCATGGTGTACTGCCGTGTGTGTTTGTGCGGTGGTTGGTTGTGTTCATGGCTTACGGGGTGTGGGCTAGCAGCAGCGTTGAGGAGAGGCTGGTGGTTGGACGTAATGAGCCTAGCTCTATATATAGACTAGTGAAAACCCTAGTGAAGAAGGAGAAGAAACGTGCGTGCATGGAAATGGATTAGACTTCGTGCATGTTTGAAATACATAGAATAAAATCCAGTAGAGTTTTATTATGAAGAGGAAATAAGAATAGTAATAGTTTTTGGACTCTAACACACACATGCTTGGAGTAAATAAAAAATAATAATAACTAAAAAATAAAATAATAACAATGGAGCCTTAACTCTAGGTTTTAAAAAAAAAAAAAAAATCATTTGATAATTCTCATATGGGCTTTAACTCATTTATTGAGCCTAAAAAATTTATCTATAATTTATCCTTAAAAATAGAGGATCGGGTCATTACAATCGGTTACGAAGTTCGGCAAGTTGAGGGACTTGTATTCAACTGGCCATTTGGGCAGAGCTTGGGATGGATGCACTGGCCTGACCACTTCTTCATGGCAAGTCATGTAACTCAGCTTATCAATCGCGAAAGTTGGCAAGTCGAGGGACTTGTATCCGACTAGCCATTTGGGCAGAGCTCGAGATGATCTGGTCCAACCGCTTCTTTGTGGCAAGTAAAGCAACTTGGCTTATTGGTCACGAAGGTCGTTAAGTCAAGGGACTTGTGTCCGACTGACAATTTGGGCAGAGATAAGGAAGTTCTGGCCCGACCACTTCTTCGTGGTGAGTCTAGGAACTTGGCATCTTGGCTTCCAGCTTTGACAAAGACAATTCAAAGTGAACATTCATACTTCATTCATAAAACATTCATACTTCATTCATAAAACATGTTTGATACATTCATAGGTAAGATTATGATTTCTAGGTAAAGTAGTTCTTTAGGTGCTCAGCGTTCCATGGGTAAGGTAGTTTGAGGCCCTATCGTCCTTAACCCCTCCCACTGTGGCCCTAGCAACTCCGCGATGGGATAATTCGTGTTTCACAGCCTGAGCATCTCCACAATAGGTCAATTCGTTCCTACAAATATGGAGGAATGAAGGCTCGGGGTGGTAAGAAACACCTCTGATGCCTAGGTCAGGTTGGGTTTTCAATCTATGATTTAAGGGAGCTCAAATGAAAGTACTTAAAGAGTTTTCTGCCACTGCCGGGAGGGGGGTGGGGATATATATATATATATCCTTGGTTGTGGTGGTCCCCTGGCAAGCCAATCGTGGTGATGTCGCTCCATACTTAGGTCATGTCCTCTTCCAATGTTTTACCACACGACAAGTCATCTGTGCCTGACCGTGGCAACTGCTGACAGTCCAGGGTACATGTCGTGGCTTGTCCGTCTCTAACCTTCATTAAATGTGACGTGGTCTCTACCTGGCGCACCCACCTTCCAAATTTGTCCAACCATAGGTGTCCATGTACCATGATTTTCCATGACCCTGCATATATGGATTGTTGGTCAGTAGAGGTGTCAGGCCTCATGACTCAGGGGTCCACGTCCCACGCGTGCTACTTTTCTACTTCTTTCTGGTCTTCCTAGGCCGGTCTCGTCCTCTGGCCCGACCCATCCTATTTCCTCATTCTAATCCCTTCTGCTTAGTCATCCCATGGCCCATCTATCCCTCTGGGTTGGGCCAGCGTGGCTTGGCCCGATGCAAAAAAGGGGGGGAAGGGGGGGATTGCCTCCCTCACACGTGTTGTATGGGAATGGGAATCTCTAATAGGAAGTTGCATGGGTTGAAGAATATAGTGCGCGGAGGCTAAAGAATGATGAGCGAAGCTACGAGCCAGACTTCATAGATGTCATGCTATCAGCATCAATTGAGGAGGATTCCATGTGTTTCGTAGCTCTTCCCACACGATCACTTACAACCAAAGAGAGACAGGTCTTGGGGGTTCGTGTGAATGTCTCTAATGCCTAAGTCAGTATAGTATGGATATTTCTTTAGTGTGAAAAGAAGATTCCCTCATGGTCATACTTGGGCGATGTAAATAGAGCTCCTAATATCTTATGTTTGACATGATAATCGCTTGATCTGTCATTTAAAACTCAAGTCGTGAGATATTCAAACTTCACTTACTGAGGATAACAAACTGATAACCTCTCTCCCGAGGTTTTTGGGGTGGTTATCCTCTCTGTGGATCAGTATATCGAAGTTCAAGGTTCATGGGCCAGACTCTTATCTAGGCCCATAACGTGGCCCAACAGGCCGAGAGGGGGATAAAGGGTTAAAGCCCTTCTACCATGTTTGGTCATTCAGAGAAACCATTACCAAGGCAACTTTAGTGGTATATATATAGTACTAGTGAGGAGCTACATGCAAGGCACGTATGCCCCTTGCACAGCACCTAGTTAAAAGATAAAAAGGCATCTTTTATTATATTTTGTTTGAAAGTTTGAAACAATTGTAATGATTAGATGAAATGAAAAGAGATCAACTTATTATCCAAATAGGACTTAAGTTTCATCAATAATTGGTTTGAGATGAGTTGAGTTATCCTTAATCAAAGTGGATAAAGTTACTATCTGTCACTCCACAATAAACAACAAAATGAGAATTGAAATCCATGCAAAGTTGAAACACATCATATATTTATACAAATTAAAATAAACCTAATACAAAATTAAGAGAAGTGATAGGTTCATACAAGTTTAGTGGATAAGCAAATTACTTACCTCATAGCTATGCTTCTAAAATTTTATTTCACAGTTTGTTATTTATACGAAACTCTAAATCCATACTATGGAAATAAGAAAGTGTTTCTAAATTTATAAGAAACACTATAACAGAGTTTGTTACTTTCTAAAAAACCACTTCGCGGTATTCTAATTAATTAAAATCATACCATAGAAATAATCTAATAAATATTTGATTATACTAAGATTAATAGATAGTAATATTATTTAAAGTTCAGAACATATTCCATTGATTTTCTATTTAAGGTATAACAAAATAATTTTATCAAAAATCTGTAAAAATAAATAATGGAATTAAACAGACTCCATATACTATAGGCTAATCATAAAGTTAATGCATAGTATTGTAAAAAATAGATCTATAGGCTAAATATTTATTCAATTAAAAAAGCCACAGTAAACTATATCATAGCGGTTTTATGAACATACATCTCCGCCCAACCTAATTTAAAAACACAAATCTCATTTAAAATCTAAGCACAACCCATGTAAATGACCTAGGGTTAAAACACACAACCTGCCATGTACACCTAAGGGCACAAACTAGGGGTGAAAACCAACGTCGTCGGCCCGGTTTTTGGGCAAACCGACACCGACCGATGTCTGAAAAAATAAAGGAGGCACCGACCGTAACCGGTTCATGGGGAGGAGAAAACCGATCGAGACGGTTCTCTGGCAATTCTCGGTCGGCGTCGGTTCTCTGACAGTTCTACTGAGAGAATAATGAGAGAGAGAGAGAGAGTTGCATAGGAGAGAGAGAGAGAGAGTTACAGAGGAGAGAGAGAGAGAGAGTTGCAGAGATTGGATTCGGGAGAAGAAGGGGCTGGGGAAGAAGACGACTCATCTCGAAACGACGCCGTTCCACTTAAGTTTAAGTGGAACGGCGTCATTTCAGACCTATTTTTTTTTCTTACGTCCTTAATAAAACGACATCGTTTGGTTTAATGTCAAACAGCGTCGTTTCCATTATCTGTTGTAATACTTATTAACATAAACGACGTCATTCCACTTAAATTTAAGTGGAACGGCGTAGTTTAAGTGGAACGGCGTCGTTTCGATAAGGGTATATTTTTTTAAAAAAAAGATTTTATTATATCGGTCGGTTCAGCGGTCCGGTCCAACTTCAAACCGAGACCGAACCATTGAACGTCGGTTTCTTCAAATTACCACCGCACGCCGATCGGTTCTCCATCGGTTCCGGCCGATTCCTAATGCGGCCTATCGGTTCGCATCGGTGGCGGCCTGTGGAATCGGTTTCTGTACAGCCCTAGCACAAACGTAATTACTCAAAATGATTCTTCAAGAGGCATCTACGAAATTCTAAGGGCCATAGGTTGAAGGGTGTTTTTGTAATAACAAAAAGCATGGATGCACCTTTTAGGAAAGCTGAAAATCAAAAAGGGAAATCCGAAACATAAGACTCAAAAAACTAAAAGAACCAAAACACCTTTACTGGAAAAGGGACAGTCATGCGACAACGGAATTTAAAGCTCACCAGGGGAAAATGGAGGTGTGACGGCAGATGTGGGTGGTTGGTCGAGAATGGGCAGAGGACGGTGGATTCCTAGTGGTTGAGCGGAGATCGATGGCGATAGCAGTTTCTGGTGGAAAAAAGATCAAATTGTTTTCATCATTTGGTTGAGGAAACACAGTGAAGAAAAAAGAGGGAGGAATCAGTGGGGTCTTACGAAGAAGAAAGGGACACCATGCATGGTGGATCTAGTTGGCCGGAGTCAAAGTTGACAGTTTCTGAGTTGCCAAGTGGTGTTCCAACTTCTCCTTAGAGAACATGGCACTTTTGATTGTGTCTACCACACGGTCTACCATTGGTTTGCCAACTTAAAATTTGAATAATCAGAAGCTCTCTTCTTACTTCTTTCCCTAATTCTTCTTCTTTTTTATTTGAATCTTTTCATGGCAGGGTTTTATTTATTTATCATTAATATTGTAAATGGGCATTTTCATGGCAGCCCATTGAAGGAGTATTGGAGAAGGGACAAAATGGGTATGATTTCCTTTCTGATTCTGTTTATTTCTATACAAATCCAAGTGATATTTTTTGTAATTATGTGAGAAAAATCCGAGTGCTATTTTTTGTAATGGCTTTTTAATCCGAGTGGGTATGATTTATTTACTGAATTTATAGAAATTTGAAGGCATTTTGTTTGGATTTGCGGAATGAATTAATTTTTTTATTTTTAGAACTGAACATATTTTTTGAAGATTATTTTGAGTTTGGTTTAATTTAATATATGCATATGATCTGAGATCTACCCTTTCTACATCTCCAATCCTCTAAATGAATTTTTTTTTTCTTTACATCTGAACGAGAAGGAAAAAAATGGTTAAGTAGCTACTGTTAATGGAACTAAGAGGCAAAAACGTAAAATCACGAATAAAAAAAACAACTGAGGGACAAAAAGGGTAAACAAATAAAAAAGAGGGATAAAACTGTAAAAGTACAAATAAAATATAAAAAAAGCAGGGAGAAAATGGAAAAACATAAAAAAAGGAAGGGTAAAATTGAAAAAATAATGTGAGACAAAAAACACTATTTCTTTTCTCATTAAAGCTTTTATATATAAGAAGATATATAATGTTGGTAATCTTTTTGCAAAAGCCTACTCGAATGACAGAATAGAATCTTTGAGCTGCACATCCAAACCTACCTAAAGACCTTGAAATTTGCAGATAATTCCTTTTTCCTTCTTCTGTACAAAGAGAAATTATCAGCATACAATATAGAATAGTTATATATATACAGTATACATGATATATATATATATATATATATATATATATATATATATATTGCTGTTGTAAGAAATGATCACGAGAGTTCTTCCTTCCAATCTTTAATTTTGATGTCAAGTTACTTTAACGGTAAAAGAGAATTAGGAAAAGAAGAATAATGTTAGATACATTCTTAAAGCGTGTAAGTTTCACGAATTCTTTTTAAAAAAATGGGGTCCATCTTAAGAAAATAATTTTTATATAAATTCTAAATTTATCCACTTTAAAAAAAAAAATGCATAAAACTTGTACACGTTAAAACCGTAAGTATCATTTTTCTAAGTTTGAAAAATTAGTCTAGAGTCAAGAGCATGAGTTTGGAATTTGTGAAGAACTTGTTTAATTTTCTTGTAAAAGTATACCTAACCAGGGAAATGATTCAATTGCGCCGGCAGCCCAAAATCCCATATTAAAATCAGTCCCAATTACATCTTTAAATCATGGAAAATGCATTCATCTTGCCCCAATTGCCTTGGTGTATAAATTTATAATATAAGTCTCTAATCATTCCATCACCTTACATGCATATGATAAAAAGCAGACGCTGGTACATAGGCAGTATAAATGCTTGCACCCATTTTATTAATTTGGCATGCCTAGCTAATTGTGTTTTGACAGGTATTAATCTTAATGCAGCTTATTAGTTGATAGAATTATCGACGTACGTACATGGAGAAATTAAACATATATATACTCCCATCGAGGTAATTGGTTTATTAGCAAATAGGAATTAAATTCTAGTCCTACTGATCAGTAAATCCACCAAGAAATGCTACAGATTGTAGTTTTTTTTTTAATTAATAATTAAGGAATTACTTTTTTTAATGAGTTTGTGATTTTTTTTAAAAATATTTTAGAGGATCTAGAAAATGTTAAAAAAAAAAACAAAATACACATTCAATACCCACTCTCGATGGGTTTTCTCAATGCAGATAGCATATATCGTTCAGCATCAATCAAAGCAGTCCGTTCGAGGCAAGTTCATGAATATGGCATATAAAATCGTACAGGAATTAATTTTAGTGGCAGTTTGTATACATAATCTATATCAGTCCCAACTTGTTCGACCAAGCACGCATGCTATCTAAGAGTACTGTCTTTTGGTTTCCTCAATCGGATAAATTAAGCTAGCGAGGACCATGGTCTATAAATTTTCTGAATTAAGCTATATATTTATGTTTAGTTGTTGAACTAAACTCAACTCATCTCAATCCAATCATTGATAGAACTTACTACTTTTTTAATTTTTTATAAAAAAGTTAAACTCATCTCAATTTATTTTATACATTTAAACTTAAAAAAGTTAAATTCATCTCAATAGAACTCACAAAATACTGTTACTAATAACTTAACTCAATTTATCTCAACATCCAAATGCAATCTAAATTAACCATTCAAAAGCTTCTCGAGACTTTTTCTTTTAATTTATTATTTTTTTTTTCTTCAACCCCTTGCCTGCATATGCTTATTTTGCAAAATCAATTTTTCATCCTTCTTTATCTTTAGGTAATTAAAGTATATTTACAAGTCACCTCCACCACAAAATATCGCCGCTACAAATTACACCACCACCGCCATTATTTTGATCTCCACCATCTCCATACTACAAAGTCTACACCATTCTGGACTATTATTTCCATCTCCACCTCCTCCGTATATATATATATAAATCTTCTTCGTCTCAGCCATCAACTCCTCTCTACATGTATAAATCTTCGGGACCACAATGATCTCCTTCACCTCATCCTTGATATTGCATAATTAACGACTAACCAATTTGTTGAGTGAATTGGTAGATATTTCGACTGCGTTACAGAAGTACTTAGATAATTTTAGTTGGCAATTAACTTCTCTGAAAAATGTGTTCAAACCATAAAACTTAACTTTACCTTTGCGGTGTTTTTGGTGGATATCAGTCATGTTGATGCGCATTGCGAAGCGAACAAAATTCTCTTATTTAAGAATCTCAAAGAAGACACGTAAAATAGATCTTATAATATTTATTGTTATCTTATAAATATTTCGAGCAGTATTAAATGAGTAATATAAATAATGTAGACTCTACTTGATGTATCTATCTCTTTTCTACTTGACACCATCAAATTTAGACAAGAATTTTAGAGGATCTTGAATCGAATGAAGCCGTAGTTGAAGGGAAATTCTAGGGTGTTTTAGCTAGAGTGCAGATTAGAGTTTTAACGGTGATGTGGGACATTCTTTTCCATAGGAATTGGGAAATTTCCTATCAAGTGGATTTTTTCTGCATGCCATTATATATGGACTGTATAAACGACTCCCAATCTTCAGTTCAATTTTCCTTCCAACACAAGCCAATACTTGAATGAAAATGTAAAGTTTATCAAAGAAATTGAGATCGAACCCCTCCCTGTTTTCAAACTCAAACTAACTTACCTCCATTGTCACTATGTAGACTTTCAAAACATCAGTAATGCTTAGAGGCGGGAGTCATATTCCATTAACCCCAATTTATTTGTAAAGAAGGAAAAAAAAATGGGAGGGCCAAAAAATCAAAGGTAGATAATAGGTTAGTTAGAGGATGGAAACTTCATGCGTACATAATGTTAAACAAAAAGCATGCAATGCTTTCTAAAGGGATGGCTCCTTATAAATTGACAGCATCTTGATGCTCATTCACATGTACTCTGAATATATTCTCAAGGCATAGAAGCCCCCCAACTGTGGGACTTTGCAAGTGTTGACTCGAAAAATGGCCAATCTATGGCTTTACGTGGTCTATGCATTGGGATTGTTCTTGTTAGCCACCAATGTAGTAGCAGCCATTGACGAGCCTCATTTTGTCCACTCTCCACCTCCTAACCAAATAAAACGACCACCAATAACAGTCTCAAACCACTACCACGATTCGACAATCATAGGCAACCACCTCCACTAGGGTTGTGCAGAATAGGCCTTGGGCCCGATTCGTCCGTCAAAACCGACTTGGTCCACCTGAATAAGAACCGGTTCATCGGGTCAAGGTTTAGTAACGGGTTTTAAACAATCAACCCGTCGAAACCGAAGCCCTCTCTTCATCACTAATTCATCCCTCTCTTCTGAATCCCATCGAAACCATTGCGAAAACCCTAGTCTCCGTCGCCCTTTTCCGTCGTCATCGTCGTCGTCGTCGTTGTTGCCATAACCGTTCTCCAACTTCGAGCTTCCAAGCCTCTGTTCTGATTATTCGGGTCAAGGTTTACTCTCGACTCTCTCTGTTTCAATTCTCTCTATTTTTTTTTCAATCACTCAAGTAGAACAGAAAAGTAGAAGATATTCTTTGAGGTTAGATGAACAGATAGCAATAGGAATGAAGATATTCTTTGAGGTTAGATGAATAGATGATTATCATCAGTTATTGAGGGAAAAAACTGATGTTTGGGAATGTGAAGATTCTTTTGTTTTGTTGGGTTTTATGCAATCCTTGTTAATTTTCTAGTTCTGGTCTTGTTGGGTTTTATGCAATCTTTTGGAACACACACTAGGATCAATATCACACTCATTCTAAGTTGGATACTGAATTAATTACATGAATGTAAAGACAAATGTTTGGATTATATATCAAAAATATTATCATACCTTCTTTTCAATAGAAAACAATGTTTATAATGCGTGTAATGCTTGAGATGGTGGTGTATTAATGGAATTATGAAATCTCGTTGATTTAGGCGTAGTTTCTGAAGTTTCAAGTGTAATGCTTGATATGGAGGTGTATTAATGGTTGACATGTAATGCTAAATCTGTATGGATTAATAGCTTGATGTAAAAATTTTATAGAACAGAAGGATTGGTTAATAGCATGATATGACTAAGAATATAATCTTAAAGTTTGATTAATTTTCGAAATGGCGTGGTTGATCTCGAATTTGGCCAAAATTTTCACCCCTGAATATGACTATATGTTATAGTAGTCGTTTTGCTTTCATGACCACAAATAGAGGTATTCGGAAGTTAATTGAGCTGTAACATAAAACTAGAATCTATCCCACAAAAAAAAGAGGGTCATGTCCTCGAAGCAGCATGGAATCCATCATCTGCCCTTGTGTGTTGTTTCCTTATCCCAAAATGAACAACTAAGTTGTTTTCATGCGATTGGTTTGAATCTTATTTTGAAAGAAAAGTTTGAAACATGGAAGAATGGGAGAGTACTAGTTTGTATTTGTTGTTCTCTGTTTTTGGTAGCAGTATCATAAACCAATCCATATCTCTCTTCAAACTAGTTTGTATTTGGCTGCTTTGCTAGCTGCAGCCTGCAGATATATAGAGACATGTCCTTTCGCTTAGTGACAAAGTATCTGCACCCAACCTACATGTCAATTTCCAGCAGCTCCAGTAATATTGGAATGTAGTTAGGGTTCTGACATATCTATAGTTAGTTAACAGGTCATGATATTAATTAGACATGACTATTCTTAATTTGCAAGTATTTTTACATCTTAATTATGCAGTATATGCATTTTTACATGGCTATATATATGCAGTATTATGCATTTTTACATCTCTGAACATAAGTTGAATATTTTGATCAATGGTTTCTCCTTCTTTTGAGTTTCTTTAAATCATAAAAATAGAGTAATTTTCAGTTCATATTTTAATATCTTAATTTTTATATGTTATATTATATGTCAGCTTATATATGGATTGATTTGAAAGTGACACTCATACAAATTTAAGAGATAATGAGACTGCTACTCTTTTAGAAAATTGATCACAAATGGCTTCAAATATTAACTTGTCTAGTGACACAAGTCTCCCAGTCCCCCCTTGTAAAAGGAGGGCAAATAAGAGGACCCCTCAGCAGTGTGGGACCATTTCACTAAAATAGATGGATGCCCTTTAAATGACCCAAAAGTGAAGTGTAATTATTGTCACAAGATTTACCCTTGTCATCCCAAAAGACATGGTACATCAAGTATGCTACAGCATCTTGGAACTTGTAAGCAACATCCTCATAGAATCAGACTTACGGATCAACAGACTATGAGTCGTGAGGGGCTCTTGAAGGAATTGGAGATAGTGATGTCAACAACTCGGCAAATGCACAGAGATTTAGGAAAGTATGTAGATCACTTAAACCAAGGTTCCAAGTGCCATCTCGAACTACTGCGGCAAGAGACTATATTAAACTATTTAAAATGAAGAAGTTAAGGAAAATATTTAAGACGGTTGGGCGGGTTAGTTTAACCACTGACACATGGACGTCGATTCAAAACTTAAATTATATGTCTTACTGCATATTTTATCGACTGTGAATGGAAACTACACAAAAGAATTCTAAACTTTTGCATGATCACTAATCACAAAGGAGAAACTATTGGAAAGTATGTAGATTCATGTCTACAAGATTGGGGTATTGACAAGATCTTTACTGTTACAGTTGACAATGCTTCCTCAAACGATGTTGCCATTAAGTATTTGAGGAAGTTCGTAGGAGGTCATTTGTTGGAAGGGAAGTATATTCACATTAGTTGTTGTGCCCATATTATGAACCTCATTGTGAATGATGGGCTCAAAGATTGTGATGATTCAATCACAAAGGTGCGCAATGTGGTTAGGTATGTTAGATCATCTCCCACAAGAATGGATAAATTCAAAAAGTGTATAGAGAAGGAGAAAATTGGTTGTACGAAATTGGTATGCCTTAATGTTTCCACAAGATGGAATTCGACTTATCTAATGCTAGAAGTTGCAGAAGCATTTAAAAAACCATTTCTGCGATTGGAGAAGGATGATGATTCTTTTTTTCGTTATTGTCGTAATGTGAACTTGAGCCCTCCAAACTCTAGTGATTGGGAGAGAGTTAGAGTATTGATAAAGTTTTTGAAGATTTTTTATGATACTACTGTGAGACTTTCTGGCTCTTTGTATGTTACATCTAATGCATATTTCCAAGAGTTTTGTGGCATCCAATCACATTTGTCAAAAATGTGTCAAAGTAATGATGCAGTGTTGAAATGTATGGCGGCGAATATGAAGATTAAGTATGATAAATATTGGGAATCAATCGAGAAGACTAATTTGATGATATTTATTGCTGCTGTTCTTGATCCAAGATGCAAATCTAATCTTTTGCATTTTTGGTTCAAAAAAATATATGGTGGTAATTTAGTTGAAAAAATGATGGCAAAAATGAAACAATTAAAGATTGACATTTATGGAGAATATAGTGTTGTGTATGGAAGTTCAAGTGGAGTTTCCTATTCTGAGCCTCCTTCCTCAGTTGATCCTAGTATGATTGATTCTGATTCTCAACAGAGTTTTTGGGTTGAGTATGAGCAAGAAATAATTGAATCTAATTTGATGAACAAATCAGAGATCAATCAGTACTTGGAACATGGTTGTGAGACACGAGCTCTAAAATTTTGATATTTTAGATTGGTGGAAGATCATTGAAGTAAAATATCCTATTTTGGCAAGAGTTGCACGGGATGTGATGGCCATTCCTGTTTCTACTGTTTCTTCTGAGTCAGCCTTCAGTACAGGGGGTCAGGTGCTTGGCCCATTTCGTAGTTCACTATCTCCAAGAACAGTCGAGGCACTTGTTTGTACACAAAATTGGTTGAGGGATCCAATACCCATTGATCTTCGTGCCTCCTTGGATAATATTGAAAGCTTTGAGGCGGAATTGGGTAATAAACTTATTTCTTATTTACATATTTATTAAACTATTTTATAATGTTTATTTTTATATCATTTAAAAATTATCATGTGTTTTTTTAGAGTTTGATCCAAAATCAAGTTTTACTTACATTGATGAGGAGTAACTCAAGGCTTATGGTTTGCATAATCGTATGTTTTTCATTTTCACTCTTCCTTTAGAGAAACTAAACCACTTTGTGTTGACTTGGATTATTTGATGTGCTATTTATTGATTTGGTGTTAGACTTTTTCATAATGGCAGATATAGAGGAAGAGATGGGAAGCTATTGTTATTTGATTGTTGGATGCTCCTCAATCCTTTATCAGTTAATGTTCATATTTTTGTAATTTAGATAGTTTTTGTAATAGATGGCTTATGTACATTTTTTTTATTATTTTTTGTAATAGATGGCTTGGAAGAATAAATATTCTAGTTCTTTTGGTTTTTTTCTTTTTTTTGTTCATCTGGTTTATGTCAATATTTTTTTGATATCTTTTGAGATCTTAGTGAACCTGTTTTGCAAGCTATATTCTGTCCATGAAGCTGTGTAACTTAACACAGGTCACCAACATTGATATTAGTTGTGAAAAAAAAAAACACCGAAGACCCGACCCAAACCGCACAGTACTGGGTCGGGTCGGACCGGGTTGGCGCGCTAATAGTGTCGGGTTGGGTCGGACCGGGCCCAAACCCTGTTCGATTGCATCGGCTTGCAGCCCTAACCTCCACCACCACCAAGTCATCGTAAATCCCCGCCACCTCCACCACCATACTACAATAAGTCTCCTCCTCTACCACCACCTCCTTCATCTCCTCCCCAACCCCGTTACAAGTGTCCACCACCACCTCTTCCATCTCCTCCCACACCTCGTAACAAATCTCCACCACCACCGCCTCCTCTATCTCCTCCCCTACCCCGTAACAAATCTCCACCACCACCTCTGCCATCTCCTCCCCCACCCCGTAACAAATCTCCACCACCACCTCCTCTATCTCCTCCCTCAACCGATAACAAATCTTCACTACCACCTACTCCGTCTCCTTCTCCACCCCATAACAAATCTCCACCACCACCTCCTCTATATCCTACTCCACCTCGTAACAAATCTCCTCCACCACCTCCTCCATCTCCTCCCCCACCCCGTAACAAATCTCCACCACCACCTCTGGCATCTTCTCCCCCACCCAGTAACAAATCTCCACCACCATCTCCTCCATCTCCTTCCCCACCCCGTAACAAGTCTCCACCACCACCTCCTCCATCTCCTCCTCCACCCCATAACAAATCTCCACCACCACCTCCGCCATCTCCTCCCTCATCACATAAAAAATCTCCACCACCACCTCCTCCATCTCCTCCCCCACCCGGTAACAAATCTCCACCACCACCTCCACCACCTCCACCATCTCCTCTCTCACCCCGTAACAAATCTCCACCACCACCTCCTACATCTTCTTCCCCACCCCGTAACAAGTCTCCACCACCACCTCCTCCATCTCCTCCCGCACCCCGTAACAAATCTCCACCACCACCTCCGGCATCTTCTCCCCCACCCAGTAACAAATCTCCACCACCATCTCCTCCATCTCCTTCCCCACCCCGTAACAAGTCTCCACCACCACCACCTCCTCCATCTCCTCCTCCACCCCATAACAAATCTCCACCACCACCTCCTCCATCTCCTCCTCCATCACATAAAAAATCTCCACCACCACCTCCTCCATCTCCTCCCCCACCCCGTAACAAATCTCCACCACCACCTCCGGCGTCTCCTCCTCCACCCAGTAACAAATCTCCACCACCACCTCCTCCATCTCCTCCCCCAACCCGTAACAAGTCTCCACCACCACCTTCTCCATCTCCTCCTCCACCCCGTAACAAATCTCCACCACCACCACCTCCGGCATCTCCTCCCCCACCCCGTAACAAATCTCTACCACCACTTCCACCATCTCCTCCCCCACCCCGTAACAAATCCCCACTGCCACCTCCGGCATCTCCGCTCCCACCCCTTAACAAATCTCCACCACCACCTCTTCCATCTCCTCTCCCACCCTGTAACAAATCTCCACCACCACCTCCTCCATCTCCTCCCCCAACCCGTAACAAGTCTCCACCACCACCTCCTCCATCTCCTCCCCCACCCCGTAACAAATCTCCACCACCACCTCCGGCATCTCCTCCCCCACCCCGTAACAAATCTCCACCACCACTTACACCATCTCCTCCCCCACCCCATAACAAATCCCCACTACCACCTCCGGCATCTCCTCCTCCACCACGTAACAAGTCTACACTACCTCCTCCATCTCCTCCCCCACCCCGTAACAAGTCTCCACCACCACCTCCTTCATCTCCTCCCCCAGCCCGTAACAAGTCTCCACCACCTCCTCCATCTCCTACTCCACCTATTTACAAAACGCCGCCACCACCTCCTCCATCTCCTCCCCCACCCCATAACAAATCTCCACCACCACCTTTGCCATCTCCTCCCCCACCCCGTAACAAGTCTCCACCACCACCTCCTCCATTTCCTCCCCCACCCCATAACAAATCTCCACCACCAACTCTGTCATCTCCGCCTCCACCTCGCTACAAATCTCCACCTCCACCATCAGGCTCATCTCCTCGTACTTAAGACTACAAGTACCTAAGACCTCACATCATTTACTAAACAAATCACAATTTCTATGAGATTATGTAAATGTGTAACTGTCTTTGTTTCCCTTCCTTTTCTTTTACCCATCATTAAGTATGAGAATTTTTACCATTTGGTTTTTTAGGTACCTTATAAACTGATAAAAGAATAATTGTTGCTGAAATACTCAAGACTCTATTATCGAGCTTTGGTTTATCATTATAACTCAATGCCAATTATCAAGGAAATCATTCAAGACAATGGAGATATGATATGCCTGGCAGCTCTTGTGCAATATATAAATGTATTTTATTGACTTGATATAATGAAACGATGGTTACATGATATTTGGTCATCAATACATGTAGATGCATTTTCTTAGTTTTTATTGATTGGGCCATCAATCTATTCATATATATTCAATTTAAGGTTGATGCCATTGTCTCTCAATATCTCTCTCGATCGTATTACATAATTTCTACTGAGAAAATGAAAGAGATCAATCAAAAAGAGGGGTTATCTAGTTAGATGGTAAGCTAGATGATTGTGAATCTGTCTCTTAGAAAAATATTGTTTTCCACTCAAGAACGGCTTTTGCAATAAGAAACCCAACATGTTGGAAATCATATATAATTCACGTTTGCGGCGATTTTTTGACTTTTTGCGGCGATTTTATTCGTCGCAATAAAGTTTTTAACTGTTGCGGCATTAATCTACCGTCGATTAGGAAAAATCGCCGCTAGAAACAATATTTATGGCGAACATTATCGCCATAATAAAATTTAAAACGCCTGCCCTAAGTTTTCTTGTTATTTCTTTCCCTCCAGCCCTCATTTCTTTCCCCTCCTCCCCCCTCTCTCCCCAATCCGTCTCCTCCCTCAAGCCTCTGCTGCGCACAGCCCGTCGCCAATGGCCCCACCATGCCACCACCTTCTCCACTCAGTTTGATTCACGAGCAAGCAAGGTAGTCTCTGCGATGCGATTTCTGTATCGTCTCCTTGTTCTTCTACCGTATCTACTTCTAGGGTTTAAGCCTCTTCGATTTGATTTGTTGATGATTTTGTCATATTTTTTATGTTCGATTTTCTGCCTTCATATTTGGATACATTTCTACGAACTTTCATGCAAATAGGGAGAGTTTTATGTAATTAACTCCATGTTACCATACACATAGGGAGAGTTCTGCATATCGCTCATTGCGGGCTAGCAGTTTTATGGTTAAAACATAAAGATTTGGATGCACTTTAACCTTGTCTGAATTAGCTCTGCAAAAATAGATACAGATAAGAATTCATGGACATGAGACAAGAATAGAAAAATAAAGCATGACTACATTATAACAATTGTATGCACGTGTTTAAATGTTTAGTGATATCGCCATATTATCACTTTTAGGCTTGATTTTATTTTCAGCCTGGTCCAGAAAAGAATCACGAGCCTTTTTGCAATAAATTCTGCACTTTTGTACCATCTGAGTCACAAACTAGACCATTGATGGGAGTTATAATCATGCTTATTACACACATTTGTACAATTTGGGCATGGATGAGGCCATCATAACGCAGGGAGTGGCTCTCACAACTAGCTATCACAGAGCAGCATCAGCCCTTTAGTAACGATCAACTAATTCCATGTAAAAGATGAGCTCCTCAAGCACATATTGACCAGATTGATGACTGGAGAATAATCTATAGTTTTCAAGTAAAAATAAAGAGCTTAGACTGAAAAACTAGAACCATCATGCTTTGTGATACATCATACCTGTGAAGGAACTCAATAATGATGGCAACGAAGTAGGAAGGGTCTCCCACCATCTCATGGGTGTCTAGTGAATGCTGTATTGCACATCTCACAGGAGTCTAGCAAAGTCTCTGGTTCTTAATTTTTTATCCAATTTTGAACTAAACTCAGCCCAAACTAATTACAACTCTAATGGACTTAGTTTTTTCATTAAAATATGCAAACAAATATTTTTACACTAACAGTGGTGTTGGCAGTGGGTCCCCGCCGCGCACGCGGGCGGTTTTCTCTGATTTTCTTTTTCATCTCTAATGGTTTATCACCAAATTGAAACAATAATTTGAACTCAGAATGGAATTAGGACCATTGCATTTTTGTTTCATTTAATTGAAATAGATTATGGGAATTTCTTAGTGCATTTCATGACCATTTTTTCCTTTATTGCTTTAATTGCAGTTTTCTGGAGATGTTAGATCCATGTGTCATATAACTGATTTTTGAACCTGTTCATATGATGAAAAAATTTGAAGCTAGATTCTTCTTGGATAAACGCTTGTATTTTGCCTGAGAGCACATTTAACCTTTTCTATTTTCCAGGCTATACATGGATTAAACTATAAAAATAGTCTAAATATGTGCTAAAACAGTGTACATTTTTCATGGCTCTACAGGTGCTGGAAGCACAGCTCTGCATTATGCTGCATGCGGGGGAAATGCACAATGTTGTCAAGTAAGTTTTCAATTACTCTGAATTTGAATACACTATTGTTATTTATGCTGAAGTTTCTAATTTCCTTTCTTTCTGTTTAGATTTTAATTGCCAGGGGTGCCAGTCTGACTGTCGAAAATGAGAATGGGTATGCATTTCAATTTCCTGTCACTTCTAATATATCCTATGATTTTATTCTAGTTTAACTGGGAAGTTTTATTGTTTCTTGCAACTTTTGACTTTATCAATTTGTTGTTCAATTGGTTGGGCATAGGAATAAAGGGTCTGGTGATGACATACCATTTATTCAGGACCTACTCGTGATGATTTTTTATAATGCTTGCAGTAGTTTTAAGATAAGGCTTATTGAATCTGGCTTATTCTAGACTTAATTTATACTAAATTGCAATTTATATAGATTGAGCTTTGTGTGGCCATCCCGAAATTTAATACTGAATATAATTTGGATGTGCAATATTTTTTTTTATTCATTCTGTTTTGTGAATTTTTTTTTAATTATCTGAAACCATTTCCGGCGAGTATAGTTTGCCGGAAACAAATTTTTTGTTACAGAAGACTATTTGCGGTCGGCGATTTACGCAAATAATCCCTAAAAAAGAGACAATCTTATTTACAGCGATTTTAATTGCTGCAAAAATATTATTCACGGCGATTTATGAACACGCTGCAATTCATATAAAGATATTTGTGGCGATATTTTGTGTATTCGCAACGATAGAAAACGCTGCAAATACTTTTTCGCAATGTAACGAGACTGAAATCCCAATGTTATTTGCGGCAAAATTAATAATATTAGCAGCGAAAAAAATCGCTGTAAATAAAAATTTTTGGCAACGAATTTTGTATTTCGCTGGCTAATCTTTTAAAAGGCTCTATAATTGCGACGAAAGTCCGGTACAACATAAATCGCTGCAAATAAGTATTTGCAACGATTTTTGGAGTTATTTGCAGCGAATTTAAGCGCGGGGAAAGACCCTGTTTCTTGTAGTGACAATATTGTCCTCAAGAAATAACATTTCTGGAAATAGTGTGCATATTGCAAATACAGAATATATAATATTATGAAAATAGAATAATATATTGTAGCAACAGAGAAAAATGAAAAAGAAAGAAAATTAATTCAAGAACTTTGAATAAAATAGTATTTATTGAGAAAATAAAAACGATTAATGCATATTGTTAAAGTAGCAGTTATTGAAGTTCCAAGAATCCTAACAATTAATGAAAGTTACAACAATTGAAATGAAAATAGAAAAATTCATTAACCAAAAGACACTTCTTTTAGTTTAAACAGTCATATTTTATATAGGACTGTTGTTAAAAAAAAAAAAAAGTACAAAGTGCGTCAAAAGCATCAGTGATAGGCGTCGCGCATGTATTCTAATTTTATAATTTCTAGTGGAACACATGTATTTATTTTAAAAGTTCTGATGCATCTTTTTAATCGTAGGACTAAGAAAAAGGCTCAATTGGAGATCAGAAACTTTAAAAATAAAATAAAGATTAAAAAATAAAAAATAAAATAGAGTCAAACTTAAGATATTTTGATATACGCTAACAATTTCCATGAACTCAAGCAAGAACAGTAAGTTGTTTGAATAATTTTTTTTTTTTATATATAGAAAATCGACTTCATTTCATTCATGAAGGAAGTTACAGCTCTGATTGTCCAAGACCTTGTCTATAGGCAATGTGGGATTATTACTCAATATCAACTTACTTTATATATTTCAACCTAAAATGTACCCATCTCAACTTAAAAAAGTTAAACCGGCCATCGTATAAATGCGACCCACAAAATACTATTATTCACAACTCAATTCAATTCATTTCAACATCTAAATGCAGCCTAAATTAACCATTCAAAATTTTCTCAAGACTTTTTCTTTTAATTTAATTTTTTTGTTTTTCTTTAACCCCTAGCCTGCATATGCTTAAAATTTTGCAAAATAAAATTTTCATCCTTCTTTATCTTTAGGTAATTAAGTGTGTGTGTGTGTGTATATATATATATATATATATATATATATATATATATATTAAGGTAATTAAGTATATTTACAAGTCACCTCCGTCACAAAATATCGCCGCTACAAATTACACCACCACCGCCATTATTTTGATCTCCACCGTCTACATACAGCTACAAAGTCTCATCCATTCGTCACCATTATTTTCATCTCCACCTCCTCCGTATATGTATAAATCTTCTCCGTCTCGGCCATCAACTCCTCCTCTCTATATCTATAACTCGTCGGACCAGAATCTCCTTCACCTCATCCTTGATATGTACGTACACAAAAACAAGTAGGAAGAAACAATTTTCGATACATAGAGTACTCATATATAACTCTAGTATTTAAATATGAAAAAATTTTAAGAAATGAATCATGGTTATTATTAGATATTGATCAAGTTCTTTTTTATGTAAAATTAAGCATGCTTGAAGGGCGGTGGTTAAATTAAGGTACAGTTTAGTTGTTGCAACTTAAATATCATGTTCTCGTAGATGCATGCACGAGTTTCAGCCCCAACTTTAATTAATGTGTTCTCCTAATTGAAGGGAGTGAAAGTACAATTAATAGAAGTGTTATGAGTTGTAGAAAGAAGTTGAATTAAATGTGTTTTTTTTTTCCTCCAAAGGGTTCTGGTTTCTGCCAATGCAAGCTGTCAAACGAGTGGACAAATGTTGGCAATTAACTTCTCTGAAAAATGTCTTCCAACCATAAAACTCAACTTTCCCTTTACTGTGTTTTTGGTGGATATCAGTCATGTTGATGCGCATTGTGAAGCGAACAGCAAACATTTCTTTTTAAATTTTTATTTGAGAATTTAAGTGAGAAAAAAAAAAAAAGAAGACACATAAAATAGATCCAATAATATTTATTGTTATCTTATAAATATTTCGAGTGGTATTAAATGAGTAATATAAATAATGTAGACTCTACTTGATGTATCTATCTCTCTTCTACTTGATACCATCAAATTTAGACAAGGATCTTGAACAATGAAGCCATAGTTGAAGGAAAATTCTAGGGTAGTTTTAGGCGCTGGAGTGCAAACTAGAGTTTTAAGGGTGATGTGGGACATTCTTTTCCATAGGATTGGGAAATGTTCTATCAAGCGGATTTTTTCTACATATCATTATATATGGACTGTATAAACTCCCAATCTTCAGCTCAATTTTCCTTCCAATATAAGCCAATACTTGAATGAAAATGTAAAGTTTATCAAAGAGATTGAGATCGAACCCCTCCCTGTTTCCAAACTCAAACTAACTTACCTCCATTGTTACTATGTAGACTTTCAAAACATAAGTAATGCTTAGAGGCGGGAGTCATATTCCATTAACCCCAATTTATTTGTAAAGAAGAAAAAACTGTGAGAGCCAAAAAATCAAAGGTAGATAATAGGTTAGTTAGAGGATGGAAACTTCATGCGTACACAATGTTAAACAAAATGCATGCAATGCTCTCTAAAGGGATGGCTCTCTATAAATTGAGAGCATCTTGATGCTCATTCACATGTACTCTGAATATATTCTCAAGGCATAGAACCCCCCAACTGTGGGACTTTGCAAGTGTTGGCTTGAAAAATGGTCAATCAATGGCTTTACCTGGTCTATGCATTGGGATTGTTCTTGTTAGCCACCAATGTAGTAGCAACCATTGACAAGCCTTCTTTTGTCCATTCTCCACCTCCTAACCAAATAAGACGACCACCAATAACAGTCCCAAACCCACTACCACCATTCGACAATCATAGGCAACCACCTCCACCATCACCATATTACAAGAAGTCTCCTCCACCACCACCACCAAGTCGTCATAAATCCCCGCCACTTCCACCACCATACTAGAATAAGTCTCCTCCTCTGCCACCACCTCGTCGTAAATCCCCACCATACTACAAGAAGTCTCCTCCTCTGCCACCACCACACCATCAACATCTTAAGTCTCCACCACCTCCACCACCATACAATAAGAAGTCGCCTCCACCACCACCACCAAGTGATTCCCAAAGGTCCCCACCACCGCCAATGCCAAACAACCAAAACTCCCCTCCTCCACCACAGCTAGGAAGCCAAAAGTCTCCTCCTCCTCCTTATGTTTCTAAATCTCCTCTACCACCATCATCATCACCTCCCCCTCTTTCACCTCCAACTCCAACTCCAACTCCAACTCCATCCTCATCTCCGTCATCATTCCTATCACCTAGCAGTGAACCACCATTACAACCTTCTCCATCTCCATTCCCATCCATACCTCAATCTCCAGCTCCATCCTCTTCTCTATCCCCATCTACATCCTTGCTGCTGCCACCGTCTCCATCTCTATCTCCGTCTATAGCATCACCTGTCAATGAGCCACTGCCATCACCTCCTTCATCTCCTTCCCCGTCACCATCTTCATCCTCATTACCTGGCAACAAACCACTACTACCACCTTCTCCATCTCCATTCTCATCCACACCTCTATCGCCAACTCCATCTTCTTCCATATCTCCATCTACATTCCCACTACCACCACTATCTTTATCTCCATCTATATCCCCATCACCTGTCCATAAGCCAATGCTACCACCTTCTCCATCTCTTTCCCCTTCACCATCCTCATCCTCATTACCTGGCAACAAACCACTATAACCACCTTCTCCATCTCCATTCCCATCTGTTGTGAAAAACGATGACAATAAAGTGAATATAGACACAGGAAAAACAAGCAATCACACACGACACAGTATTTACGTGGTTCGGCAAATTGCCTACGTCCACGGGAGCTGCAGAGGATTTTATTTCTTGAGGAATCACAATACAATAGTGTAGGACGGCTACTGTTCACTCTGATACAGTACAAGTCAAAAACAACTCAATATATATGTTGTACGGCGGAAACCCTAAATTCAGCAGAATTAATGATGTTCGCTCGAGCGGCGTGTCGAGCCCGCGTCGAGCGAACCTGTTTCCCGCAATCGCTCGAGCCGTGAGTCGAGCGGCTCCTTAAGCGAAGCTCTCTGACTTCCCTCTGCTCGAGCCGTGAGTCGAGTGGTCATCGAGCGAACCTTTCTGACTTGCTTTTGTTCGAGCGGTCTATCGAGCTCTCTTCGAGCGAAGCTCTCTGACTTGTATTCGCTCGAGCGGCGTGAACCAGACTCCAAATACTCAACAATTCTCCCACTTGGAGACTGGTACACTCACATTGTCGCCCCCTGCCTCAAACATAATATCCTCCACCTCTGCAACTCACAGCTCTTGTCTTCATGCTAGAAGACCAACTGAAGTTGCGCACAACTTCAGTTTCTCAAGTGTAACACCCTTTGTCAACATATCAGCAGGGTTCTTACTTCCACAAATTTTCTCAAGTAGCAACTGTCCATCATCCAACAATGATTGTATAAAGTGATACCTGATCTAAATGTGTTTAGTCCTGGAATGAAATGCTGGGTTCTTGGCAAGGGATATGGCACTCTGACTGTCACTGTAGAGAGTGCTATTCTGATTCTTTTTACCCAATTCCTCCAAGAAGCCCTGTATCCAAACCATCTCTTTTGCAGCTTTTGAAACTACAATATATTCAACTTCTGTAGTAGACAAAGAAACTGTCTTCTGTAGATTAGAACCCCATGAAACTGCAGTACCACCCAGAGTGTAAACAAACCATGTGGTACTTTTTCTGCTATCAATGTCTCCAGCTAAATCAGCATCAACATAGCCTTGCACCTCTAAGCCCTCTCCTGAGAAACACAAGCACGTTTCTGAGGAGCCTTTTAAGTACCTCAAAATCCACTTCACTGCTTCCCAATGTTATTTTCCAGGATTACTCATGTATCTACTCACAACTCCCACTGCATGGGCAATATCTGGTCTAGTGCAAACTATAGCATACATAAGTGACCCAATAGCTGAGGCATAAGGAACCTTACTCATATAGTCTTGTTCCTCTTCTGACTTTGGTGCCTGATCCTTGCTGAGTCTGAAGTGACTTCCTAAGGGTGTGCCAACTGACTTGGCCTTGTCCATACTGAACCGGTTGAGTACCTTTTTCACATACTCAGCCTATGAGAGTCTCAACGTGCCTCTGACTCTGTCTCTAACAATTCTCATGCCAAAGATTTGCTTTGCAGCTCCCAAATCCTTCATTGCAAAATGCTCTGACATCTGCTTCTTCAGACTGTTGATCTCATCAATACTAGCCCCTGCAATGAGCATGTCATCCACATATAGTAGCAAAATAATGTAAGAATTGTCAAACTGTCTGACATAGCAACAATGATCTGCCTGACATCTGCTGTACCCTGTACTACACATGAAACTATCAAATTTCTTGTACCACTATCTGGGAGCTTGTTTCAGGCCATACAAGCTCTTCTTTAGTCTGCAAACTGAACCTTCCTTTCCCTGTACCACAAACCCCTCAGGTTGGTGCATGTAGATGTCTTCTTCAAGATCTCCATGAAGAAAAGCTGTCTTCACATCTAACTGCTCAAGAAATAGATCTTCAGTAGCAACCATAGCCAAAACTAGCCTGATGGTTGTGATCTTTACCACAGGAGAAAAGATCTCAGAATAGTCAATGCCCTGTTTCTGTTGAAAGCCTTTTACAACAAGTTTGGCCTTATACCTCTTACTGCCATCATGCTCAGTTTTCACCCGGTACACCCACTTGTTGTGTAATGCCTTCTTCACTGATGGAAGTTTTGTCAACTCCCATGTCTGATTCCCTAACAAGGAATCCATCTCATCCTTCATGGCCAACTCCCACTTGCTAGAATTTTCATCTTGCAAGGTTTCTTGGTAATTCTGTGTTTCTCCACCATCTGTCAACAAAATGTGATTCAAAGAAGGTGAAAAACGTTGTGGAGGACGAATAGTCCTAACTGACTTGTGAACTGCAGCTATTGGAGTGGACAGCTCTGGATCTGACTGCGGAATAATGGGAATGGGTGTGCTGGACCCACTCTCCCCGTCACTCACATCTCTGCGCTGCACTGTGACCTCTAGTAGATCATCCAAACTCACAAACTCAAACTCCTGAGGAGCTGCTTCAGCAACTGTACTAGACTTATCTTTGTACACAATCTTCTCATTGAAGATCACATTTCTGCTTCTTATAATCTTCCGACCCTGATCATCCCAGAAACGATAGCCAAATGCCTCGTCTCCATAGCTAATGAAATAACATTTCCTTGACTTAGCCTCATGCTTATTACGAGTATCAGAATCAATAAGAACATAAGAAAGACAGCCAAATATTTTAAGATGAGAAAATTTGACCTCTTTCCCGCTCCAAGTCTCCTCAGGCAATCCACAATCCAAACGAACTGATGGCCCTCTGTTTATCAAGTATACTGCAGTGCTAACTGCATCTGCCCAGAAAGTAGGTGGTAGCCCAGCGTGCAGCCTCATGCTTCTAGCATGCTCATTTATGGTTCTGTTCATACGTTCAGCAACTCCATTTTGCTGTGGTGTCCCAGGAATGGTCTTCTCCATTCTGATACCCTAAGTTGCACAGTACTCCTTGAACCCACCATCAATATACTCACCACCATTATCAGACCTCAAGCATTTCAACTTCAAATCTGTTTCAGTCTCAACCATGGCTTTCCAATTTTTGAACACATTAAATACATCAGATTTATGTTTCAAAAAATAGACCCATACCTTCTTGCTGTGATCATCAATAAATGTAACATAGTAGCGAGAACCTCCAAGGGATGCCACTGGGGAAGGTCCCCACATATCAGTGTGCACAAGATCTAGTCTCTCTGACTTCAGTGTTCTACCACTCTTCAAGAAACTGACCTTCTTCTGTTTCCCCATAATACAGCTCTCACACATACTGAGATCAACTGACTTCAGTTCTGGTAGCTTGCCTCTAGACAGAAGTTCTTTCATGCCCTTCTGACTCATATGGCCAAGCCTGCAATGCCACAAGTCTGTTGTGCTCTCTGCAACGGTAGTGGCAATAGTGTTATTTAAACCAGTAGTCATATAGAGTGTACCAGTTTTCTTACCCCGAGCCAGTACCAATGCCCCTTTGGTGACCTTCCAGGTGCTATCTGAGAACACCACTGAGTGACCACAATCATCAAGCTGCCCAACAGAGATGAGGTTCTTCTTTAACTCAGGAATGTGTCTGACCTTTTGCAAGGTCCATTTGTTCTTGTTAGGGAGTACAATGTCGATGTCTCCCATTCCAATTACGTTCAAAGCTTCTCCATCAGCCAAATACACCTTTCCAAAGTCACCTGCAACATAGTTTTGCATTATCTCCCGATGGGAAGATGTATGGAAGGATGCCCCTGAATCAAGTATCCAGTCATCAACTGGACTATGAACTGCAAGCAATAGTGTATCATGTAATTCTTCAGTTACCACATTAGCACTATCATTCTATGTCTTCTTGGGATTTCTACAATTCTTTTTTATGTGGCCAGCTTTGCCACAATTCCAACAAATTGCCTGCTGACCAGTTCTTGACTTGCTCTTGCCCCTATTCTTTGATTTTGATCTGCCTCTGTTTGAGTTCCTGTCTTGTGCTCTCCCCCGAGAGTCGGCATTCAGAGCTGAACTCGAACTTGAGGTCTCGCCTGAATCTCTCCTGCGCACCTCCTCAGCCAAAATCAAATCACGAATGTCATCATATTTCAACTTTGACTTACCAGCAGAATTGCTAACAGCCATCCTCATGGCTTCCCAACTATTTGGCAGTGATGCCAATAGTATCAGTCCACGTATCTCATCATCAAATTCAATTTCAACAGACAACAATTGATTTGTGATAGTATTGAAATCATTCAGATGTTGTGCAACAGACGTACCATCCGACATCTTTAAGTTAAATAACTTCTTCATCAGATGTACCTTATTATTTACTGACTGCTTTTCATACATACCTGATAAAGCTGCTATGAGATCTGCAGTCGTCTTCTCCTTGATGACGTTGTGTGCAACGGATCTCGACAGGGTTAGAAGAATACCCTCAGGACCTGTCGATCCAACAGAATCCAATCAGCAACTGATATGCTGTCCGGCTTCTTCCCCAACAATGGAAGATGGAGTTTCTTCCCATAGAGGTAATCATCTATCTGCATCCTCCAATACCCATAATCCGTCCCATCAAACTTCTCGATCCCCGATACTTTCACTTCTTCTCTAGCCATCGTATTTCTCAAACCCTAACCTTGGCTCTTGATACCAATTGTTGTGAAAAATGATGACAATAAAGTGAATATAGACACAGGAAAAACAAGCAATCACACACGACACAGTATTTACGTGGTTCGGCAAATTGCCTACGTCCACGGGAGATGCAGAGGATTTTATTTCTTGAGGAATCACAATACAATAGTGTAGGACGGCTACTGTTCACTCTGATACAGTACAAGTCAAAAACAACTCAATATATATGATGTACGGCGGAAACCCTAAATTCAGCAGAATTAATGATGTTCGCTCGAGCGGCGTGTCGAGCCCGCGTCGAGCGAACCTGTTTCCCGCAATCGCTCGAGCTGTGAGTCGAGCGGCTCCTTAAGCGAAGCTCTCTGACTTCCCTCTGCTCGAGCCGTGAGTCGAACGGTCATCGAGCGAACCTCTCTGACTTGCTTTTGCTCGAGCGGTCTATCGAGCTTTCTTCGAGCGAAGCTCTCTGACTTGTATTCGCTCGAGCGGCGTGAACCAGACTCTAAATACTCAACACCATCCACACCTCTATCTCCAACTCCATCTTCTTCCTTATCTCCATCTATATCCCCATCACCTGTCAATGAGCCATTGCCACCACCTTCTCCATCTCCATCTTCATCCCCATCACCTGGTAATGAAGCACCTCTAGCACCTTTTCCTTCTCCATCTCCATTATCATCAACACATATATCTCCAAATCCATCTTCTTCTCTATCCCCATCGCTACCACCAAGGTCTCCATCTTTATCCCCATCACCTGTCTATGAGCCATCGCCACCACCTTCTCCATCTCTGTTGTGGCGCCCCCAATCCCCCTTATAAAAATACACAGGGATCGAGACGCCAGGATGGTGACAACACGGTCACACATCCCAACGAAGTGCCAGTGTGTGTAAATGCAACAGTGTTCAAATAAAATATCGCAGCGGATAGTCAACTAAGTACCAGAATTTAATTACAATCAAACATCAGTAAAGATTTAAATAGCAGTTATACAGTCATCCCTGAAAATATTTTTACAATAGTTCTAAATGTACAAACGAGTGATCCTAGATCACTCCTCAGGCGGAGCCGTCTCCTCCGGCTCGCCCTCCTCCTCCTCAGCATCAAAATCTGCGACACCACAAAATGGTCTCGCAGGTAAGTATAACCCAAACAACAATATAATACAAAATGTATTAAATGCAACTAACATGCATGCACATGAAAACATGCATTTTCCACAAAACATTATTTTTCCCGAAAATGATAATTTTCCAACACACGCCAAAATCCCATTTGGCCCAAAATATCCGTAAAACATTTTCCCAGAAAATGATTTACCCAAAAAATCAACTCGCACTATTTTCCCAGAAAATAGTGCATTAATACCAAATGCACCATGCATTATTTCCATATGCACCATGGTCTCCCCTATGGACCATCCGCACGTCCTGGCTTCGCAGCGGTGCTCAGTTCCGCGCCCAGCGCGTACGTGGCCAAGCACTCACACTACGCAACGAGCGATGCCCAGTTCCGCGCCCAACGCGTACGTGGCCAGACATCCTCTAGTCCCCGCCAGCAGAAGGACCACGGAGTCGGCACGAGACCATCTCGTCCGATCCCATTGTCGCCCGGCGACAACCCAGGGGACGTTACTCAGTATATTCCGCTCCCGAGTAACCAGAGGAGCTCCACCGAGTTAATGCCCCATCTCGGCTTGGGGTCGTGATACACACGCACCAAAATTATTCTCACATAAAATCATAGCTTTTCAAAGCACATGAACATGAATGCAATACACGAAAACCCAGTTTTCTTTTACAAACATGATCATGCATGAAATAATGAAATGCACATGTACCAACACAATATCCAAACAACCCATCAACAACAAATATCCAATCAACCAAATCAACCAAACAACTCCAATCACAAATCCATCCGACCCCCGAACTCCTCGGACTCAGTCCGGCATGCCAAAAACACAGTGAAATGGGTTAGTGCAAAAATACATTTAAATTACGAAAGTTCTTTGGAGAAATACTTACAGTGCAATATAATAATTTTCCGAGGATCGCGAAGTTGAAAAAAAGCGACGTTTGAGCAACACCACAGTGTAAAATACACTGTGGCCGTGGGTCACAATCACCAACTTTCCAACGAGGACAAACGAAGACCCAAGATTGATAGGGTAGGGCCTAGGGAGGTCGGTGAAGCTAGTGGTGGTGGTGGTTTGCCGTGGGTGGCGGCGCAAGGGGTGGTTTTAGGCCAAAAATGTGCAAATCGGAGATGGACTTGGTGGGGCTTCACCGGTGACGGATCGGAGCTGGGGTTGGGTCCAATGGGTTGCTAAGAGGTCGAGGATGAAGTGGTAGGAAGATGGTGGCCGGAGGTGGCGCGACGGCGGCGCTGGAACGAAAGTGACGCCGCGGCTTGAATGGGCTCGTGGTGGCTAACGGCGGCGCGAATGGAGCTGGAAACGGAGGTGTGGCGTCGCCGGTGGCTGGGGAAGCTGGGGAGCCGGGCGGTGTCGACCACCGCCGGCGCACGGCGGCGGGCTGGGGGAGAGATGGATGCACGGCGAGAGAGAGAGAGTGAGAGGGAGCTGGGTCCGCGCGCGGGGAGGGGAAATAAGGAGGAAAAAAAAAGAAAAGAAAAAAAAAGAAAAGAAAGAAAAGAAAAGAAAAGGAAAAGAAAAAATAGAGGGAAAAGAAATGAGGTCCAATCCTCATAACTTGGGTCACAAAAATGATCCAACGGAAACGATTTCAAAACCTCAAGTTAAATAAAATAATTTAAACGTAATGGTAAAGTCAAATTGAAATAATTAAATCCCACGGTAATTAATTAAATATGAAAAACAATTTAAATGCACAACAATAAATAAATATTAAGAAAGCACATAAAAATTAATTTCCACCAATTAAAATCATAGAAATAAACTCATTAAAAACCCAACCAATTTTAAAATACGAGAATAAAATTTAAATAAATAAAAATAATCCTTTAGTAAAGATACACTAAAATGCGGGGTGTTACATCCTCCCCCCCTTAAATAAAATTTCGTCCTCGAAATTGGCAAGGTCAACATTAAGACTAAGACAGGAATAAGATTCAACTAAGAGCAGACTAAGAACATACCGCCAAAATAGTCCGGCAAGGCCACTCTATAAGCAACAAGCGCAACCTTCTCTACGATCTGAAAATGGCCAACATATCTTGGACATCAACAATCGCCCAAATTGAGTTCTTCCCACTAGGAGTCCTCGGTAACCCTACCACAAAATCCATAGAAATATCATCCCACTTCCACTCTGGAATAGGGAGAGGTTGAAGTCTACCTTGATGCTCAACCTTAACTAGACGGCACGTGGTACATTTCTCAATGAACATGGCAATATCCAATATACTCGTTTTAGTCCCCCAATGACACATCACGACCAGTATTCCTAGAGTGACTGCTATCCAAAAATCTCATTTCCTCGAGAACCTTAATACAACATCCAATAAATTCCAATGATCAAAAGCCCTTACAATAATATGTGCCAACTGCAATCAACTCCTATGCTCCAACTTCTAAACCTTTATTGAATTCTACTATTGGAAACCTAATAGCCACTTCCAATGTTAACCATCAATAACAAATTGCACAACCAAATGATTAATCTCCAATTACAAATATCTTCTCAAAATTCAAGTCACCATTAATTCTTCAAATCAGCACAATTTGAACTCCTGACTACAACAAAAATACCACGCTCCTGCTGCGCACTCTGATATTCGCCACATGCATAAAACATTACGTTCTCATGAAACTAACACCATCGAGTACAAGGTGGCTCCATTCCTACTAACCAAAACTCTTATCACAATTTGGTAGAAAAACACTCTCTCCCAAAACCACGAGTTATAACTCAAATTCCTCAATTAACTTCTGCTGCCTTGATCAAAATCAAATTCTATAAAATACAACCATGATCAAAGACAGAAACCCAATATCAAACAACCTCAGCATCCCAAATTGAAAATAAACAACCTCAACCCAAAATACACTCATCTCCTCTAAGATAAGAAACATCCTTTAAAAGACTCAATTCCAACCTAGCGAATCAAAAAGAGTGCCTAGAGACTTCTACCTAACAACCTAAACCCGAAAGCTCACCATCTACATTCTAAACATCATCTAATCTAACGGTGACTAAACTCACAGCGAACCACCATTGACTTCACCAAAACATTAACAAAACTTCCTTGGTAACTCGCCCACCTATTTCTACTCCAATAAGCTAGTATTAACACAACTAGTTCCTTCAATAGCACATCACTATTAACCTCAGGGCAAACCATACTGATCAAATCTTCAATCTACCAAAAGCCATTGCAAAGCACCCAAGGATCCTAATGCTTTATTAACTCACATACTTGATCATATCATTCATCGCTAACGTCTAAACTTCAACTTCCAAGATCTTATCATATACCATACGTGACATCCCATCAATCTCTCTTCAAGTTAAATAACAATGTCCTTCATTCAACCAACTAGATGCTCAAACTCCAAAAGAAAGTATAACCTTAAAATTTAAATTCCTAGGTAACCTCAAGTCACAATTAATTCCTGAAGATAATCACAATAACTATTCCCAACCATGATTCATTGAGTAACCCACTTCAATTGCACACTTCGATCGACTCACCAAAAACTCCAAGCCAAAGTCTCTTGAATTACTACTATTGTGTTGACTCCTCTTCCACACCAACCAAAACCACTTCTTTCAAACCAAATGAGACTAGGACCAATACTCTCTGAAATCCATAACCACTCACCACTACTATACATCAATCTTACGCACCCTTAGCCAAAACCAATAATCCTCCAAACGTGCAAGTGATCCTCATTACCATTTCCATCACTAAACCTATATCCTCGAAATCAATAAGAATCATTTCTTAAATCGTCACCATCTATTATCCTTAAAATTGGTATAAATTAAATCCTCAACCTGACACTGTAACCTCATGCTAAAAATAATTATTAACCGAACTAGATCAATATCTTCCATCTCCAAAGAAATTCTCCCCTAAAAATTCTCATATCAGTAACTTAACTCAGATCAATCCTATTTTAATTCAGCCGTTCAACTCTGCAATTCTAAAACCTTAACCCAGATATAAATCATTTCCTGAAATCCTCAAGATTGATGAACTCAAATCTAAAACATTCTCCTTATAAAACTTGTAAATTCTAAAACCCCAAATATTATCAATTTGCTTATCGAGGTTGGCAAAATCAAAAACTCCTAGTCTAAGTAATCTCTTAATTGCTTGTTGAACCTACCAGCTTAAATCCCATTAACTTATTTTCAAAAAAACTATGGGGCCACAAACCTTAGATGAACTTCTCATAAATCTAACATTGACATTCGTTGAACTTACAACCTCCTACCCCAAAGACTCATTACCTAAATTCTACGGAACCTAAATCCTCAATTATCCTAAGCAATTAAAAACTATTCCCCTCCTTAGCAGCAACTTGAGTACCTAATCCAAAGAGTTCACCCAGACCCTGATGTTCAAGCCTTGATATTAAAACAACCAATCACCAAGAGTTCAGGCCTACTATACCAATGTTTAAGCCTAACAATGGCCTTCTCAGTCGTACCATCTTCCTGTCATAACATAACCCTTAACCCGCCTTTCAATTTCGAACAAAACAAAATAAAATAAAATTTCATAAATAAAATAACATACGACAAAATGCATAAAACCAATGAAGTAGTTCACCATAAAATAAATATAACAATAAAATAATCCGCCATAAAATAAAACAATTAAATTAAAATGACATACAAATAAATAAATAAACAACGAAATTATTATACAATAAAATAAATAAACAACAGAATTATTATACAATAAAATAAATAAAGCCAATAAAACCATACTCAACCAAAGGTAAACACTAATTAAAGCAATAAAATCAAATAAATCAAATAACATCAATTAACATAAAATAAAATAGCAATAAACTCATAATATAAAATAAATAACTTAACTTACACCACTTAAACAAAAATTTTATTATTTTAAAATAATAATAAAAATAATTTTCTGGTACTATCCTAAGGGACATGTGGTTTTACCCAGAGCCGAACTGCTCTGATACCACCTGTGGCGCCCCCAATCCCCCTTATAAAAATACACAGGGATCGAGACGCCAGGATGGTGACAACACGGTCACACATCCCAACGAAGTGCCAGTGTGTGTAAATGCAACAGTGTTCAAATAAAATATCGCAGCGGATAGTCAACTAAGTACCAGAATTTAATTACAATCAAACATCAGTAAAGATTTAAATAGCAGTTATACAGTCATCCCTGAAAATATTTTTACAATAGTTCTAAATGTACAAACGAGTGATCCTAGATCACTCCTCAGGCGGAGCCGTCTCCTCCGGCTCGCCCTCCTCCTCCTCAGCATCAAAATCTGCGACACCACAAAATGGTCTCGCAGGTAAGTATAACCCAAACAACAATATAATACAAAATGTATTAAATGCAACTAACATGCATGCACATGAAAACATGCATTTTCCACAAAACATTATTTTTCCCGAAAATGATAATTTTCCAACACACGCCAAAATCCCATTTGGCCCAAAATATCCGTAAAACATTTTCCCAGAAAATGATTTACCCAAAAAATCAACTCGCACTATTTTCCCAGAAAATAGTGCATTAATACCAAATGCACCATGCATTATTTCCATATGCACCATGGTCTCCCCTATGGACCATCCGCACGTCCTGGCTTCGCAGCGGTGCTCAGTTCCGCGCCCAGCGCGTACGTGGCCAAGCACTCACACTACGCAACGAGCGATGCCCAGTTCCGCGCCCAGCGCGTACGTGGCCAGACATCCTCTAGTCCCCGCCAGCAGAAGGACCACGGAGTCGGCACGAGACCATCTCGTCCGATCCCATTGTCGCCCGGCGACAACCCAGGGGACGTTACTCAGTATATTCCGCTCCCGAGTAACCAGAGGAGCTCCACCGAGTTAATGCCCCATCTCGGCTTGGGGTCGTGATACACACGCACCAAAATTATTCTCACATAAAATCATAGCTTTTCAAAGCACATGAACATGAATGCAATACACGAAAACCCAGTTTTCTTTTACAAACATGATCATGCATGAAATAATGAAATGCACATGTACCAACACAATATCCAAACAACCCATCAACAACAAATATCCAATCAACCAAATCAACCAAACAACTCCAATCACAAATCCATCCGACCCCCGAACTCCTCGGACTCAGTCCGGCATGCCAAAAACACAGTGAAATGGGTTAGTGCAAAAATACATTTAAATTACGAAAGTTCTTTGGAGAAATACTTACAGTGCAATATAATAATTTTCCGAGGATCGCGAAGTTGAAAAAAAGCGACGTTTGAGCAACACCACAGTGTAAAATACACTGTGGCCGTGGGTCACAATCACCAACTTTCCAACGAGGACAAACGAAGACCCAAGATTGATAGGGTAGGGCCTAGGGAGGTCGGTGAAGCTAGTGGTGGTGGTGGTTTGCCGTGGGTGGCGGCGCAAGGGGTGGTTTTAGGCCAAAAATGTGCAAATCGGAGATGGACTTGGTGGGGCTTCACCGGTGACGGATCGGAGCTGGGGTTGGGTCCAATGGGTTGCTAAGAGGTCGAGGATGAAGTGGTAGGAAGATGGTGGCCGGAGGTGGCGCGACGGCGGCGCTGGAACGAAAGTGACGCCGCGGCTTGAATGGGCTCGTGGTGGCTAACGGCGGCGCGAATGGAGCTGGAAACGGAGGTGTGGCGTCGCCGGTGGCTGGGGAAGCTGGGGAGCCGGGCGGTGTCGACCACCGCCGGCGCACGGCGGCGGGCTGGGGGAGAGATGGATGCACGGCGAGAGAGAGAGAGTGAGAGGGAGCTGGGTCCGCGCGCGGGGAGGGGAAATAAGGAGGAAAAAAAAAGAAAAGAAAAAAAAGAAAAGAAAGAAAAGAAAAGAAAAGGAAAAGAAAAAATAGAGGGAAAAGAAATGAGGTCCAATCCTCATAACTTGGGTCACAAAAATGATCCAACGGAAACGATTTCAAAACCTCAAGTTAAATAAAATAATTTAAACGTAATGGTAAAGTCAAATTGAAATAATTAAATCCCACGGTAATTAATTAAATATGAAAAACAATTTAAATGCACAACAATAAATAAATATTAAGAAAGCACATAAAAATTAATTTCCACCAATTAAAATCATAGAAATAAACTCATTAAAAACCCAACCAATTTTAAAATACGAGAATAAAATTTAAATAAATAAAAATAATCCTTTAGTAAAGATACACTAAAATGCGGGGTGTTACATCTGTCTCCATCTCCTTTCACATCCCCATCCCCATCCACACCTCCATCTTCTTCTTCATATCCACCCCCATCCACATCTTCACTACTACCACCTTCTTCATCCCCATCCCTACCTCCCTTTCCATTCTCATCCCCATCTTCATCTCCATCATCATCAAAACCTTCATATCTATCCACATCCCCATTCACACCACCTGTCAATGAACCAATACCAACCCCTTCTCCATCTTTATCCTCTTCTCCATCTCCATCCCCATCCGCAACTCCATCTCTACCTTCATCCCCATCTCCGTCCCAAGTTATATCCCCATCCCCATCACATGTCAATGAATCACAATCACAACATTCGCCATCTCCATCTCCATCTCCATCCTCCTCACCATCTTCATCCCCATCCTTATCCATAACTCCACTGCCACCACCCTTGTCATCTCAGCCTCAATCCCCATCCACCTATCCTTCTTTATCTCCGTCCCCATCTCCATCCATATCCACATCCCGATCCTTACCTTCTTCTCCATCCCCATCACCATTAGAACCTCCACCTCCATATGTTCACCAATCACCACCACAACCCCCACGATCTTCACCATCACCACCACTGCAATCTCCACCACCTCCTCCTTCATCTCCTCCCCACCTAGTTACAAATTTCCACCACCACCTCCTCCATCCCCTACCCAACCTAGTTACAAATCTCCACCACCACCTCCTCCTCCACCCCGTAACAAACCTCCACCACCACCTCCTCCATCTCCTCCCCCACCCCATAACAAATCTCCACTACCTCCTCCATCTCCTCCCCCAACCCGTAACAAATCTTCACCACCACCTCCGCCATCTCCTCCCCCACCTAGTAACAAATCTTCACCACCACCTCCGCCATCTTCTCCCCCACCCCGTAACAAGTCTCCACCACCACCTCCTCCATCTCCACCCCACCCCATAACAAATCTCAACCACCGCATTATCCATCTCCTCCCCCACCCCGTAACAAGACTCCACCACCGCCTCCTCCATCTCCTACTCCACCTATTTACAAAACTCCACCACCACCTCCTCCACCCGATTACAAAGCTTCACCACCACGACCTCCTCCATCTCCTCCCCCACCCTGTAACAAATCTCCACCACGACCTCCTCCATCTCCTCCCCCACCCTGTACCAAATCTCCACCACCACCCCTGCCATCTCCTCCCCCACCCCGTAACAAGTCTCCACCACCAACTCCTCCATCTCCTCCCCCACCTCGTAACAAATCTCCACCACCACCTCCTCCATCTCCTTCTCCACCTTGCTACAAGTCTACCACCACCTTTGCCATCACCTCCTCCACCTAGCTACAAATCCCCCCCCCACCACCCTCTCCATCTCTGCCTCCACCCCGCTACAAATCTCCACCTCCACCATCAAGCTCATCTCCTCGTACTTAAGACTACCAGTACCTAAGACCTCACATCATTTATTAAACAAATCACAATTTCTATGAGATTATGTAAGTGTGTAACGATCTTTTTTTCCTTCCTTTGCTTTTACCCATCATTAATTATGATAATTTTTACTTTTTTTTTTTTAGGTTCCTTATAAAATGATAAAAGAATAATTGTTGCTGAAGTACTCAGACTCTATTATCGAGCTTTGGTTTATCATTATAACTCAATGCCAATCAAGGCAACCATTCAAGACAACCGAGATACGATATGCCGGGCAGCTCTTGTGCAATATATAAATGTATTTTATTGACTTGATATAATGAAACGATGTTTACATAATATTTTTTCATCAATGCATGTAGATGCATTTGCTTAGTTTTTATTGATTGGACCATCAATCTATTCATATATATTTAATTTATGGTTGATGCCATTGTCTCTCAATATCTCTCTCGATCGTATTACATAATTTTTATTGAAAAAATGAAAGAGATTAATCAAAGAGAGGGGTTATCTAGTTAGATAGTAAGCGAGACAATTGTGAATCTGTCTCTTAGAAAAATATTGATTTCCACTCAAGAACGGCTTTTGTAATAAGGAAGTCAACAATATTGTCCTCAAGAAATAACATTTATGTAAATAGTGTGCATATTGCAAATACTGAATATATACTATTATGTGTAAGATAAAACAGAAAATATGATGGAGTAGGTTTTGATACCTTACTCACTGAAAGAGTTTGTATATTTATAGAGTTGTATCAAGCTGTTTGTTACAAAAGGAATTCAAATTTACAAGGATATGTAAAATACTATCTTAACAAACTAATTCAAAAATCAAAAATCAATTGTTTACAATTCTATTTTCACAGTGTTGCAGTCTCGGGATCTTCTGTTTTCTCTGTATACTTAGTCAAGCTAACACTCCCTACAAACTGGTGGGAACTAAGCAGATCATCAGTTTGGACCTTAGGAATTTAAACCTCAATGTTGTTTGTCCCTTAGTAAAAATGTCTGCTAGTTGATCTTCTGTTGAAATATGATAGACTTGAACATCTCTATTTACCACCTTTTCTCTCACAAAGTGGTAGTCCATTTCAATATGTTTTGTTCTAGCATTAAGAAGACTGGATTAAAAGCTAATGCAATGACTCCTATATTGTCACACCAAATTATCGGTCATTTAGCTAGAACAATGTTTAATTCTCTAAGTAGATTCTCATCTAATAGAGTTCAGCAGTAACTAATGCAAGGGACTTGTATTCTGCTTCTGTACTCGAACGAGGGACCACATTTTACTTTTAGCCCTCCAAGAGATCAAGTTTTTGCCCAGAAAAATTCCATACCCACTGTTGCTACGTCTGTCATCTGGATTGCCTGCTCAATCAGAATCACAATATACATTTATCTCTATGGGTGATGGTGTGTAATAAATACCATAATCAATTGTCCCTTTGAGATATCTTAGAACACGCTTGAGAGCTGTCCAGTGTCCTTCTCGTGGGGAATCCATAACTTTGCATAATTGATTAACAATATAGGAAATATCAGGTTTGGAAATGGTGCAATATTGAAGTGCTCCAACAACCATTCAGTATTTACTAGGATCTTTAAGTAGTAATCCTTCTTGAGATGTCAACTTCTTTCCAGAAACTATTAAAGATGACAATGGTTTTTCTCCAACCATGTCTGTTTTATTCAATAGATTAGTGATATATTTGCTTTGTCTCAAGTGAAGGCCATTTGAATCACGTCATGCTTGAACACCTAAGAAGTAACTCAAATTCCCGAGGTCTTTGAGTGGAAATATTGAGTTGAGCAATAAAGTAATGTATTGCCTGCTTATTTGATCCTATCACGATAATGTCATATACGTATACAAGAACAAATAATTGTAAGCCATTCTTTGCAAAAAATAAATAAAGATGTATCAACTGATGATTCAAGAAATCCATATTCAATCAGTTGCTGAGAGAGTCTTCAAAACCAAGCTCTTGGAGCTTGTTTTAGTCCATATAGTGATATATGTAATCTGCAAACAAAATCAGGTTGAGATTTATCAATAAATCCCTTTGGTTGTTCCACGAATACCTTTTCATCCAATATGCCATGCAAGAATGCATTAGAGACGTCTAGCTGATGAATAAGCCAATGGAAATTAACAGCTAGTGCTAGAATTAAACGAATAGTAGAGGGTTTAATTACTGGTGAAAATGTCTAGGGACTCAGCTTACCGTTTATGAAGGTCGGCACTCAACTTATTGGTCACGAAAGTCGGCAAGTCGAGGGATTTGTGTCTGACAGGCCATTTGAAATTAGCTCGGAATGCTCGGGCTCGACCACTTCTTAGTGGCATGTCTAGGAACTTGGCTTATTGTTCACAAAGGTCGACAAGTCGAGAGACTTGTGTCTAACTAGTCATCTAGGCAGAGCTCAGGATGCTCTGGCCCGACCACTTCTTTGTGGAGAGTCTAGGAACTCAGCTTATCAGTCACGAAGTTTGACAAGTCGAGGAACTTGTGTCCAACTGGCCATAGCTCAGGATGCTTTGGCTTGACCACTTCTTCGTGGCGAGTCAAGAGACTCGGCTTATTGGTCACGAATGTTGGCAAGTCGAGGGACTTGTGTCCGACTGACCATTTAGGATGAGCTCAGGATGCTAGGGCCCGACCACTTCTTCATGGTAAGTCTAAGGACTCGGCTTATCGTTCACGAAGGTTGTCAATTCGAGGGACTTGTATTCGACTGGTCATTCTGGTAGAGCTCGGGATGCTCTGGCCCGACCCACTTCTCCATGGCAAGTCAATGGACTCGGCTTATCGATTACGAAGTTTGGCAAGTCGAGGGACTTGTGTCCAACTGGTCATTTGGGAAAAGCTCGAGATGCTCTGGCCCGACCACTTCTTTGTGGCTAGTCTTGGGACTCAGTTTATCTGTCACAAAGTTCGGCAAGTCGAGGGACTTGTGTCCCACTAGCCATTTGGGCAAAGCTTGTGATACACTGGTTCAACCACTTCTTCATGGCAAGTCTTGTAACTCAGCTTATCGGTCATGAAGGTCGGCAAGTCGAGAGACATGTATCGAACTGGCCATTTGGGTAGAGCTCGGGATGCTCTGGTCCAACCACTTCTTTGTGGCAAGTCAAGGGACTCAGTTTATTGGTCACGAAGGTCGGTTAGTCAAGGGACTTGTGTCCGACTGGCCATTTGGGCAGAGCTCAAGAAGTTCTGGACCAACCACTTCTTCGTGGTGAGTCTAGGGACTCGGCATCTTGGCTTCAAGCTTTGACAAAGACAATTCAAAGTGAACGTTCATACTTCATTCATAAAACACATTTGATACATTCATAGGTAAGATTATGATTTCTAGGTAAAGTACTTCTTTAGGTGCTTAGCGTTCCACGAGTAGGGTAGACCCCTCCCACCGTGGCCCTAGCAACTACGCGATGGGTTAATTCGTGTTTCACAGCCCGAGCAACTCCGCGATGGGTCAATCCGTTCCTACAAATATGGAGGAATGAGGGCTCGAAGTGGTGAGAAACACCTCTAATGCCTAGGTCAGTTTGGGTTTTCAATCTATGATTTAAGGGAGCCATATTTAGAGAGTTTTCTGCCACTCCCGGGGGGAGGTATATATACTTGGTTGTGGTGGTCCCCTGGCAAGCCGATCATGGTGATGTCGCTCCATAATTAGGTCACATCCTTTTCCAACGTTTTACCACACGACAGGTCATCTGTGCCTCACTGTGGCAACTGTTGATAGTCTGAGGTACATGTCATGGCGTATCCATCTCCAACCTTCATTAAATGTGACGTGGTCCCTCCCTGGCGCGCCCACCTTCTAAGTTTGTCCAACCATCAGTGTCCAGGGACCAAGGTTGTCCCTGACCCTACATATATGGATTACTGGCCAATAGAGGTGTCAGGCCTTCTGACTCAGGGGCCCACGCCCTACGCCTGCTACTTTGCTACTTCTTTCTGGGCTTCCTAGGCCGGTCTCATCCTCCAGTCTGACCCATCATGTGTCCTCATTCTGATTCCCTTCTGCTTGGGCATCCCATGGCCCATCTATCCATCTAGGCTGGGCCTACATGGCTTGGCCCAATGCAAAAAAAAGGGGGGTGCCTGCCTCACACGTGTTGTAAGGGAATTGGACTCTCTAATAGGAAGTTGCATGGGTTGAAGAACATATTGCGATGAGGCTCAAGAATGATGAGCGAAGCTACAAGCCAGACTTCATAGATGTCATGCTATCAGCATTAATCGAGGAGGATTCCATGTGTTTCGTAGCTTCTCCCACACGATCACCTACAACCAAAGAGAGACAAGCCTTGGGGGTTTGTGTGAACGTCTAATGCCTAAATCAATATAGTATGGATATTTCCTTAGTGTGAAAAGAAGATCCCCTCATGGCCATACCTGGGCGATGTAAATAGAGCTTCTGATATCTTCTGTTTGACGTGATAACCGCCTGATCTTTCATTTAAAATTCAAGTCGTCAGATATTCAAACTTCACTTGCTGAGGATAACAAACTGATAACCTCTCTCCCGAGGTTTTTGGGGTGGTTATCCTCTCTGTGGATCAGTATGTCGAAGTTCAAGGTTCATGGGCCAGATTATTGTCTAGGCCCATAACATGGCCCAACAGGCCGAGAGGCAGAGAAAGGATTAAACCCCATCCACCATGTTTGGTCATACATGAGAAACCATTACCAAGGCAACTTTAGTGGTATATATATATATATATATATATATATATATATATATATATATAGTACTAGTGAGGAGCTACATGCAAGGCACGTATGCCCCTTGCACAGCACCTAGTTAAAAAATAAAAAGGCATCTTTTATTATATTTTATTTGAAAGTTTGAAAAAATTGTAATGATTAGATGAGATGAAAAGAGATCGACTTATTATCCAAACAGGACCTAAGTTTCATCAATGATTGGTTTGAGATGAGTTGAGTTAGCCTCAATCAAAGTGGATACAGTGACTATCTATCACTCCACAATGAACAACAAAATGAGAATTGAAATCCATGCAAAGTTGAAACACGTCATATATTTATACAAATTAAAATAAACCTAATACAAAATTAAGAGAAGTGATAGGTTCATACAAGTTTAGTGGATAAGCAAATTACTTATCTCGTAGCTCTACTTCTAAAATTTAATTTCACAGTTTGTTATTTACACGAAACTCTAAATTCATACCATGGAAATAAGAAAGTGTTTCTAAATTTATACGAAACACTAAACACAGTTTGTTACTTTCTAAAAAGCACTTCGTGGTATTCTAATTAATTAAAATCATACCATAGAAATAATCTAATAAATATTTGATTATACTAAGATTAATAGATAGTAATATTATTTAAAGTTCATAACATATTCATTGATTTTCTATTTAAGGTATAACATAATAATTGTATCAAAAATATGTAAAAATAAACAATGGAATTAAACAAAATCCATAATACTATAGGCTACTCATAAATGTAATGCTTAGTACTATAATTTGAAATAAACTTTAAATCCCTTGTGTATTTTCTGTGAAAAAAAAATAGATCTATAGGCTAAATATTTATTCAATTAAAAAAGCCACAGTAAACTATATCATAGCGGTTTTATGAACATACATCCAGGCCCAACCTAATTTAAAAACACAAGTCTCATTTAAAATCTAAGCATAGCCCATGTAAATGACCCAGGGTTAAAACATACGACCTGCCAAGTTCACCAAAGGGCACAAACGTAATTACTCAAAATGATTCTTCAAGAGACTTCTACGAAATTCTAAGGGCCATGGGTTGAAAGGTGTTTTTGTAATAACAAAAAGCATGCATGCACCCTGTAGGAAAGCTGAAAATCAAACAGGGAAATCCAAAACATAAGGCACAAAAAACTACAAGAACCAAAACACCTTCATTGGAGAAGGGAAAGTCATGCAACAATGGGATTTAAAGCTCACCAGGGGAAAATGGAGATGTGACGACAGATGTGGGTGGCTGGTCGAGAATGGGCAAAGGACGGTGGATTCCCGATGGCTGAGCCGAGATCAATGGCTACAGTAGTTTCTGGTGGAAAAAATATCAAATTTTTTTCATCATTTGGTTTTGGAAACACAGTGAAGAAAAGAGAGGGCGGAATCGGTGGGGTCTTACGAAGAAGAAAGGGACGCCATGCGTGGTGGATCTTGTTGGCCGGAGTCAAAGTTGGCAGTTTCTGAGTTACGGAGTGGTGTTCCGACTTCTCCTTCGAGAACATGGCACTTTTGATTGTGTCTACCACACGGTCTACTATTGGTTTGCCGACTTGAAATTTGAATATTCAAAGGCTCTCTTCTTCCTCCTTCTCCTAATTCTTCTTCTTTTTTATTTGAATCTTTTCACGGCAGGGTTTTATTTATTTATCGTTAATATTATAAATGGGCATTTTCATGCAGCCCATCGAAGCAGTATTGGAGAAGGGACAAAATGGGTATGATTTCCTTTCTGATTCTGTTTATTTCTATACGAATCTAAGTGGTATTTTTTGTAATGGTGTGAGAAAAATCCGAGTGGTATTTTTTGTAATGGTTTTTTAATCTTAGTGGGTATGATTAATTTATTGAATTTATAGAAATCTGAAGGCATTTTGTTTGGACTTGCAGAACGAATTAATTTTTATTTTTTTGGAACTAAACTTTTTTTTTTTTTTGAGATTGTTTTGAGTTTGGTCTAATTTAATATATACGTATAATCTGAGATCTACCCTTTTTGTATCTCCGATCCTCTAAGCGAAATTTTTTTTTTCTTTACATCTGAATAGGAAGGAAAAAATGGTCAAGAAGCTACTATTAATAAAACTAAGGGGCAAAAACGTAAGACCATGAATTAAAAAAAAAAAAAAAAACCGAGTGACAAAAAGGGTAAACAAACAAAAAAAAAGGGGTAAAATTGTAAAAGCACAAACAAAATATAAAAAAAAAGGGATAAAATGGAAAAACACCAAAAAAAAGAGGACAAAATTGAAAAAATAATGTGAGACGAAAAATACTGTTGCTTTTTTATTGAGCTTTTATATATAAGAAGATATATAATGTTGGTAATCTTTTTGCAAACGCCTACTCGAATGGCAGAATAGAATCTTTGAGCTACACATCCGAACCTACCTAAAGATCTTGAAATTTGCAAATAAGTTCTTTTTCCTTCCTCTGTACAAAAAGAAATTATCAGTATACAATATAGAATAGCAAAATATATATATATATATATATATATATCAGTATACATGATATATATATTGCTATTTTAAGAAACCATCACGAAAGTTCTTCCTTTCAATCTTTAACTTTGGTGTCAAGTTACTTTAGTGTTTGAAGAGAATTAAGAAAAGAAGAGTAATGTTAGATACAATCTTAAAACGTGTAAATTTCACGAATTCTTTTTAAAAAAAAGTGGGGTTCATCTTAAGAAAATAATTTTTATATAAATTCTAAATTTATCCACTTTAAAAAAAAAATACATAAAACTTGTACATGTTAAAACCATAAGTATCATTTTTCTAAGTTTGAAAAATCAGTCTAGAGTCAAGAGCATGAGTTTGGAATTTGTGAAGAGCTTGTTTAATTTTTTTGTAAAAGTATACCTAACCAGGGAAATGATTCAATTGCGCCGGCAGCCCAAAATCCCAGATTATAATGATCTTTATCAGTCCCAATTACATCTTTAAATCATGGAAAATGCATTCATCTTGCCCCAATTGCCTTGGTGTATAAATTTATAATATAACTCTCTAATCATTCCATCACCTTTACATGCACATGATAAAAAGCAGAAGCAGGTACATAGGCAGTATAAATGCTTGGCATGCCTGAATGTGTTTTGACATGTATTAATCTTAATGCAGCTTATTAGCTGATAGAATCATCGACGTACGTACATGGAGAAATTAAACAGATATATACTCCCATCGAGGTAATTTGTTTATTAGCAAATAGGAATTAAATTCTAGTCCTACTGATCAGTAAATCCACCAAGAAATGCTACAGATTGTAGTTTTTTTTTCAATTAATAATTAAGGAATTATTTTTTTAATGAGTTTGTGATTTTTTTAAAAAAAATATTTTAGAGGATCTAGAAAATGTTAAAAAAATAATTACACATTCAATACCCACTCTCGATGGGTCTTCTCAACGATGGCATGTATCGTTCAGCATCAATAAAAGCAGTCCGTTCGAGGCAAGTTCATGAATATGGCATATAAAATCGTACAGAATTGAATGATGCTGCTTTAGTGGCAGCTTGTATACATACTCTATATCAGTCCCAACTTGTTCGTCCAAGCACGCATGCTATTTATGAATCAAATTTAACTCATTTTAAATTAATTATTGATGAAATTCATTATTTTTTTAATTTTTTATAAAAAAATTAAACTCATCTCAATTTACTTTTAACATTTCAACCTAAAAAAATTATATTCATCTCAATAGAACTCACAAAATACTACTACTAACAACTTAATTTAATTCATCTCAACATTCAAATACAGTCTAAATTAACCATTCAAAAGCTTCTCCAGACTTTTTCTTTTAAATTAATTTTTTTTTTTTTTTCATTAACCCCTAGCCTGCATATGCTTATTTCGCAAAATAAATTTTTCATCCTTCTTTATCATTAGGTAATTAAGTATATTTACAAGTCACCTCCACCAAAAAATATCGCCGCTACAAATTACACCACCACAGCCATTATTTTGATCTCCACCATCTCCATACTACAGAGTCTCCTCCATTCTGGACCATTACTTCCATCTCCACCTCCTCCATTGTTACTATGTAGACTTTCAAAAAATGGGAGGCCCAAAAAATCAATGGTAGATAATAGATTAGTTACAGGATGGAAACTTCATGCGTACACAATGATAAACAAAATGCATGCAATGCTCTCTAAAGGGATGGCTCCCTATAAATTGACAGCATCTTGATGCTCATTCACATGCACTCTGAATATATTCTCAACGTATAGGAGCCCCCCAACTGTGGGACTTCGCAAGTGTTGGCTCGAAAAATGGCCAATTTATGACTTTACCTGGTCTATGCATTGGGATTGTTCTTGTTAGCCACCAATGTAGTAGCAGCCATTGACGATTCATATTTTGTCCACTCTCCACCTCAAAACGAAATAAAACGACCACCAATAACAGTCTCAAACCCACTACCCCTATTCGACAATCATAGGCAACGACCTCCACCATCACCATATTACAAGAAGTCTCCTCCACCACCACCAAGTCGTCATAAATCACTGCCACCTCCACCACCATACTAGAATAAGTCTCCTCCTCTGCCACCACCTCCCCATCTCCTCCCCAACCCCGTTACAAGTCTCCACCTCTACCTCTTCCATCTCCTCCCCCACCTCGTAACAAATCTCCACCACCACCACTTCCTTTTATCTCCTCCCCCACCACGTAACAAATCTCCACCACCACCTCCGCCATCTCCTCCCCCACCCCGTAACAAATCTCCACCACCACCTCCCCCATCTCCTCCCTCAACCCGTAACAAATCTTCACTACCACCTACGACATCTCCTCCCCCACCCCGTAACAAGTCTCCACCACCACCTCCTCCATCTCCTCCCACACCGCGTAACAAGTCTCCACCACCACCTCCTACATCTCCTCCCCCACCCCGAAACAAGTCTCCACCATCAACTCCTCCATCTCCTCCCCCACCCAGTAACAAATCTCCACCACCACCTCAGGCATCTCCTCCCCCACCCAGTAACAAATCTCCAACACAATCTCCTCCCCCACCCCGTAACAAGTCTCCACCACCACCTCCTCCATCTCCTCCTCCACTCCGTAACAAATCTCCACCACCACCTCCTACATCTCTTCCCTCATCCCGTAACAAATCTCCACCACCACCCCCGCCATCTCCTCCTCCACCCTGTAACAAATCTCTATCACCACCTCCTCCATCTCCTCCCCACCCCGTAACAAATCTCCACCAGCACCTCCGGTGTCTCCTCCCCCACCCAATTACAAATCTCCACCACTACCTCCTCCATCTCCTCCCCCAACCCATAACAAGTCTCCACCACCACCTCTTCCATCTCCTCCTCCACCCCGTAACAAATCTCCACCACCACCTCCACCATCTCCTCCCCCACCCCGTAACAAATATCCACCGCCACCTCCGGCATCTCCTCCCCCACCACGTAACAAGTCTCCACCACCTCCACCATCTCCTCCCCACCCCGTAACAAATGTCCACCGCCACCTCCACCACCTCCGCCATCTCCTCCCCCACCACGTTACAAGTCTCCACCACCACCTCCTCCATCTCCTCCCCCACCCCGTAACAAGTCTCCACCACCTCCTTCATTTCCTACTCCACCTATTTACAAAATGCCGCCGCCACCTCCTCCATCTCCTCCCCCACCCCATAACAAATCTCTACCACCACCTTCACCATCTCCTCCCCTACCCCGTAACAAGTCTCCACCACCACCTCCTCCATCTCCTCCCCCACCCCATAACAAATCTCCACAACCACCTCCGCCATCTCCGCCTCCACCTCACTACAAATCTCCACCTCCACCATCAAGCTCATCGCCTCATACTTAAGACTACAAGTACCTAAGACCTCACATCATTTAGTAAACAAATCACAATTTCTATGAGATTATGTAAGTGTGTAACGGTCTTTGTTTCCCTTCCTTTTCCTTTACCCATCATTAAGTATGATAAAAGAATAATTGTTGCTGAAATACTCAAGACTCTATTATCGAGCTTTGGTTTGTCATCATAACTCAATGCCAATTATCAAGGCAATCGTTCAAGACAACGGAGATATGATATGCCTGGCAGCTCTTGTGCAATATATAAATGTACTTTATTGACTTGATATAATGAAACGATGGTTACATGATATTTGTTCATCAATGCATGTAGATGCATTTTCTTAGTTTTTATTGATTGGGCCATCGATCTATTCAATAGAATAATATATTTTAGCAACAGATAAAAATGAAAATGAAAGAAAATTAATTCAAGAATTTTGAACAAAATAGTATTTATTGAGAAAATAAAAACGATTAATGAATATTGTTAAAGTAGCAGTTATACATTGAAGTTCAAAGAACCTAACAATTAATGAAAGTTACAACAATTGAAATAAAAATAGAAAAATTCATTAACCAAAAGACACTTCTTTTAGTTTAAACAGTCATATTATATATATAGGACTGTTGTTAAAAAAAAAAAAAAAGTACAAAGTGCGTCAAAAGCATCAGTGTTAGGCGTCGCGCATGTATTCTAATTTTATAATTTCTAGTGGAAAACACATCTATTTATTTTAAAAAGTTCTATTTATTTCCATGAACGCAAGCAAGAACAGTAAGTTTTTTTAATAATTACCTCTCCATTGTAAAGGGGAAATTTCGAAGACTGTATATTATTTATATATATATATATATATAATATCCCAAAAAAAAGGTTCCAATTACTTATAAATTCAAGTAATTAAAAGGTTACAAAATCTGAGTGTTAATAAATAAGTTTGTTATATATACACGTGGACTTGGGAAAATTCATCTCTTAAATTAGCCAAATTTTTTAACTTTTTAATTAAACCATAAAAGTAATATATATATATATATATAATTAACTTCCTTACGGGGCTTATATGTCATAATGTAATTACTATTATCATATATGAGATTTCTCAAATATTCCTCATGTGATGATCAGAAAAAATAAATTAGAATGTCATTACTACTTCTAATTTCTTTCTCTTTTTTTTTTTCAAAGATAACATTCATATCATAAATCAAAGCATAGAAAAATGCAAGGAAGACTATGGGGCATTGTTCAGCTAGATTTATTGGGTACTCCTTATATTCGCCTTTAATGTATTTTTTATGAAACCTTGCAATCATGGTTTTCCCCTACCTTAGTGAGGATTTTAATAATAAGAGGCTTGACCTCATTTTTGGGGGGGAAAAAAAGTATTATGAGTTGTAGAAAGAAGTTGAATAAATGTGTTTTTTTTTGCCAAAGGGTTCTAGTTTCCGCCAATCAAGTGAACAAATATTGGTGTTGATGTAAAAATTTGTTGGCTAGGATTAGATGACGAGGATCTATTTGAATTATTGGATGAATGTAATTTATTTTTATCTTTATCTACGAATATTTAAATTAAGAGATAAAGGTTTGTCTTTATCTTTATCTATGAATATTTGAATTATATGATAAGTGGTTGAATAAATAAAGGTTTCAAAAGACTTTTGATCAAGATTGAAGATTAGAAAAATAGGAGATAAAGTGATCTGGATAGAAGATTCAAAAAGAAGATATCAAGCAGAAAAATTTCTAACTATCAAGAAGTTATCTAAAGCAGTTATACGATGAAGCTTCAGCTCGGACCGTTAGCAGTCCATCAGCAGCGTAACAGAATTATAACTTAATGTAATCCTCAACAGAAATGGATAACCACTAAGCAGCTTTTTTAAAGAGACTTCGGCTGAAGGTTTCAAATATCCTTTGGATCAGTGTTTATGTTGGAGCTTGGAGATTTGAGAGAGATCCAAGTGCTTGAGTGTGTGAGGATTCTTGCAAATGATTTCTCTCTTGGAGTGCGTACTTACTCCGTGTTAGAGTGGAAGTGATCAAGTTCAACCAATGAAGTTCTAGGAGGGAAGTCCATAGTTTGAAGATCGCCAAAAATTCTGGTTGCTATTGCGGTAGAAGACAAACGGGTCGTTTGTCTGTTCAAATAAGAGAGTCAAGTTACAAAGGTTTGTAATTAAGATTTACTTGTAATTGATTTTCAAATAATAAAATTAACTTTTCTGAATTTGGTTACCTCGTACGATTTTACCTTTAAAGAGTTTCCCTTAGTAACCAAAATTAGTGTTACGCACTTCGTTTATTTTATATATTTGATTGTCTATCAAATTATTGCATAATTAACGACTAAGCAATTTATTGAGTGAATTGGTAGATATTTCGGCTATGTTACAGGGGTACTTGGATAATTTCAATTGGCATCAGAGCGTAGTTCACTCATTCAAGTGTGATTTGTTCCCCTGTTGACCATGTCATTATATGTCCCGCCACACTTTAATGGGAAAAACTATATATATTGGAAAGTTAGTATGAGGGATTTCCTCAAGTCTTTGAATGAACATGTGTGGTATGCAGTTGAACGAGAGTGGACTAAACCCGAGACAACTATTGTTGCTTTGGACAAGAGATGAGATCACCAACTCTAATTGGAATAGCAAAGGACTTAATGTTATTTTCATGGCCATATCTTCTGATGAATTTAAAAGAATTTCAATGTGTGAGATTGCTAAAGAAGTATGAGATATCTTGGAGGCTGCACGTGAGGAGACAAAAATTGTAAAAAATTCAAAATTACAGTTGCTAACCTCAAAATTTGAAGAGATTAAGATGCTGGAAGATGGAAGTTTTAATACTTTTTATGCTAAACTTAACGATATTGTGAATTCCAGGTTTAATCTCAGCTAGAAGGTGGAGGATTCAAAGATCGTGAGAAAGATTTTAAAGTTACTACATGAAAGATGTCGCCCAAAAGTTATAGCCATTGAAGAAAACAAGGATTTGGATTCTATTAAAGTTGAAGAATTGGTCGGCTCCTTACAAACATATGAGTCATCTCTTCTTCAAACAAGAAAATGTAAGTCCATTACTTTAAAAATAGTAAAAGATGATCAAGATGATTTTTCTAATAAAGAAAGTTTGAACGATAAGGATATAAATCTCATTGCAAGGAAATTCAGAAAATTCTTATTTAATAAGAAAGCTAGTGGAAAGCAAAAACAAGGTAAAGAATTTCCTACAAAGAAAAAATATTCCGAAAAATGGAATAAAGAAAAATCTTAACAAAAAGATAAAGTGAAGTGCTATAAATGCTCAAGGTATGGTCATATAAGAATTGAATATCCAAACTTTAAAAAAAAAACAAAGGAAAAGCATTAAATGTCACACTTAGTGAAAATTCAGAATCTGAAAATTCAAGTTCATCATCTGATGATGAAAAATCTTTTGTGGCTTTTTTTACTGTTAATGATTTTTCTGATATTATACAAACAAAATCTGAAAGTGAGTTCGATGATAATGACTCAGATATAACTATTATTGTTGCATATAATAATTTATATGAAGAACTGGTAAAACTTAAAAAACTCAACAAGAAGCTGTACAATAAACTCAAAGTTGTGGATGCTCCAAAGAAGTCGCTTCAAAATCAAATCTTTTTGAAAACTCTCACGAAAAATCAACCTCAAAAAGACTGATACGATGTAACGTTGAATGTAAGTTTATTCCTTCTTGTCATCATTGTGGTGTTGTTGGCCAGATAAGACCATATTGCTTTAATTTGAATAAGGTGAAAAAAAATGGAGGAGAAAGAAAGTTAAAAAGAAAGGAAAAAACTCTAGAAAATCAAGTTGATAAGATGAGTTAACAAATCACCTTCAAAAGTCTAAAGTTTGGTGAACTAGCAGAATTTTGTCTTCACAATAAAAATAAAAATAAAAAGATCATACAAAATGGTGTTGATGAAAAGAATAGACCAAAGTTTAAAGCAAAGTAGGTGGTCAAAGAAAATGTCGTGTCACATTAATTGATAGGATCACTTGCATGTTCTTGCATTCCTTGCATTTCATTTTTTTTAGTCTAGGACATGTATTTTATTTTTCTGTTTTTAATTGATGTTTCTTTTTTCAGTTTTTTTAAATAAGAAAAATATAATATAAAACTTTTTTGGTTTGTTTCTAATTTTTTTGGGAAGTGCATGCTTGAAATGTCAAAGTTTTTGAGCACATGTGTTCTCACAAAATAAATTTTTGAACTTATGCATCTTTCTACTTTGTGCATTTCATTTTGTACATACTAATCCTATAGGTCATCTTGACAAAGTTCATTTACAAGCACTATGAGAAACTTATATGTATGTTCATTATAATTAAGTTTCATATTTATTATTGAGATGCTCATCATAGAGGGAGTCCAAACCTTGAATTGACTAATACTAGTTGAACCTAATACAATAATAAATAGATTTTCCCTTGCCAAACACAATTGGTCGATTCATATTGAAAAAATCGGTGTTGAATCATTGCAAAAAAAGACAAACACCCTACATGGATATATCCCTTAAGTCCTTATAGAAAGAATCACTGCTCAAATCATTGTGGAAAAAGAGATGAGTAACAAAAATGGACATATAAAATGGTTGTGCAAACTAGTGTTTGGGGGAGATACTCATGTATCTAGGCCCTAGCATAAAGTTTGACTTTTGAGATGAGTGACAATCTTTTGGGAGCATCTATAAGAAGAAAATGCTCATGAATAATATTATCAAAAATATATTAAAGAGAAAAAGAAATAAAAAGTTACTGATTTATATAAGTTTGCTCATTCACACACTCACATGAACTTTGACATTAATGATCTTATGAGGTGTGAACAACCATAGTGATTGTTACAAATAAGTGGGTGTACTCTATTAAATTCTTTTTGTGAGTAGCACTGTGTTTGAACTAAGATGCATCTAGGCATGTTACTTGTCACATTGCTTATGTATATAAAAATTAAGTTTTTATTTTTTATTTTTATTTTATTTCCTTATTTATTTTGGTTTATATAAAATAAATATAAAAATATAAAATATATTTTAGTTTGGGTCAGTGTTGTGTAGATGTTGCTTTTGTTTCATAAGTCTGGCAGAAGTAGAATGAGCACCTGTGTTGCGATTAAGTCCAAATGGGACTATCACAAGAGTCCATGCACGACACGGGTAGCACTTAAGTGAGTTGAGTCCAATGTTTTTCATACTGTACCCTACCATGCCATACCGGCTACTGGTCCGATATAGGTAATACATCTATTTCATACCGTCCCAAATACCAGGTGTACCATCCTGTACCAGCTTGTACCAGCCGAAACAAATATTTCGCCCGGTACACATTATGCAGCCTGTTTGGATGATATTTTCACAGTTTCAATAAACATCTAGGGGCTATTTTTGAAAAAGTATGTTTGTGGTAACTCAAAACTTAAGAACTTATGTTAGTTGTAACTTAAAACTTAAAATTTGTATTGAGAAGTATAGAGTTTATGGTTTATTTTGTTGTTATTTGGAATACAGTTAATGCTTGTATATATATAATTTATCAAAGTATAAACTATCCAAAACGGTACACGAAATGGTACCGGTACCGAAACAGTATTGGTATTGAAATATTATTCCGAAACGGTATATGAAACAATACCGGTGCCGAAATATTTCGTTCCAGTGCCTTGACTTGTACAGCTTCCGGTACGGTATTTAAAACTTTGGTTGAGTCAGTTAAGTGCCTTAGAATCTAGACCCATGGCATTGCCTTATGCGATAATCCAATAGCCCCCTCTCAAATTTCTCGCGACACCCAGATTCACAACAACATCATGTACGCAAGCCCCAGCCATATCATTCTATCCGTATCACACTGAATAAAGATTTGGTTCCGAGTCTTTTGATTCACGTTTCTCCATCACAGTAAGCTCCTATTTTATTCAAATCCTTCTCACTCTCCAGTCTAGGTTTCGATGCATATATATATATATATATGGAGATTGAGTTGTTGATAGTTGATACGTGAAGTTGGAGCTTGGATTGTTGTTGGATTGCATATGCATTTATGCATAGGATTACATGAATATAATTTATTGATGTATAAAGGCTTAATTTTTGGTGGGTTATGGGATTATTCATTTCGGTTTTAAACTAGTGACCATCAAGTGTTTGTTTTTATGTATCAACCAAACTATTTCATTCATTTTATCATGATTTTACTTGTATTCATGCTCATACATCAAGTGTATTTAATCCATGAAAAGTTGAGACACGTGAGAGTTGTTCATCATGTCTTTCTTAGTGTCTTCATCTCGGCTTACATAAGTGATATTTATTATCTTATGAGTCCTGTCAGATTAGTGACAAAAATAGGGAGTATTAGAGAAGCAGATTGATTTATTTCGAGTATTATAAAATTGGTATTGTGAATTTTAGGGAGAGCTTGAGTAAGTGTGTTGTTGAGGGGGAGTTGAATGAATGTTAATTGTTATAATCAAGAAAGTTTAAAATTGAGGGGGAGAACTAAATTATGGATATAATTCAACTCCAAGGCTAGAACATGTTTAGATTTTAAATCTTGTGAATTTTAATCTTAGTCATTGTTCTGTCATTATTTTTTATTCGTGATTATTTGCTTGGAATTTCTACTCGGTCTCTTTGTCTATTGTCCGTGCTTTTGACATGTTTTATATTACATTCCTCAAGTTGGTTTTGTCACCAATCCACCAAAGGAGGAGATTGTTGATGTAAAAGTTTGTTGGTTAGGATTAAATAACTAGGATCTATTTGAATTATTGGATGAATGTAATTTGTTTTTATCTTTATCTATGAATATTTAAATTCAAAGATAAGTAGATTAATAGATAAATGTTTGTCTTTATCTTTATCTATGAATATTTGAATTTTACGATAAGTAGTTGAATAGATAAAAGTTCAAAAGACTTTTGATCAAGATTAAAGGTACAAAAGGATAGGAGATAAAGTGATCTAGATAGAATATTCAAAAAAGAATATATCGAGCAGAAAGAATTTCGAACTATCAAGAAGTTATCTAAAGCAGTTATCTGATGAAGCTTCAGCTCTGGCCGTTAGCAATCTGTCAGCAACGTAATAAAATTATAAATGAATGTAATCATCAGCAGAAATGGATAACTACTAAGCAACTTATTTAAAGAGACTTCGGCTGAAGGTTTCAAATATCCTTTGGATTAGTGTTTATGTTGAAAGCTTGGAGATTTGAGAGAGATCCAAGTGCTTGAGTGTGTGAGAATTCTTGTGAAGGATTTCTCTCTTTGAGTGCGTACTTACTCCGTGTTGGAGTGGAAGTAATCAAATTCAGCCACTGGAGTTCAAGTCAATAGTTTGAAGATCGCCAGAGGTTATGGCTGCTACTGATGTAGAAGACAAACGGATCATTTATCTGGTCAAGTAAGAGGAGTCAAGTTACAAAGATTTTGTAATTGAGATTTACTTGGAATTTATTTTCAAATAATAAAATTGATTTTTCTGAGTTTAGTTGTTCCGTCGGGTTTTACATTTAAAGAATTTTTTAAAGAGTTTCCCTTCGTAACCAAAATTAGTATTACGCACTTCATTTATTTTATATCATTTATTTTATATATTTGATTGTGATGACTTGCATAATTTCTTATATTCTATCACTTCTTAAGTTTAAACTTTAATTTAATTTTATTTATTTTTATTAATTTTAGACTTTATTGTCGTCATTAAATTTTATTTCAAATTTAAAAAAAATAAAGATTCAAATTTTAGAAGCCTATTGTCTAAAATTTCTCTCATTTAAATAAAGAGTTTGGTACTTTAAAAAAAAAAAAAATCTAAAGATAGCATTAGATGTTGGAGGCTTTGGAGCAATACGGGGACTTTTCTTTAATTTTATGAATTGACATGTGTGGGATTTTTGAATGGATATACAGTAAGTGTTTACTTGGCTTTTGGCAATTGCATGCGTGGGATACGGGCTTCTCTTGGACGCACGGATTGGAGTCTTTTGGTTTGACTTGGTCCTTAGGAAGACTTGCTTTTATCTTGTGCAAGCTGGAACGGATTGGTGGGGATTCAAAATTTAATTTGCTTTTTGCACTCACGGACGTAGAGGCTTCTTTTGTTTTATTGGTTGGAGGACGCGTACGAAGCGAAAAATTGACGAAGACGCTGCTGCGGAGGAGAAGACTGCGGACTTGGAGGCTTGGACGATACTGTGGACTGTAAGGAGTATTTTTAATGTTTATTTCTTTTTATTTTTCTCTCAAAAAAATTATGTTAAATTTTATTTTTGGTATGAACTAAATTTTCTTTATTCTAGAAAAATGATGTAATCTAATTTCGAACTATGCTTACTTTTCTATGTTAATTTAAAGTAATTTTCTTCTATATTGTCTGATTTATTATGAGATTATTGTTTCTAATTAACTGGTCATTAATTAGATGATTTTAATCTTATGATTTGCTGTCGAAAGAGGAAATTATAGGATAGATCTTAGTTATTTCGACATAGATAAATATAGAAATCGAAAGACTTATATAAACCTATGTAGTATTAAAATCATTGGTCTTAGTGTTTTTTTGCTTTATTAATTTGTATATTCTTGTGTAAAATACTGAACAAGAATAATTTCCAATTGACTATCGAAATAGGCTTTTGGATGTTTGTGGAGATTTGCTAATAAACAGAGAGAATTAAATTCAATTAGTTAGATGAGTAAAGCATAATGAGGGATTAGGTGAAATCGATTTCTTAAAAGTTTTCTTTCCCATTAATTTGATCTTTGAACAACATCTTTCTTTTTCTGTGTATTTTCTTTGAATTAATTATATTTTAATTTACAATTACAAAAATTTTAGTGACTTCTCTAAATAAAGTCAAGATTAATATAATTTCAGTATTTGTCAAAAGTAAGTTACAAATTCCTGAGAATGATACTCTTCTCATCATTTTACTATAAAACTACGATACTGTGCACTTACAATTTTGCACTGATCAAATTGTCTATCAAATTATTGCATAATTAATGACTAACCAAGTTGCTGAGTTAATTAGTAGATATTTCCGCGGTGTTACAGGGATAATGGGATAATTTTAGTTGGCAATTAACTTCTCTGAAAAATGTGTTCAAACCATAAAACTTAACTTTCCATTTGCGGTGTTTTTGGTGGATATCAGTCATGTTGATGCGTATTGCGAAGTGGACAAAATTCTCTTATTTGTGAATCTCAAAGAAGACACGTAAAATAGATCTTATAATATTTATTTTTATTTTACAAATATTTCAAACAATAGTAAATGTATAAATCATGTAGACTCTATTTGATGTATATATCTCTTTTCTACTTGACTCCATCAAATTTAGAAAAGAATTTTAGAGGATCTTGAACCGAATGAAGCCGTAGTTCAAGGGAAATTCTAGGGTAGTTTTGGCTAGAGTGCAGACTAGAGTTTTAAGGGTGACATGGGACACTCTTTTCCATAGGAATTGGGAAATGTTTTATCAAGCGGATTTTTTTTGCATGCCATTATATATGGACTGTATAAACTCCCAATCTTCAGTTCAATTTTCCTTCTAACACAAGCCAATCACTGTAGGGCTACATAGTCATTTCAATAAATTTGCATGTTACATAAAAAATTAAAAAAATAAAATAAAAAAAATAAAAAATAAAAAGCCAATACTTGAATGAAAATGTAAAGTTTATCAAAGAAATTGAGATCGAACCCCTCCATGTTTCCAACTCAAACTAACTTACCTCCATTGTTACTATGTAGATTTCAAAACATAAGTAATGCTTAGAGGCGGAAGTCATATTCCATTAACCCCAATTTATTTGTAAAGAAGAAAAAAAAATGAGAGGGCAAAAAAATCAAAGGTAGATAATAGGTTAGTTAGAGGATGGAAACTTCATGCGTACACAACGTTCAACAAAATGCATGCAATGCTCTCTAAAGGGATGGCTCTCTATAAATTGAGAGCATCTTGATGCTCATTCACATGTACTCTGAATATATTCTCAACTCATAGAAGCCCCCCAACTGTGAGACTTTGCAAGTGTTGGCTCAAAAAATGGCCAATCTATGGCTTTACCTCGTCTATGCATTGGGATTGTTCTTGTTAGCCACCAATGTAGTAGCGGCCATTGACCAGCCTTATTTTGTCCACTCTCCACCTCCTAACCATATAAGACAACCACCAATAACAGTCCCAAACCCATTACCACCATTCGACAATCATAGGCAACCACCTCCACCATCACCATATTATAAGAAGTCTCCTCCACCACTACAAAGTAGTCGTAAATCCCCGCCGCCACCACCACCATACTACAATAAGTCTCCTCCTCCGCCACCACCTCCTCCATCTCCTCCCGCACCCCGTAACAAATCTCCACCACCACCTCTTTCATCTCCTCCCCCACCCCATAACAAATCTCCACCACCACCACCTCCACCTTCTCCTCCCCCACCCCATAACAAATCTCCACCACCATCTCATCCATCTCCTCCCCACCCCGTAACAAATCTCCACCACCACCTCCTCCTCCACCCCTTAACAAATCTCCACCACCACCTCCGGCATCTCCTCCCCCACCCAGTAACAAATCTCCACCACCACCTCCTTCATCTCCTCCCCCACCCCTTAATAAATCTCCACCACCACCTCCTCCTCCACCCCTTAACAAATCTCCACCACCACCTCCGGCATCTCCTCCCCCACCCAGTAACAAATCTCCACCACCACCTCCTTCATCTCCTCCCCCACCCCGTAACAAGTCTCCACCACCACCTCCTCCATCTCCTCCTCCACCCCGTAACAAATCTCCACCACCACCTCCAGCATCTCCTCCCCCACCCAGTAACAAATCTCCACCACCACCTCCTACATCTCCTCCCCCACCCCGTAACAAATCTCCACCACCATCTCATCCATCTCCTCCCCCACCCCCTAACAAATCTCCACCACCACCTCCTCCTCCACCCCTTAACAAATCTCCACCACCACCTCCGGCATCTCCTCCCCCACCCAGTAACAAATCTCCACCACCACCTCCTCCATCTCCTCCCCCACCCTTGAACAAGTCTCCACCACCACCACCTCCATCTCCTCCTCCACCCCGTAACAAATCTCCACCACCACCTCCGGCATCTCCTCCCCCACCCAGTAACAAATCTCCACCACCACCTCCTCCATCTCCTCCCCCACCCCTTAACAAGTCTCCACCACCACCTCCTCCATCTCCTCCTCCACCCGTAACAAGTCTCCACCACCACCTCCATCTCCTCTTCCACCCCGTAACAAATCTCCCCCACCACCTCCGGCATCTTCTCCCCCACTCAGTAACAAATCTCCACCACCACCTCATCCATCTCCTCCCCCACCCAGTAACAAGTCTCCACCACCACCTCCGACATCTCCTCCTCCACCCCGTAACAAATCTCCTCCACCACCTCCGACATCTCCTCCCCCACCCCGTAACAAATCTCCACCACCACCTCTGACATCTCCTCCCCCACCCCTAACCAATCTCCACCACCAACACCTCCGGCATCTCCTCCCCCACCCCGTAACAAGTCTCCACCACCACCTCCGACATCTCCTACCCCACCCCATAACAAGTCTCCACCACCACCTCCACCCCGTAACAAGTCTCCACCACCACCTCCTTCATCTCCTCCCCCACCCCATAACAAATCTCCACCACCACCTCCGCCATCTCCACCTCCACCTCGCTACAAATCTCCACCTCCACCATCAGGCTCATCTCCTCGTACTTAAGACTACAAGTACCTAAGACCTCACATCATTTACTAAAAAAATCACAATTTATATGAGATTATGTAAGTGTGTAACGGTCTTTGTTTCCCTTCCTTTTCTTTTACCTATCATTAAGTATGATAATTTTTACCATTTGGTTTTTTAGGTACCTTATAAACTGATAAAAGAATAATTGTTTCTGAAATACTCAGACTCTATTATCGAGCTTTGGTTTATCATTATAACACAATGCCAATTATCAAGGCAATCGTTCAAGACAACGGAGATATGATATGCCTGGCAGCTCTTGTGCAATATATAAATGTACTTTATTGACTTGATATAATGAAACGATGGTTACATGATATTTGTTCATCAATGCATGTAGATGCATTTTCTTAGTTTTTATTGATTGGGCCATCGATCTATTCATATGTATTCAATTTAAGGTTGATGCCATTGTCTCTCAATATCTCTCTCGATCGTATTACATAATTTCTATTGAAAAAATGAAAGAGATCAATCAAAGAGAGGGTTATCTAGTTAGACAGTAAGTTAGATGATTGCGAATCTATCTCTTAGAAAAATATTTTTTTCCACTCAAGAACGTCTTTAGCAATAAGGAACCCAACAATATTGTCCTCAAGAAATAACATTTCTGTAAATAGTGTGCATATTGCAAATACTAAATATATACTATTATGAAAATAGAATAATATATTGTAGCAACAGATAAAAATAAAAAAGAAAGAAAATTAATTCAAGAATTTTGAATAAAATAGTATTTATTGAGAAAATAAAAACGATTAATGAATATTGTTAAAGTAGCAGTTATATATTGAAGTTCAAAGAATCCTAACAATTAATGAAAGTTACAACAATTGAAATAAAAATAGAAAAACTCATTAACCAAAAGACACTTCTTTTAGTTTAAACAGTCATATTATATATATAGGACTGTTGTTAAAAAAAAAAATGCATCATTTCCAAAGGGCCCTCTTCAATCCATACAGCTTCGTCATCTAACTGTAAGGCCCTCGTTGCAAGGATATGAGCAACCTGATTGTAATGTCTGGGGGCAAACTGGATTTTCCCATCAATTCTAAAATTATATATTTTGGTAAACACAACTTTATCACCTTTTCTATACGAAGTTATTGTTAGAATTGTATATCTCCGTTGTGCTATACAAGGTGGCCTATATATAAGAGGCCAAAGACTATGCAAGGGTATTACTAAACCAACGTGGGACTCACATAACACATATACACTAATAGTCCCCTCAAACTCAAGGTGGATGAGAAACCACCTTGAGGTTGTCAATTAAATAACGAAACCGACTCGTAGGTTGAGACTCGATAAAGATGTCAGCAAGCTGATCTTGAGAGGAGAGAGAGAGTAATTGAAGGGAACCCTGTATCATGAGAATTTGAAATTTTATTAATGAAAAATATATAAAGGTGCAAGTAGGAAAAGGTTGTTGAGAAAACAAGGGAAACTTTAGAGATCTAAAAAAATAAATGAATAAAAACAAAGCAATGGCATAAAAAACTTGTTGACAAACAAAAATATTTCTAAATGAGATTAAGGTGCTAAAAGTTGTGTCTTGGGGGGCAAATGATCTAGATTTGTTGGCTCCTTAAAAACATTAGGTACATAATAAGGTTTTAAAGTAAACTCACAACTGACGTGGCTTAAAGTAGTACGTCAGATTATAAAGTTATTTTTATTGTAAAGTAGATCTAATATATCACATGAAATTTTATTGATATGTGATTTTACTTTTATAAAATCTTTTTATAAATGTAGCAATACTCTTTTGTTAAACCTGGCGCTTTAACAATATTTACAAGCTTCCAAAAATCAAGATAGCTCACAAACTCTTCTCTTGAGAAAAATCTTAATTATAACATCAAAAATGTTAATAAAAATTTACAGATAACGAAAATTTGTACTTATATCACCAGTTTGAGTGCTAATATATATTAATTTTATTATTATTTGGATAATTGTAGTTGATTAATGAAGGTTCCCTTTAGATTCTTGTTGCTAATCTCTACATTACTCATGAGATATTGTATTAATTCCTTAACCCTCCGGATATTCCCTTAAATTTTACTCGATTTGCTCTAAGATTTGAGTGATCGATTATCGATGGGTGTTTTGATCTACTATGGTTGGTTTTTCGTTTCGATCTTAGCCTGTGATTATAGCATTTTAAAAGAACATGCTACAGTTTTTAAAAGAACATGCTAAATGAATAAAAACAAAGCAATGGCATAAAATGCGGCCGCAATAAGATCTTAACTATTAAATGCGGCCGCAATTAAATGCAGTTTAGCTGTGATTATTAATTACAGCTAAACTGCACGTCAACCTCTTCGCATTTTAAAACAACATGCTATAATAAGAAAAATTGTCTTTTCCAGAGTCCAGTTTCATCTCAAAAAGTGATTATTTTCAGCAAATTTTTTCCTCCGCAATAATCTGAATGTTCGCCGTAAATGGACATCCCAGATTCCTCAAGCTATCGTTAGGAAAACTTATTTCTAGCATATAATTTTCGTTGCAAATGATAAGGAAATCGTTGCAAATAATCCGAACTTTTTGCATCGATCATATTTATATTAATCGCCTTAGATGGTACCTACTCCACCGCAATAATGTAAACCCGACGATTAATATTAGCGTCGCAAAAAAGATATGAATTGTTAAGATCTTATTGCGGCCGCATTTAATTGCCGCAATATATCAATTTTCAACGAAATTGAACACGCCTCTTCCCAACGATTTTGGGAATCGCCGCAGATAACTTTTTTTGGGTGTTTCCTCCACTAACCGTAATTAAAGTCTTTTTCCTGGTTACATAAACATTAATTATTCAAGCAACCATCAATGTTTTCCAGTGGCCATGTATTAACACATGACCATCTGATTACTCATCATTTACCCCATTTCACCTCAATCACTAACAATTTCTTCAAAACACTGTCCTATGATTTAGCCTAAACGTTTTTCATGCTGAATTTCCTGTACAAATGAGGAAATTTAAATTCAACTGAAAATATTAAATACACGAACAGTATTGGTTACATTCCCACTGCACATACAGATCACTACTGATCCAATGCACTATGGACATAAGGTATTGAGCTTACAAACTCGAAACATATATACAGGACAAATATAGGATCCCCATCAAGAAAACTTATTGGGCAACTGAGACAACCAAAAATAATGGACATTCATTCATCCAAAAGAATATTGACAGATTCACATTAATGTAGGTTATATGTATACTGGTGCATTAATGGAAAGCAAGTATGTAGTATTGCAACGATAGTTTTTTTGTCACATATTCATAGACTAACAGTAACATACACTCCACATTCACTCAAATAAGTGCTCCTCTATTTACATAGACAGATGGTATGCAGCAGTAATAATATGCTTTCTGGCAGGGGTGGGTGGAACATCTTCAACATCACTGCAACCATGTCCTCGTACAGGTGGGATATTTTGATTATGAAATTGGCATGCAAACATCAATCTGGCAGTTACAAATAAAATGCATCAGTATACAACAAGAAGTTATAGATAAGATGCATTATACTAATTGCCTGAAAAATAACCTTGATAACAAAACTTATTCTACTGCTGCAGTTGTGTAAACTTTTTGTATAATTAATGCGAGATGACTTTATGCATTGAACAACATCAACTAATACGAATCAGATGCATCCATGCCTTCTGACTAGTTTAAGCACATGTTCAACTCTTTGGTAAACAAGAACTTAATTTGTTTTTTTATCTTAGTGTATAAAAGGATTCCCACAACCTGAAGTCAATTTTTTGTTCAAATTTTGAAATAAAATTCTAACTAAGGGCAAGTTTTTCACAAGTTTCTGATCATGGATCCACTAACTTGTTCTGAAACAACTCATACCTAACTTTTTCTCATATAATTAATTGAACTACTTGGGATCGAGCCTAACATGATAAATGACAGGAAAGCCTGTTTTGATATTATATTTATGTGGGTCATCTTTCAGCTTGTACTTTGAAACTTCTCCTAGCTAGCTAGGTCGGTGCCATTAATTGGCATATATATTCCCTTCAAGTTGGAAATCATGAATCAGCATTTCCCAACCATGTAGTCTGAAATATATGTTCAAGAAGCCAAATTGTTGCTAGAAACTTAAATTAGCTGCAGTCTTAAGAAAACAGAAAATTAACTAATAAAACATGGAGATTCTCTTCTCCCAACAATATATATAAATTCATTATTCCATGGCCATCTTCTTAGCACAGCCTTAATATTTAACTAGGTTACTTCCTGCTTACAAAAAATAGTATCTTGGCTGAATGCTGCATGCTAAACAATTATCTCAGACGTCGGGTGCTGAAACTTGCAAGTTATAGTCTAGTGTAATCTAGTGTTATATATTTATCATCTTGATCATGTTCCAGTCAACAAGTAGATAAAAATCTGCACATGCTCTCATACACTAGAATAATTATCTAGATATATCCAACTGGTTATGTATTAATTGACTTACCATTTTATGGCAGAGTTCTTCAAACATCTCAAGAAATCCAGCAACCCACTGATCACCACCCACTCGTTGCGATGCATTTTAACGGTTTGAATCTAAAATAACGATGCAGAAACATACATCCATCAAAATTCTATTCAATGAGTGGTGGAAAAGAAGAGCAAAAATTTGTTGCAACGCCAACTATTTTGGAATGCACTGCCCAAAATCATCGACCACATGTAAACGTTTCAGCAAGAACGAAACACAGCAATCAGATGGAAACCATCAAAATTCTATTCAATGAGTGGTATCGCTTATTAGTTGTATGCTTAGAGTACTCATGTGAACAGTCATTTGTTTAATTAATCTAGTAGAGTTTAGATCTGTCAAAAAGAAGAGTATTATACCACTTTATGGGGTAGTAGGCATAGAGTTACGTTAGATTTCTGTTAGTAAAGATTAACGGAAGGATCCAATATTGAAATTATCATTGCCGAGCCAACACTAGAATTAATATAAACGTTTCAAGTCAAATAAATATCGTGATAGAAGAGAGAGACGAGCCAGAGAAAAAACAAATTATATATGTAGATCCAGCCCAAATTCCGCTGTAGCACGAACGAATGCATGTAAATACGTCAGTCATTCATTGTGATAACTCTGCAGGGAAATGACGAACTCTATTAAGCTGCTTTATACCACGTTTTTTTTTTTTTTTTTTTTGGCAACTCATGACATGCCTTTTAGTCTCCGAATCTGGTGGAAAGTTGGGAAGAAGATAATGACAACTTTGGTATCAGATAAGGAAGAGAGAGATCATGCGTATAATTTATATGAGCCAAAGAGGGATGGTCATTCATGTTTTGTCTCAATGCATGCAGGCGAGGGCTTCGTGCAGGGCAGTACGTGGGCATCAGCAACAGTACTACGGATACTCTGTTGTCTGAATTTAAATTTAAACTATTTTAAACAAATTACATTGTTATTTAAACTATTTTACAGCTGAAAATAAGATTCTTTTTCAGTTTGCTGATCATACGAACATCTACATTCTACCTCTCCTGTTATATATATAACCATGAACCTACATGTTTGACCATTGTGCGAATTAATACTTTGTCATTTCTAATCACAATGCTTGATAAGATATAATTTAATTAATTTTTTATATTGACCAACTAAATAAAATATTATTTAAAATATGTCACGCCAACTATATGATTGAAGATAATAAAGTCAATGAAAAGAGTAATCAATATTAAAAATCAAAAGGGTAAGCAATAGAATACTTTTGACATTCCATGAGGGACACAATCCTGTTCCAGTAATTGTAATGTTCCAACCAAATCAAAATCATATTTTTTTTTTTTTCGGGAAGTTCAATCAATCTCTCACTCACTAAGGGAAAAAGAAAATACAACAGCTACAAACAGCAGTTCCCTAAAGATATGATGATAGAAACCACCAAGCTAATTAAACCTAAGGTTAACACCACATGAATGCAGAGTATGTCTGTTTCTTGATGGAAAAGATAAAATCAAGCATACAAGCAAACATTAAATGAGCAAATATTGCTGAGATCCGAGTTACGAGTACATACCAGACCAAAGCTTTGGACTTCTACATTTTATATATCTTTCCTGCCTTCAATAAGAAAGTGTACGTTAAATGCCTTTTCCAATCTTTGCATGAAAGGAAGCAAGCCACGATTACTGTTTTTTTGGGACTCTTTGCACATGTTAATCCTTATTATTAGCCCCATGATAATTGTATGACAGACTCTTCCTATTCAAACTCGATAGACATCAGCAGTTTATTTACTATATCCCATGTTGATGCATTTGTAGCCTCAACAGTATGGTCATGACCCTCTAGTACTCTTCCTTGGTAGTAGCGTGTTTGAGGAGCTCATTAATGGTTTAATGATAAATGGCAGGAAATAAAGAAGACAGTATTTATGTGGTTCGGTTCTAAGGCTTACATCCATGGGTCTTAGGTGTAAAATTCACTATAAACATTGTTTAATACAAGCGCCTCTCCTTTCTCACTAAGCTTTCTACAATTACTCATATGGAATTCTCTATAAGGAAAATGGTCTTGGAGCTCTATGGTTCTCCCCTTCCTTCCAAATCTTAAAATGAAGCCGTTGATCTCTTTTTTGTTGCCTCTCTCCCTATTTAAGTTCATTCTCATTGCTTTATGTCTTGTCTCACAGCTTTATGTCTTCTCCTTACTTTATGTCCGATCAACCTATTGTCGTTGTCAGATCCTCTATTCCGATCCCTTCTATCCTAACATAATGGACTTCGATCTTCTATGGACATTTGGTATGTGTGAAAGGGAGAATTTCTTGCAGTTTATAACTTTATAATGTTTCCAAGGATCTCTAACTAAGACATTGATCAGTCTTTTTAGAATACAATCCCAAGTATGGCTCCTTTGAGCAACTGAGATGGAGTTTAGGGCTGAGTTTCATGATTTTCTTGTCTCTTTTTCTAGATCTAGTTAGGTGTTCCTCTTGTATATTTCCTATGTACTTGGGATACACCTCTCACATTAATAAAAATAATAATGTGAATACTTGCAAGAAAATATAAGTTAAACTGTTGTTTGGATTTCCTTAAATTTACAAACAAAGTCCATGTCATGTATTCCCTTCCATTGGGTCAATATTAAAAACCAAAACTTCACCGATGCACTAAGATAGGACCAATATACTCATGACACTGAAAGTTACATATCAGAGAAGAGAAATGCAATTAGCATGGTCCATAGCCCACCCACTTTCTACTCCATCGTGCAACAAAGAACATACAATAGCTTAAAATTTTATATGAGCACCTAATATTAATTCTTATGAAAGAACTTTACTACGGTTAGAATTACATCACCTGTTCATCCAGCCCACGGAGAATCCTTGAGCCAAAGTTGCGTCGCTCAATTACAAGCAAAAGACGAGACCAATTAATTACCAACATCAGTCATGCAATCCAAATGTTCCACGCCGAAAGGCGACCAATCCCATCCACCCCATTTGCGGATCCTGTATAACAAGTTGTACAGTTGGTGCATGTAAATAGAACTTATAATATGTGCAGAAAAGTTGTCTTAGATACTTACATCTGCCCTCCCTTTTATCCTCCTTAATTACGTCACAACAAAAGTTGCCCCCCATTTGTAAATGACCCAAAATACACAAAAAAAAAACCCTTCCCATAATTTCTGAAGGTAACCAGCTCACTGAGTCTCTCCAAGAGACTCTCCGTGAGACGGGAAATTGGCGAAGAAACTCCGCAACATTTTGTCAATTTCATTTTGCCTCCCCAGAAGTACTCGCATTTCTCCCCTCATTTCATCAAGCTGAGTCTTGTAATGGTCGGCATCTTTCTTGTGTTTTTCAACTAAAGCTAGGTACTCTTTTTCTCGTTCACGGTCACGTTGTCTTGTCGACTCCGGGATGACCATCTCTCCTAGCCCCCTTGCATATCCTGGTCTATGACCAAACACCTCCCTAAAGACACTCGCTGCTGCATCATCGGTGCGTTTCTCAGGCTCTAGATCATCCAGCTTTCCAACCATCTCCTTCTGCACGTGGACAAAAGAAGGCAACTGGTATTGTTAAGTCTTGTGATGTTTATGAGTTTATCACTTTCAAATATAAAGTAATTGAACCATCCTTTGTGCAGCAAATAAACTTAATACAAAGATCGAACTCACATAAGTGTCTTCAGTGGCTGATTTGACAAATTTACCATTCTTCTTAGACCAACGAGTCTCCTTATAGAACTCCACCAAGTTCGCCTTTGTAGCCCGCTACAAGTGTGGAATGTGTACAGGTAGATGTTCAATCAAAAACATGATTCTACGGAAAATTTGTTTAAGCTCAGGACCAAGCATATAAAAAAACCAAATTTACAGCCACACAAACACATCAATACGAAACTAAATACCTTCATACCTTACGTTGCAAATGAGTCGACATGTACATTTCTTCCCAACGCACACCACAAATGCTAATCGCTGACAAATTACGCCTCTACCATAAAAAAGTGCACATTTTTAACACTGCCATGCATCATTTTCACAAACTAATTATCTAATTCTATATAGAGGGCCTTCTAAGCAACAATTAGAGTTTATGTTAACTAAGTTGTCCCCTCTCTTATCCCACATTCTATACTTGTATACGTTAACAATTAACTTGTATTGATTACCTATTCAAAAAAAAAAAAAAAACAATTAACTTGTATACGATTAGATCTCAAAACTGTACCTCTAGGTTTCTATTTTATACTGGTTACGGCCTTTTATGCTTGAGCAATATGGAGATGAACTTAACCAACATCATACTTCATATTAGAGCACCCTTACAAACATCTTAGGAAAATAATAGACCAATATAAATGCAGCAATTGAGTTGTGAGCATCGTTATGGCAAAATGGGTTGCGAGCATTGTTATGACAGAAATTAATTGAAACCTTATACCTTCTCCTCCAGTATCCTCACAAAGGATTTACGGCCTGCTGTGTGGTTAATGTTTAGCCTCTTCCGATTCTCCCGATTTTGGCTTGAGATTTTCTGCCATTAAAACCCAATGTTAGCGCCTTACACAAACTGAATAATCCAGTGGCCATTTCGTGACTTATTAAATTACTTATGTTTTTAATTTGAACAACCAATATATACCTTGAAGGCGTCGCTTCCCCACCTCTCACATAGCTTAACCCAGACAAGGGGGTCGACCATGCTAGTCCCAGAAGCCAAGGCTTCTTCGTGACTTCCATATGATAAATATTTTTTGTGTAATTCATGATGGAATGCATTAAACCGCTTACGCAGCTTTTTCAAGACTGTCAATCTATGATTCTCCAGCTCCCAATCCAGCACGAAGTCACCCTACAGGGATGACCATCACGTTAATGTCATCGATTATAGTAGACCCACTTTCTTACCGTCAAAATGAAATAACAACTGTCTTACCCGAACACGGTCAATCAACTCGTCCTTTTGTGCCTTTGGCACATCGGTCCATTTCGAATAACTCATGTCGCAGTGATGATTCACTATCCATGTTACCCGTGTCGTAAACATGGATGCGTTCTCACAACACGGTGCTGTTTCACCGTCATTAATCTTCAAAGGCACTTTTCCATGCTTCCTCAACTTCAAGAACTCAGTGCACTTAGCGGGCCCACGTCCATGTTTCCTCTGTTCCTGGTTTATTGCAAGCACCACGGGGGCATTCGCAGCTGTATTTCAAGATAACAAAAATGACTATCAGTCTTCATATTTAATCTTTGTTATTTACACATATATGATTCAACTCATTCTTTATTGAAAAAACACGCAAATGACGATTGTACCGATATCTTCTCCGTTAGGTTCAGGTTCTCTAACAGGTGATAGTTTTGAGAATTTTGTACAGCTGGCAAAAAGTGGACGTCGGGCATCTTCTAATAGCTGGTCGAAAGACGAACTTGGGGAGGGATCTGGTATTGATCGACTAGTTGGCAATGGATTGCTATGATCATGGGGAGCATCAACGAATGTGCCTGCCCGAATTTCATCTGACATATGGTCCATGTCATCAATGTACTCGTCGGCATAATCAGCAACACTATCATCATCGTCGTCATTGAAACTCTGTGTTTCCTCCTCCCCATGAAATATCCATTGGGTGTAATTTGGATTGATCCCTTTAATGAACAAGTGAGTCTCCACATCAAATATAGGCAAGAAGAGATTATTATAGCATGTACGGCATGGACACCGAATGCGATCACTTCCCCAAGAATGGTTTCGTGCCAAGGTGAGGAAATTGTTAACACCCTCGGCGTATGCAGGTGATACAAGCCTATCGGTCAAATTCATCCAGCTTTTGTCCATCTAAAATGTTTGACGAAACAATATCAGTTAATCGGATAACTTCAATTTAGCTAGATGGAGGACAGGTAAAGAATTTGAAAAAGTACATTGGTGAGGAAAATAGGCAGCAAAGTCGAAGTTACTTGCATGTGGAGCACAAGAGAAGATGGAGAAAATGATACTAACCGGGGTTGTCATGCAGATTGCTGTGGACTGATGAAGGTAGTGGTGAACGGTTTCTTGTGTTTATGCCATGCACATCATGGCTGCAATGAGGACATATTGAGATTTTAACATGGTTGACCCCAAGGTATATGAGGCAGGTTACCCTATGCAAAGGGGTAGTGAAGTGCTGCAGAAAATATAAGTCATCATGTTAAATATAGTACTATATTTGATATTTGTTGGTATAGAGCAGATAGTGCATATCAAGATGCTAACTAGATGGTCCACCTACACAAGAGTTGGAACTATCTTGGAGGTTATGGAAGCTTGTAGTTGGTATACTTGAATATTATTAGTACTTATAAGAAAAACAATTATGGCATCTATGAATTGCGAGATGCTCATATGAACTGCACTTGTAAACACAGTACTTGGGCAGTAAAAGGGACTTTGTGTCTATGATTAAAGTTTTTCGACCTGGATGCTTGTTTAATGACTCTTGTTCAATGACTCTTGTAGATCTAATATTAAATGAACATGTTTTCATGGAAGCCTTTTCCCCGCCTTTTTTTCCTTTATAATGGCAGGAGTTAGCCATAACATCAGACGAGGCTTTAATTTTGGAGGAGTTACCGAAGCGTGCTGTGATAGTGGGGGGAGGGTTTTTCTCTATTATCCAAATGTCCACTGTATTGCTTTACATTTTTTACCATTATCAGTGTTTTAGAATGATCATCCTTTCATGTCATCAGGTACTTTTCTGTCAAACTCGCTATCAATATGGAGGGGGGGATGGGTCTAAGTGTGGATATATGTTTCAGAAAGGAAGTTCCTTCAACACTGTAAAAATTTTAGACTCAGTAAAACTTTGAGACCCTAGGATGTGAAAGTAAAAAATGTTATTGGCAGGGTTCCTGAAACACGAAATATATACTCTACCAAACTTCTAAAAACAGCAATTTGCTCAAATCCTTCAATTTCCAGAAATTGCAATTGGACCCATAAATTTTTGAAAAGTTGCATTTCCCCGTAGAAATTACCAAGACTCACAAACTTACATGTAATTCTACTCTTAAGTATATTTCTAGACTTAAAATATGATTATCACAAAACCAATTTCAGAAAACCCAAAAAAATCTGAAATTTCTAACTTGCACATTTCACTATATGAGAATTATGCCTACACCCATGCTTGAAAACCTTACACCGAAACTGCCATGATGCAAACTCTGAAACATATCTACATGAACAGATTTACTTGCTAATACCACGGCAGAATGTTCAGATTTGAATCAAACCATGATTACAACAAACGTTATCAATATTCGCATTAAATTCTGACTCATCATTGCATTATGTGTTCCCCTTGTGTATTACAACTTAGCACTACAAAGTAAGCCAAAATTAGTTCTCGGTATACACGTTTCCAGAAATTAAGATAACAAGTTTTAAAACTAAGCATTTACATAAAAGTAAAACATACATGTTAAAGAAGCCATATGCTACAAGAACTAGGCTTGGCCGAGACATGAGCATAGATGCATTTTTCAAACAAATGTCTATTGTTCCTCAAATATAAACAGTTTAACTAGGCAATATCCTCTTGTTACAAACTCAAACAGGTTGGTTTTTTTTCGTCATTGAAGTCATAAAAGTTTCAACTTGGAAGAAAGCAACATCAAATAAAATATTATAATGAAGAACATCACTTGCAAGATCCACTTGTGGGGAAATTGTTTTCTAATGTACATTAGGTTCTAAGATCTTCAAGATGAATGAAGAATATAAAAATAAGCTCAATCAAATAACAATTCCTTAATAAGTCCGAAGACAATAAAATCACACAAGGCACTGACATTAACCAAAGTCCAAACAAGATATGTGCAACTAACACCGTGCTGACGCATCCAGGTAATATCTTAGATCTTATGGTTTATTATACAACTGAAAACATACTCATTTTATAAGCCTAAACACCAATCGTATAACTTCAATATTTGCAACTCAGAAACTCAAGGTATCAACACATGTAAGCATTTTGTCAGTTACATTTTGACTAACCTTATGATTTAGGTAACTTCCGTTATGATAAAATCAAGTAATGATCATAAATCATAGAACACAAATCAAGTTGACCTATCAAAACTGAACTCACTATGCAAAATTTATTAGATACTCGACTATAATAAATAAATTGCATACGCCACAAAAACAGTAAAAATAAAATCAAAAAGATTCAGACATTAATGATATCTCAATTCAGGTGGTGGAGGAGGACTTAATCATAATTTCTAAATGCCAACCTTAGAATGGTATGAATTCATGAACTTTATGTCTACATTAATTACCTTAAAAGGGTCCCTCTGCCAATATACTAAGAAGACGCTTGCACGGAAAACTCCAGCTTCTTTACCTCAACCTTTAAATTTTCCTAATTATACACACATTAGCATATGTTTAGGAAACAGCTAATCATAAGGAATAAAAAAGACTCGTAATGAAACATGGCATGATATATTTCCCAGAATATAATATTAATATCAGAAACATATACATAGAAACTAATACTATATGCTAGCTTTTTCGTTCTAATTATTGTTAAGTTACATATGAACTCTAGGGGAATGTCAAACAGTATATGCTATCATGGATAAATACGTATATAGGGAATTTACATGAATTATTTTTCAGGAGTTTTGTTGGCATAACTGTGACAATGACACGGAAAGATCCTGGTGCATGTGGAACCTTTTTCCTTGTAGTGTGTATGGAGTCAATGACACTGGGTTAACTATTTTCCAGGTAAAACTAAGTATAACACATTCAGAAATATTAAAGATAGGCTGTGGAGGAAAAGTAATGGATGGCAGATTGGTTTTTGGTCTAAGGCAGGTAAAGAAATTCTTATTAAAGCAGTTTTGCAGGCGATCCCAACATATACAATGAATGTTTTCAAGATGCCAAGGAGATTGTGCCAGGAGATGTCTAATATGTTGGCAAAATTCTGGTGGGGGAAGTCTAATAACAAAAAGGGTGTTCCATTGGAAGTGTTGGGACAGATTGGGGGAGGCAAAAAATAGTGGTGGTTTGGGTTTTAGAAACATTGAGGATTTTAATTTAGCTTTTTTAGGTAAACATAGTTGGAAGTTGTTAAAGGATGCTACATCACTTGTGATCCTGGTTTACAGTAGCAAAAGTATTTAATGGAAAATGTGTTATTTTCAGCAAAAGTGGGAAGTTCTCCATCATTTATATGGAGGAGTATGTGGGAAGCAAAAAGAGATTTTGAGAGAAGGGCTAATATGGCGTGGGGGGGATGGTAAGAAGATTAAGATTTGGGAACAGAACAAGCTACCTAAGCCATCTTCTTTTCTTGTGCAATCACTTGTTACTGAGTTGGGACTAGATGCAAGAGTTTCAAATTTAATAAGGCCCTAAATACAAAACTTGGGATGAAAACTTATTAGAAATCATTTTAAGTTTCTGAGGAAGCTGAAATGATTATCAGTTTACCTCAATGCAGGAAGTAACTAAGACAAACTGCTATACCAGTTTTAGTAGAGATGGAAGATTTAATGTTAGAAGTGCATATCATGTGGCTAGAAGTAAAAGAAGAAGGGAAGTAGGTGAGACATCAAGATGTGATCTGCAGAGCAGTAACTGGCAAAAAATTTGGAAGTTTAATGTGTCTGGGGCTAAAAAACATTTTATATAAGGAGAGCTTGCACAAATGCACTTCCTACAAAAGAACTGGTTTATAAGAGGAAGTTTGGTAATAATATCAACTCATACTATTTGTAAGGTAGATTGTGAAACAGTACTGCATGCCTTATGGCAATGCCCTGTTGCCAATGATGTGTGGTCTGAAAATGGTAGTGTAGTGCAGAAATGGACTGTCATGGTGGATGATGTTTTTATGTTTATGGGATAAGCTGATTCTGAATTTGAAATCAGATGTTTTAGAGGAGGTAGTGGTGTTATGAGGGGTATTTGGCACAATTGTAACAAGCTGGTTTTTGAAGATCAATTCACTAGCCCTACACAAGTTTATAATGCAGCTGTACAAGCTCAGAAGGCTTTCAGAGAAGCTGTGCAGAGGATGAAAGTGAGACCAACTGATGTAACAACAGGTACAGATCTAGTGAAGTGGAAGACGCCTGATGAGGGGTGGTTGGCAGTTAATTTTGATGCTGCAATGGATGTTCAAAACAAAAGAGTTGGGCTGGGATTCATAATTAGAAACAGTTCTTACTTATCAAAAAAATAATAATTAGAAACAGTTCTGGTGAGATAATTTATGCAGGTTGTGAAAGAATTTATATAAAAACTGAAGCTGTAATGGCTGAAGTTTTAGCTTTAAGAAAGGCGGTCGAAACATGCTTAGACTTGGGTTTTAGCAAATGTTATTTGAAGGTGATGCTTTAGTGTTAATTAAGGCTGTGATAAGTGAAGAAGATTGCTGGACCTCGTATGGGCATATATAATCAGGCAAACCAAGATGAACCTGAGACAGCTTTCAGGAATGGGCAGATCAAGTTTGTGAAGAGGGAAGGCAACGGGGTTGCACATATATTATATAAATTTGCTTTATCTTTGAATGAATTTCAATGTTGGATTGAGGAGGGTGCTGAGAAAATTGCGAATGAGGTTATCTCAGAAAAACTTTGTAATGTTTCTTCATGAATGAAAGTTCAGTATCGTATTAAAAGATATATATATATATATATAGTCATATATATTAAGCTCGTGCATGTGTTTAAAAGATTTCCATGGAAATTAAGCATACAAATATATTTACTAGACAGACCATAGATCTTGTCTGTTTGATTTTATATATAATATATATACTCCTATATATAAGTACTCCATGTTTCCAAAAATCTGCACTAGCCGTTTGTGAAAAGAAAAAGGATCACTCCCTTCTTACATAAAGGCACTATACTTTCAAGTTCTAGAAGTCAAATGGGCACTTTTTTTTTAATAGAAGCAACAATTTTAAATTTTCCCTAATTAAAATGCCGACTATATACTGGCAGGAGCAAGTCAGCAATACAAAATGCTTCCACGGCGATTATATGAAATAAAGTCCTCATGATTTATGTATAAAGGATTGGAATGGATCTTTGGTATTTTATAAAAGATATTGACAGCCACATATATGTAATCACACATATATGTGCCTTCCAATCCTTCCCTATTTTAAAAATACAGTCTGCACGGACTTTGGCTGTGTGTATATACGTCTTAATTTTGAGAGATAGAGCAAGAGGGAGAGGGAGAGGAAGAGGATAAGGCCTTTCTGAGAGGTGGTCCTAGTGGATTTCTCTCCATTTACACACAGAATGTTTGCTGTGTTGGTCTGCTTGTAATTTATCTGCTAGTTCAGGTACAAAAAGCAAGGTATGAGCCAGCTTATACCGATGAAAGCTTGGCCCAACCAGAAGCAGACAGAGTGCATAGACTTCCAGGCCAGCCTTTGGTGGAAGACAACCAATATGCAGGATATGTTACTGTCAAAATATATCATGGAAGAGCAATCTTTCACTGGTTTATTGAAGCAACAGAGATGTACATGGGTGAAATTGGGGAAACTAAGGCAGAAACCAGAGACGTACTAGTTTATTGCAGAAACCAGAAGGCCTAAGGTCGAAGTGGAGAAGGAAAGTGGGGAAACTAAGGCAAAGACGTACATGAGTGAAATTACAAACCAAATAATTAAATGAGGAATATACCAGGAAGTTCACTAATAAGATGAGACAGATTGGTTCTAAACCATATATAGGATGTTAATATCATAACATCCTATATTACACTGGTGTATAATTATTCTCGTATCCTTTTTCAATAATAATTGACTACAGATTTTGAAATGTAGGAACTGATTTTGCATATTTGAGAGAGATTGGGTAAAAAAATTTCTCCTTAATAATTGAGGGAAAGAGCACCCCGGGGGGACTAATCGGATCCCCAATATATGCTTGTATGGACAATGAGGAGAGGCATGAAAATGAGGAGTTTAAAAAACTAGTCCTGATTCACTTATTTTATAGGTTTATTCCAGGTAGGCACAGCTTAGAGAGGCAATGCAGTACAGAAGGCTGTGGAAACCATAGAGCAGAAATCAGCAATTCATAGTGACAAATAAACTAGACTTTCATTTCTTTCACTTTATTTCCTGCTGCTTCTAGAGCAAGTGAAGGTAGACCATGTGCATCTTATTGTTGGGATAAAATAGATCATGAGTAGCTCTAAATAGTAATAGTTTTTGGAAGGATAATAGCTGTAAGTTGAAACAATGAGATCAAGATGAGATCAGCTAAGGGAGGATCGGGAAGAAGTTTTAAAAGAAAGAAAAGAGATATATTTCCCGGTAAATAAATGAAAAAGAAAGGGAAAAAGGGGAAATCTTGTAAAATGAAAGAAAAAGCGGTCTAAGATAGAGACTGGCTAGCTTCTTCATAGATGGGAGCAAAGTTATAAAAGAAATAAGTGATCAAAAGTAGAAGATAATATAACAATATAGATCAGGAGATTTAGATTGTGCTTGAGAGAGAGAGAGAGACAGAGAGTGAAAGAGGTTCGCTCGACTTCCGCTCGACATGTCGATCCAGCCAATGTTCAATACAACGTGTGCTCGACTTGCGCTCGACACCTCGCTCGAGTGGTGTGGGGAACGGAGAATGGTGTGGGGAAATGGGACTTGGAAAATGGGCCAAAAGCTCACGGCGGAGGAGTTGACGCCGTGAGAGAACACTGGGAAGGGTGGAGCTTGCAAGGTTTGAAAATGGAGTCTAATGGGTGCAATGGGTCGAAGTGCAAAAGGGTGTTTGCCGAAGTGGGCAAACATGGGGGAAAATATGTTGGGGGGAATAAAAGGGCTTATGTGCTTTTGGCGCCCCCATTCTGAAATCCCGACGAAAATCACAGCATCGCAACAATTTTATGTCTTGCGACGCACAAAATCGTCGTAAAAGCAACAATAGTCGACGCAAAAAAATTTTTAATTGAAACCCAGCGTGCAAGTGCACATGAGATTTTAAACGCCCGCAGCAAGTTCGAATTCGATGCAAAAACATCAATTTTTACTGCAAAGATTTTAGAATCGCTGGAAGATGCCTGATTTCTTGTAGTGACGATTCCAAGCACACATTTGTACCAAAAAGGAGGTCATAACAGTAAGGGGTGAGTAATTCCAACAAACATCCCATTACAACTAATATAACATAAAAATAAAAAAAATGGATCTAGAACCAAAGGACCACTCTCCATCATTCCCAATTTTCTTAGCTAAGCCAAGAGGGGTGCCTCCTACAACAGTTTTTTGGTTATATAGTCCAAGTGGGATACCATAAATCCACGATTGTGAGCTTTGGCGAATTGGGCAATACTGCATTTTTGCTGTTTTGTATTGGTTGTTAAAAGAGATTCACTTCCCCAGCTTCCGCTTAAATTTCTTAATTCTTGGATTAAGGACACCAACTCGTACAATGAGAGAAATAGTTGAAAGGCCAAGACTGATTGCGTGAGGGGTTGTCGTGAAACGACCACTCTTCAATGAAAAGTTTCGAGTGGCTATTGAGCTCATGGGATGTTTTTCAAAGTGGAAAGGAGGGGTATTAATTAACCCTAACCCAATGCAATTAAAGCCTTAGCCATTTTTTACCCTACACTCTCCATGATTCCCACCCCCTTCGTCAAAAGAGGCATGCATCTAGCTTGCTCTAAAGGCCTAGAATGAATTCCAAGCCTATGGCTGATGTGGGGTGGACCAAAACCCAATACTCATGAACCGAAACTCAGTTTAATATATAGCTTGGTCCTGCTAGTACTTTAAACCTACCTCAAAGAAAGCATGCATGAGTTTAATTTGAAAATGGTCATTTTAGAAGTCAAACTTAATTAAAAACTCAAACAAACCAAATTGGGTCATCGATTATTTTAGGAACCTTATCGGTCAATCTGGGTATTTCTTTGAAATGCTAATCTCTCCCACTAAAATCCTTAATCTTGCTCCCAGACATGACAATTTACTAGTTAGACTTCCTGTTTTGCAAAATTCATCATATGCTTTAACGGTTCTTATGTTCAAATGTTCACTTATCGCGTAATCCAAGTATGGATTCTTAGACTAATGTAATTGTATTCCACCATATACCACGCAATAACTCTCATCATTTGTTTGATATAAAGCAACAAGTAGTTGATCGATAAAACTTGCTATGGGCAAGTGCAGAATACAACGTAAACTGAAGAAACATTGTGCAAACAAACGACTTGATAGTACTGCACAAGTGGGATGGCTGCTGTAGTGTGAGTTTATGCCTTGATAATTATGTAATCAAATGTGTGGTGTGTGAACAGAATATCACCAAAAAATTAATCACATCTAATACCCACATCTTATAGCACCACATACCAAGGCAGAGATACAAGGTCAAGTTACCCATAAACAACATGCCAAAGATTCACGGTGAAAAAAATTCCCCAAAAAACACGAAATGCACAATTTTTGGAAAGCAGCAAGGGTACTGAAGGGGGAGAGATAGATGAAGAGCAGCAGCAACTAGTTGAATGCATGAACAAGATTCGCCAATATGTCGAGCTTAGCATAGATACACGAAATCAGAAGCTAATTAATAGACAAACAAAGTGACAGACATCGAGAAACTCGATCGGGCTAGTTGGGACAATCGGTGGTGTACCTTTGTAGCGTTGGGTTCGCCCAGTTTCCTCCCGAAACACAGCTTTTTGTCAAAAGCTTTCTTCTTCCCCTCCTGTCTCTCTGTCGCTCTCTCTCTCTCTCTGTGGAAAGCACGTAGTACAGGTTGCCAGCCCACAATGCTACAATTTCTAAAGTATGGAATCTGAAGGTTTTGCTAGTCCGTGTAGCAAGAACGAAGCTCGGGATGGGTGGATTTGCAGGGGTAGACGAAAGTGGAGAAGAAGAAAGTGGAGAAAAAGTGGGACTCGGGATTCTAACCCACGGAGAAGAAAGAGGGGGAAATAACATTTGTTTTCGTTCATTTGGATTTTGGCGCCCCCGAGTCATTAGCTAGGGCCACAACCGTCGCAACAAGTAATTGTCATTTGCATCGCAACATGATTAAAAATCGTCGGCTTGATGTAGGGGCTGAGTGGCCCTGCTTGCATTTGGCACCCACAACGGGGGCAGGGGTGGGATAGAGGTGACCCTCGTCCAGCTCCGTCCCGCTTATATATATATGTATAAATATTTATTGTAAATCAAAGATGCTCTGATAATATTCCACTTCATTCATTTGTTTATAAACAGTATATAAGACTATTTATAGACCAGGATTGCCGACAGTTGTTCAAGCAAAATAACAAACACTTGATGTGCATAATTTTAGTACCAACTGTATAGCGGTCGTTACAACAAAAAGCTCCTTTTTGGGTACAATCAGAGTAACCAAGGAATATTTACAATGAATCACCAACTAAGAATATTTACAATAAATGATTTCCAGAAGATTCTTCTTGCTTGGATGATTTGGACTCCACATATGTTGCTGAGTTGGAATTGGAAATAAAGCTGGAAGTTGAATCACTAACACCTTCCCGCGAGTCCAATAGGGGAATCATGGTGAGACTCGATCGTAGAGCAATGAACCAAGAGGATAACAGAGGCTTAGTAAGGATATCAGCTACTTGATCCCGAGAGGAAATGAATGCAACTTGTAAGGTTTTGGAAGAAACCTAGTCACGTAGAAAATGAAAATCGATCTCCATATGTTTTGTTCGTGAATGGAGAACTGGAGTTGCTGAGAGATATGTGTCTTCCAAATTATCACACCATAAAGTGAGAGCTTTAGAAAGAAAAATACCCAACTCATGAAGTAGAGACTGCAGCCATAATAGCTCAGTTGTGGTATTAGCAAGAGCTTTATACTAGAGCGAGCAATTGTTTTTTACTTCTTAGAACCCCAGGAAATTAAGTTTGGACCAAGAAAGATACAGTGTCCCCCAGTAGACCGCCTATCATCAAGGTAACCTACCCAATCGACATTAGAGAATGCTTGAAGATGAAAGGAGAAAGAAGGTGTAATGAGAAGACCAAAGTGTGCTTTGTGTTTTAGATAGCAGAGGATCCACTTTACTGCTTGCCAGTGATTGATGGTAGGTGCATGCATGAATTGGCAAGTCTTGTTCAGAGCAAAGGCCACATCTGGGCAAGTAAGAGACAGGTACTGGAGACTACCAATAGTGCTCCTATATAAGGTAGGATCACTGAAAGCAGCTCCATCAATAAGGGAAAGGTTTATATTAGAAGCCATGGGAGTTTTAACAGGCTTGGCGAGGTCCGTCTTGGTCTTTTGAAGGAGATCACAAATGTATTTGGTTTGAGATAAGTAAAGACCATTTGAATTTCCAAACCAAGAAAGAATTGAAGAGGACCCAAGTCCTTAACTGGAAAGGACTGACGTAGTAACTTAAGAATAGATGCGATAGCCATTTGACAGGATCCCGTAAGGATGATATCATTGACATACACCAGAAAATATAGAGTAGTAGAAGAGTGTGTTTATAGATGAAAAAAGAGGAATCAGAAACAGATTGGGTAAAGCCAATCTTAAGGAGCCATGTGCTCAATTTTGATAACCAGGCTCTGGGTGCTTGTTTAAGGCCATAGATGGCTTTTTTCAAGCAACAAACATGAGAGGGATAATCGGGGTTCACAAATCCAACAGGTTGAGTCATGAAGACTTGTTCCTGAAGATCTCCATGCAAAAAGGCGTTAGAGATATCTAACTGCCAAATGGGCCATTTTGCAGTAACAACAAGAGTAAGAATGGTCCTAATGGTGATGGGTTTCACCACAGGACTAAAAATTTCAGAGAAATCTATACTTTCCTGTTGATGAAAACCCTTCGCGACCAAGCGTGCTTTGTAACGCTCCACAGTGCCATCAGAGTTCTGTTTGGTTCTAAAAACCCATTTACAGCCAACCAAATTATCGATGCCAATGGGTGGAACCAAGGTCCAAGTCTGAGTCTCCATGAGTGCCTGAAATTCATTTGTCATGGCAGTACGCCATTGATGATGCTTGGCAGCTTCTGTAACGTTGGTGGGTCCATCAGGAACAAGGCTAGAGGTGGTGTAAGATAGCTCCATGGTGGTGGCCATAGCATTGTCCCATCTGAAAAAAATTTGGGGCGAAGTGAGTTCGTTTTGGAACGATTTATGATGGAAGGAGATGGAGAGGAGAACTCGAAAGTAGACGAAGGAGAAGAAGTGGATGAGGAACTCTGATTTGGGAATTTAGGGTTGGACAAAGGAGAGGATGAAATGGGCCTTGGTATATTTGCAGTGGGCGAAGTGGGTCTGGATTGGGAGTTATCCGAAAATGAGTTAGAGTTGTTTAAGAGATTTGGATTGTGAGAGTGAGTGAGCTCTGTAGTGGGCTTAGGTAAGATACTAGAGGAGGACTCGGGTTGTGATGGAAAAGGGGTAATTGGACTGGACGAAGTGTTATGGGTGGGGAGGGGGCCTAGAATAGACGGCAGAGATGATGGACTGGGCGGAGAAGGAGTATTTGAAGTAGTTTTGAATGAAAAGCAGTTTTCATCAAAGATTACATTACGGGACAAGTACAGTCGATTTGAGGGAATATGGAGGCATTTGTAGCCTTTGTGGGAATCACTATATCCAATGAACAGACATTGAATAGAACGTAGATCAATTTTATGGCAATTGTAGGGCCTTAAGTGAGGCCAATGAGCAGAGCCAAAAACTTTAAACATCGAGTAATCTGGGGAGTGAGAAAAAAAATTTTCAAAAGAAGATTGAAAGTCAAGAAGAGGTGTGGGTAGACGGTTGATTAAATAGACTGTTGTGTGAAAGGAATCAGCCCAAAATTTTTGAGGTAATAAGGCATGAGCCATTAAAGCGAGATCGATTTCAACAATATGCCGGTGTTTTCGTTCCACAGCCCCATTTTGTTGATGGGTGTGGGGACATGAAAGGCGATGATTAATTCCTTGATTTTTATTTAAGTAGGGTGTGTAGAGTTCGATACTCACCACCCCAGTCACTTGGAAGAGATAGAATTTTGGAATTAAATTGCAACTCAACATTTTTTTGGAATTGAACAAAAATAGAAAGAACATTGGATTTTTGTATTAATGGAAACCACCATGTAAATATTGTGAAATCCTCTAAAAAAGCTACATAGTAATGGTAACCTTCACGAGAAGGAACCGAGGCAGGGCCCCATACATCAGAATAAAGAAGCTCTCTTGGCTTGGCAACAGGCAGAACAAAGACTTGGTGGATCACGAACAGAGACTGGAAGAGAATATTGAGAAATAACACAATGAACAAGACGCAGTGAGGGGTGCCCAAGTCGAGAGTGCCACTGAGAAGAAGTGGTACACTCACCAACAAAGGCTTGATGTGTAGTCGTCGTAGATGGAGGTGGAGAAGCTGGAAAAGTGTAGAGATCATTATGAACGAGACCACGAAGAATAGGAGTCCCCGTCCTTGAATCCTTCACAATGAAAAAAGAATCATGAAACTAAAAAAAAACACAATTATCAAAACAAAATTGTCGGACAGAAATCAGATTTTTCGTTATGTTAGGAACATGAAGTAAACGTTTGAGAGTGAAAGAGTGAGAGGAAGAAGTGAACTCAGAATCACCAATGTTTGCAATTGGTAGTGCAGTGCCATCGCCTATACAGATCTGATCTGTACCAGTGTAGGAGTTGGGGTTAATGTTGAGGTGGGTGAGGTCAGAGGTAATATGGTTTGTGGCTGCCGTATCTGGGTACCAAGATTGGTCAGGAGTGGTTGTTGTAGTGGTGAAGTTCGCATTGAAATAACGAGGTGGTTCACTTTGAACTGCATGATCAAACCTATAATAGCATTTGATTGCAGAGTGACCAACATTTCCACATACTTGACAGGTAGGTTTAGAGTGGGGTAAGGAGGAGTTCTGGATGGAGGTATTGGGGGAAAAAGTATTTAACAGGTTGGGGAGTCCCCTGCCGCAGCCTCATTAACCCCCGCGATTATTACCACGAGTGTTACCTCGGCCACGATTTGAGGTAGTGAAGTTGATGGATAAATCTGTGGTGGGAGGTAGGTGAGATGAGTGAGAGAGACAACTCTCATTGGTAAGCAGTAAGCTGTAGATCTCTACAGGAGATAAGGGATCGACACGAGCAGTGACTGAGGTAACAAAGGCATCATAATCACTGCTCAGTCCAACAAGAAGGTAGGAAACAAATTCTGATGAAGATATTGGGGTTCCGGAGGCACTCATGGTATCAGAAAGGTGCTTGACCTTCCGAAAATAGTCAAACACAGATAACGAGCCTTTTTGGACCGTGGCAAGCTGGTAGCGAAGTTGGATGATCCAGGCATGAGATTGAGAGATAAAGAGCTTATCAATGGCTGCCCAGACCTCCCTAGCCATGGATTTACCAACAACTTAAGTAATCAGATTATCTGATAGAGAAGAAATAAGAGTGCTGAGGATGCTTTGCTCAGTTTGAGACCAAGCAAGGTATTCTGGGTTTGGTGTGGTTTGGTCTAGTAAAAAACGAAGGGGTGGCAGACTGGACCCATAGACAAAGTGAAACAATCGCTGGCCTCTCAGATATGGAACCATCTGAGCTCGCCAGAGAATAAAGTTATCAATGGTAAGCTTAACAGAAACAAGATGATAGAGATGGGGTAAAATATGAGAGGGAGGGGGAGGGGGAGGAGTTGGAGTAATAGGAAGGGAGTCATTGTCGGCCATAGAAGATGTTTGTCTATTGATGACTCTAATACCATGTAAATCAAAGATGCTCTGATAATATTCTGCTTCATTCATTTGTTTATGAACAGTGTACAAGACTCTATTTATTGACCAGGATTGCCGACACTTGTTCAGGAAAAATAACAAACACTTGACGTGCATAATTTTAGGGCTAGCTGAATAGAAATCGTTACAACATAAATCTCCTTTTTAGGTACAATCAGAGTAACCAAGGAATATTTACAATGAATCACCAACTGAGAATATTTACAATAAATGATTTCCAAAAGATTCTTCTAGCTTGGATGATTTGGATTCCACATGTGCTGCTGAGTTCGAATTGGAAATAGAATTGGAAGCTTAATCACTAACATTTATATATATTAAAAAAAAAACAAACCACAGGCATGAAATGACTTCGTTTGATGCCTGTGTTTTTTTTACTTAATAACAAATGACGAAACGACGCACGTTTCATCATTTGTTAAGATTTCCCCCCTCCCCGCGAGTTAGCCCCTTCCTTCTCAGTTCTCTGAATCTCTCTCTCTCTGAGTCTCGCTCACTCTAACTCACTACATCTCCGATTCTCCATCGCCATCGTTGTAGCCTTCCATCGTCGAATGTAAGAATCTTGGTTAAAGTTTTGATTTTTTGTTGATTTACGGAATGGAGATTGGATGAAGGATAGGGTTTAATTGGAAATGGAGGATGAGATTGTGTTTGTGCTGTGGAGACTTGATTGTGCATGTGGTTTGATGATTGATGAACTGATGTGTGTGAATATGTCTGTATAATTTTGATTTTTGTGGGTTTGTATTATGTAACGTGTTTTGAATTTTGATGATTGAATACATGATAGCGATTAAGTGGATCAATGATAGTGATTTTGTGGCTAAATTTAGGGTATCTGAAACCCTAAATTAATTTGGATTAAATATCCTAAAGATATTTGGATTAAATTTGAAAACTTTGCTTTAAAAAAAAAAAAAAAAAGGATAACCATACAAGTTGGCCCTTTTATATATATGGTTCAAATGCTAGTTAATATAGGTAATATTTCATATAAGATACACAATATATATTTTGTTCAAAATTTTTTTAAGTTTTTTGAGTTCAACTGGAACAATAATTTCTGGAAACAATAGTATTTTTTCTCTTTATGTTTTTGGATGGTAAATTTTGCAATATGCTTGAATAAGAATCGTAACGAGATAATGGTTGTGATACAAACTTCTGTGAATATAATGGCCACGAATTAATTTGAAATTTTGGAATAAATTATGAATAAATTATTGAAACTTGAAAGCATCAGTGAAAGCTTCTAACTATTTTTTGTTTGTTGATTTTTTTTTCTTTTTTGTTAATTTCATCTTACAACTCAAAATTATCACTTTTCCTTTTTATCAAATTGTTAATACTTTGATGTTAATTGTTTGACATGGTACTATATTTGCTATAATTTTAAATTTGTTGTTTGCTTGAGTTTATGGATATTTCGACAAATTCTAGTGCGAGCTTCCCTTTCCAAGCCCAGGATACCCTTAGCCCTACCACTACTCCTACTCCTACTCAAACTCTTGGCCCAACACCTACCCCTACGGAACCTTGCCCCGCCCCCAAGCCCAACAAGAAACATGCTTCCATAGTTCGGTCTCATTTCACCAAATTAGAGAGTGGTAACCCCAATAACACCAAAACCAAGTGTAACCACTGTGAAAAAATTTTTAAATGTCACTATAGGAAACATGGTACCTCACAATTAAAAGTGCACTTAAAAGAGCAATACAAAAAAAGTCTAATATTAAGATCATTACAAGAGAAGAGCCAATCTATGATATAAATTGGACTTAAAAAAAATGGTGAATGAGAGTAGTGGGGGTGCAACGTTGAGGGGTATACTAAGTACGATCCCGATGAGTGTAGAAAACACCTAACTCGTATGATCGTCATAGAAAAGCTACATTTTCAAGTTGCTGATGAGAAAGGGCTCCAAGCGTATTCTCACTACTTGGAACCAAGGTTTAATCTTCTTTCTCGCTAGACGGTGGAAAATAATGTTATAAAAATATTATTTGTCTGAAAAAAAGAAGTTAAGGGGTCAATTGATGGGTCAATTTATTTGCCTCACCACTGATACTTGGACATCAGTTCAAAATTTTAATTATGTCTTTAACTGTGCATTTTGTTGATGGTGATTGGACATTATACAAGAAAATCATAAAATTTTATCAAATCACCGATCACAAGGGTGAGACGATTGGGAAGGCCTTGGAGGCCGCAATAAAAGTGTGGGGGTTGACACGAGTTGTTATAGTCACAGTTGATAATGTATGGTCCAACGATGTCGCATTGGGACATCTTAAGACCTATCTTAAAGAGACAAATAAAACAATCATGGGTGGTGAGTGTCTGCATATGAAATGTGTGGTACATATTTTGAATTTTATTATCACTGATGGTTTGAAAGATCTTCATGACTCTATTGCTCGGGTTAGGACTACTATGAGATGTGTGAGATCTTCTCCTTCAAGATTGGAAAAATTCAACGTTGCTGCGAGATCTGTGAGCCTAACATTCAATAAGGGTCTTTGTACTGATATGCATACACGCTGGAACTCAACATTTTTTATGTTGGAGGCGGCCCAAGAATATAAGTTAGCATTTGCATTATTGGGTGATGAAGACATCCAATATGTAAAATATTTTGATGATCACAAAGGATTGGGAAAACCCATGGATGATGATTGAGAAGTTGTATCTATTTTCGTAAATTTTTTGAGATTTTTCTATGAAGTCACCACGACACTATCTGGCGCTTTGTACCCTACATCCCATCAATTCTGTTAGCAAATATATAGGGTAAAAGAATAATTAAATAACATGGTCGCATGTGGTCACATTAGACTGCGGGAGATGGTATTGATTATTAGGTTAAAGTACAACAAGTATTAGGGAGATTTCACTGGCTAATATTTTGTTATATGTAGTTGTTGTCTTTGACCCTCGATTTAAGGTGGATGACATGGTATTTGGATTGGAAATTGCATACGGGCAAGCATGGGCGGAGCATATTGCAGTAAGGGTTAGGGAAACCCTTGGTAGATTATTTGATGAGTTTACCATCTTGCGGGGTGGTAATATTGCAGCACCTACACCTACCCCCCACCAGTTCCAGAAGCCGAGGTTGGAAAAAGACTTAGATTGGACTATGGTGAGATGTTGGAGCAAACCCCCTTCATCTGGAGTTCTACAGAGGCTCAGTCAGAAATAGACAGATATTTGACAGTGGAGCTTCTACCACTGTGGATTCATTTCGGAGTTCATTAGCTCCTACCACTGTGGAGGCTTTAATTTTCACGCAGAATTGAATCACATGGACTCCAATTCATATTTCGAATGTTCTTGACTATAAGGAGACCGGCGTCGAGAATGAGAGTGGTGATCAACCTAGATCTGGTAATCGTGAGACTTGAATTTTATTTTCTTATTTTAATTTATTTATTTTCATTTAATCAGTATTAATTTCAAATTTAATTATTATAATGATACATGAGATGACGTCTACAGCTACCTCCGATGCAGTATGACTTTGTGTGTATTGGACCCACCATTGCCATGGTTTGCACAATTTGTCCCTTAATTGTTTTTTGCATTTATAATTTTATATAATATTTTAGTATATAATTATTTTGCTTGTATGTTTTTTAACTTTTATATTATCAATATAAATATGTCGAATCCTAATCTTAAGAACCCAATGATCTATGTTCATCTTGATCCCAATGACCCAATCTCATCTTGGTTGGTACTTTTAATATTTTGTATTTTAAAATTTTGTTTCATGTTTATAACTTTATAATTCTAATTTGTTTTATTTTTAACTTATTAATATTGCAGGATTTATAACTGTTATAATCTCGATTCTCAGTTTCACAGTAGTTGACACAACTTAGACTCAGTGAACTCACCGCCACCCCAAATTGATTAAATTTGAAATGTTATGATTTTGTTAATTTACAATTAATTGTAATGTTGCTACAATAGTTAATAATACAATTTATAATATTTACTGTTTTTAGATGAGTTTATAATATTGTTATAGTTTATTAGTTGTCTTAATTTATATAATTGTAAATTTGTAATAACTTAGTACTTTAGCAATGATTATTAGTTAATACTTGATAGTATTAGTTTAAACTTAGTATATAGTAAATAGTTTTATCTATATAATTTATTTAATTTTTTTCATTTTTAAAATATATTTATTTTTTTAATTAAATTATGGGCCCAAAATGACCCAAAAACAGATTTTGGGCCATTTTGGGCCCAGATAATTGAATTGGGCCGAAAGCCTAGTAGGGGGCGGATGCATGGAGGTCCATCCCTACACCCCGGGCAGCGGACGGGGTACCCTGCCTCCCATGGACAGGGGCGGGGTATGGAAAAAAATTCCCAACCCTTGAAGGTGTGGCCCCGCCCTGTAGGGGGCAGGTAGCACCCCTATTTTATGGACGCACCAAGACAGAATCACAAATTCCTGTTAAAACACTACGGCAAGAATAAAATCGATGCAAATAGAAAATTATTGCAGCAATTCTATTTGTGTCAATAAATAAGTCGCCGTAAAGACCATTTTTCTTGTAGTGACGTATAGTTAAATTTTAGTATTGTAGCCGTTGAGCGATTCTACTCTGTCGCTCAGAGTAGTCCCCTGCAAGTTACTGCTAGGCCAAATTCACCTTTTCATTTTTTTATTCATATTTTTTATCATTTTAAAATATTTTTAAAAAATATAAAATAAATATCAATACATTAATAGTCATTTCCTTAACTATTGAGTAAAGAAAAAAATTTTAAAAAAATTAAAATATATGAGGTGTCAAAATGAGGGAGCAAGTTGAGTAGACAAAGTAGTATTTTTTTTAGCCGTTGGGACTATAGATGCGCTCTGTTATTTCCTTCTGGTAAATAGTCCACATGTGTGTCTCCAAGTGTTTTAGAATCAACATGCTTTGTGTATAACAACAATAATAATAAGAAAACGGCCAAGATCTTTTGAATCAATTGGCAATATATTGATTTCTCACTAAGGGAACCAATGATCGAATCTCTCCTCCCATATATCAAATAATAATAATAATAATAATAAGAAAACCGCTTAAAGAAGTTAAGCATTCAATATATCAAATTATAGGCGTATAATTCCTTTCAGATCGAAATCGAGTATTTTCCAGGCTTACACATTGCTTACATACGAAAATGATACTGTGGATGTTCATACTTATGGATCACAAATTAAGGATATCCATTTCACTCTTATTATACATAAGGATACACTTGTTCATGGAAATTAAATACAATGCTGAGAACTTCAACCATACATAAAATCCAAGGACATTGGTTACTAGTGTAAATCAAACTGATTTAGGGGTTGGATTGAACTTAATGCCACTTTGGCGGTGGTGGTGATTTGTAATAATACGGGGCTGGGGAAGACTTGGATGGCAAAGGAGGTGATTTGCGGACATATGGTGGATATGCCCGAAGAGATGGGAAAGGAGACTTGAATGGTCGAGGAGGTGACTTATGGGAGTAAGGAGGATGTGGCCGATGGGATGGTGGAGGTGACTCGTAGACATATGGATGGCAAGGTACTGGAGATGGTGGTGGTGGTGATTTGTAAATATAAGGAGGTGGAGGAGATGGTGAGGGTGGTGGTGGAGACTTGTAGGCATAAGAAGGAGGTGATGGTGATGGTGATGGAGGTGGTGGCGATTTATAAACATATGGAGGCGGAGGTGATGGAGATGGTGATGGTGGAGATTTATAAATATAGGGAGGTGGAGGAGATGGTGAAGGTGGTGGTGGAGACTTATAAACATACGGAGAAGGAGGTGATAGTGATGGAGGGGGAGGAGACTTGTAAACATATGGTGGCGGAGGTAATGGAGATGGTGGTGGTGGAGATTTATAAACATAGGGAGGTGGAGGAGATGGTGAAGGAGGTGGTGGAGACTTGTATACATACGGAAGAGGAGGTGATGGTGATGGAGGTGAAGGCGACTTGTAAATATATGGAGGCGGAGGTGATGAAGATGGTGGTGGTGGAGATTTATAAACTTAGGAAGCTGGAGGAGATGATGAAGGCGGTGGTGGAGACTTGTAGACATACGGAGGAAGAGGTGATGGTGAAGGCGGTGGAGGCGACTTGTAAACATATGGAGGCGGAGGTGATGGAGATGGTGGTGGTGGGGATTTGTAAATGTAAGGAGGTGGAGGAGATGGTGAGGGTGGTGGTGGAGACTTATAGATATAGGGAGGAGGAGGCGATGGAGATGGTGGTGGTGGTGATTTGTAAATGTAAGGAGGTGGAGGGGACGGTGAGGACGGTGGTGGAGACTTGCAGAGATATGGAGGAGAAGGTGATGGTGATGGTGATGGTGATGGTGATGGTGATGGTGATGGAGGTGGAGGTGATTTGTCGACATATGGAGGAGGAGGTGATGGAGATGGTGGTGGTGGAGATTTATAAACATAGGGAGGTGGAGGAGATGGTGAAGGTGGTGGCGGAGACTTATAAACATATGGAGGAGGTGATGGTGATGGAGGGGGAGGAGACTTGTAAACATATCGAGGCGGAGGTAATGAAGATGGTGGTGGTGGATATTTATAAACATAGGGAGGTGGAGGAGATGGTGAAGGCGGTGGTGGAGACTTGTAGATATACGGAGGAGGAGGTGATGGTGATGGAGGTGGAGGTGACTTGTAAACATATGGAGACGGAGGTGGTGGATATGGTGGTGGTGGTGGTGATGATTTGTAAATATAAGGAGGTGGAGGAGATGAGGAGGGAGGTGGTGGAGACATGTAGACATATGGAGGAGGAGGTGGTGGTGATGGAGGTGGTGGTGACTTGTAGACATATGGAGGAGGAGGTGGGGGAGGTGGGGGAGGTGGAGATTTATAAATATAAGGTGGGGGAGGTGATGGCAACAGTGGAGGAGGAGACTTGTAAATGTAAGGTGGTGGAGGGGATGGTGAAGGAGGTAGCGGCGACTTGGCGACTTGTAGACATAGGGTGGTGGGGGTGACGGCAATGGAGACGGTGGTAATTTATACACATAGGGTGGTGGAGTAGAGGGAGATGGAGGGGGTGGAGACTTGTAAATGTATGGAGGAGGCGGCGATGGAGATGGTGGCGGGGGTGGGGGTGATTTATACACATAAGGATGAGGTGGTGGCAATGGATAAGGAGGCGGGGGAGAAGGTGACTTGTAATGATATGGTGGGTGCCCTTCATGCTTTGGCGGCAATGGCGGCATGTGTTTTGAGTGCGGTGGTGGTGGTGGTGAGGCATAAAGGCAAGGCTCATTTTTGGCAACCACAGTTGTGGCTATGAGGCAAAATGCTACAGCAGAAAGCAGTTGAGGCCAATGCTCCGAGCATCCCATTGTTAGAAGCTTCCAAAACTAATATCTTTTGTTGATGCTCTTATAACTCTCTGTATATACATGCAATCTGTGACTATAGAAGCTTCCAACGAACTATCTCAGTTCTTTTTTCCTTGAAAAAAGTCAATGAGAAGAGTAGGTAAGGTTCTGTGTGGCAAATTTAGAATTTAGAATTTAGAATTTAGAAGCACGTTCTATCAAAATCCAATCTGCATTTTTGTTCCCACTGCATGAGAAAACAGAAGGGATAGAAGGAATGAGAGGCACAAAAAGTCAAGCTGCAAGCTTGCTGTACAGAGACCTGTGTTGTTAAGACTTGGCCCCTTCATGCACACTGCATAGTTTTCCATCTATGCGGTGGAGTGTATGCCAAAAAATATTCCAACACATTTTTTTATGCAATACTTGATTCGCATTTCCCATCACTTCTCTACTTGTCCAGCCTTCGCGTCCATCTATATATATCTGTGTGTGTGTGTGTGGATGAATGTGGAGAAGCGTTTCTTGAAGAAGATCAGGCAGGGGACGAACCTCAGGGTATGTTCGATGAAGTTTCAAGTAGCCGCTTGAGTTGGACGGATGGATAGCACTATGGTTGAAATTGATATCACCAGTAATCTTTTGTAACAAGCTAATTCAGTATCTGGCATTAAATGGCAATCCCTTTTCATAAAAAGAACGGCTATCTCTAGAGGTGCACGTGTACCTTCACACCCTTTTCCAGTGAAGCCTAGTTAACATAATTATTTGAAGATATATTCTTGAAATTTCAAATTTCATGCTCCCCTTCCCTGTAGCTGTTGGGTGTACGATGTTTCTTAATGTACTATTATATTCGAAATTACTCCCTTTGTTTGTAGCTTTTGACCTCAATATGCTTAGTGTTACAACTCTGCAAACTTGAAGCCATAAGCCTGGTGACTGTTGCTGCCATGAGGCAGAGGGAGCACAAACTTGGCAGCTATCTGTTCGCGACTATCGGTCAATCACCGTTCCCGTGTTATAGTCATTTTTTCAAGTTTTTATTGGCTTCTTTAGGATGTTTTCTTGAATGTTCTTGGCTTCTCGTTGGCCTATTGTGTTTATTTGTTTGGGGTAAATCTTTCCTCTCTAGGCATGCATACTGGATCTGATTCAGAAAGATTCTGCAAAGAACTCTAATGCTCCAAGTCTCATACTTGCATTTCTGTACATTTGTAGCTCCCAAATTTCTTGGCTTAATTAAGTGTAATGTGTTTGCAGAGCTGTGGTACTTCAATTGCTTTCCAGGTGCTGTCCATGGTTAAGATTTTCGTCAACGTAAACACGAGGCTAGAGGGTGCAAACACGAGGCTAGAGGGTGCAAAGGCCTTCAGCAGTGAACTATGTGTAACTGCAGCACGGACGCACCTGAAGCTGACTAGCAGTGGTGTGTAATAGGAGCCTTTCTGTACTTTTCATATATGGGTAGAGTTTGTACAGAATTTTGTACCTTTCATACATGTGCCAGAGTATTTCTTTGTGTACATTTCATATTAGTCTTTCTGTAATTTTCATATAGGCAAGTTTTTCTGGGTTCAATGCTGTGCATAAAATAGGTGGCCCCATGGATTCAATACTGCGTAGTTAGTGTCAGTGATAGTTACAGGAACCTTTGTGACCAACTTCCTTTTCTGACTAATACATTTCCCTTATTCCTGCGTCCATATTCTACTTTTTCCTTCCTCCTAGCTTTCTGTCTTTCTGGTTATTTCAGTGCTGACTTGGATGGTAGAGGAGGTGAATATGGAAGTATGGAGGATATGGCTGGGGCAAGGGAGAGGAGGAGACTTGTAGTAGTAGGAAGTAGGTGGGGATGGAAGAAAACAAACAGCTGGAAGAAACGAACTCCCTCATCCAAAACAACAAGAGATCACAATTGACTGTTGGATGATCCAAGAATCAAAATGGAGAGTGATTTCTGCATGCGTGTATACTGTTCCCTGCAATAGACTTTGTTTCGGTCTAGCATTTTGTTTCATATTGCCTATGTATGATGATTGTAACCCAACAAAAATTTTCAGTACTTTGATGTTTTTAGTTAGTTGGATGTAAATGATACAGAGGCTGCTTAGAAGATGTAAGGATCCTTTCTTAATTTCCTGTGATGTTATTTTTTCCTACAATCATATAACATAGGTGGAATTTAAACAACTTATTTCTCAATCTATGCACTGTGATTCTAATGATTAGCAGGTATCTGCTTTTATAAGTTAAAGCTCAAAGCATTACGAACATGAATTAAATGCTGGGAACAAGTGAATGGCCTCTGATGTTTTGCTTCATGTATCCCCCTAATTCCTTCACACTTGTGCAGACATGCATAGACACATGCAAAGAGGGGGGAGGGGGAATTCAGTGAACCTTCAGTACATTGATTATCTGAGGCAATTTATATTTGAAATGTAGGAATATTTTGGCAAGACAACATCAATCCTGTTTACATGACCTGTGAGGTTAGAGCATAAAAGTCATTTTTCTGTTAGCATTGTGCATGTCTTGACGAATTGAAATTTAGTTTTTAATATTAATTAAAACACGTCCATTTCGATTCTAGTCTACTTCAGCAACACAAGGTCTCAACTGTCACACCTGTTCAGACTCTTGTGTCCGTCATTAATTTGAACTTTGTGACGATTCAAATCTGCATTACAATCCATGTGTCCTACTGTTTGACATAAGCATACATATAATTCCAGACCAAATAACCATCTAGGGTCAAACAAAACCTTGGATTGGGTTGCTGGAGTCAATGAAATTTATTCAAATTATGTTTAGTACACAAATGATATGGAGACAATGATCATCAATGTTCAGCAAAAGCTTCTCCCAAATTTGAAACTGGTAAAAATTCGAAAGGGAGCAAATTATAATTGCGTATGAATCAAAAACCAACAAAGTGAAATTGAGACCGCTTTGTCAACCAAGGACAATGGAAACAAAACTCATTCAAGAAGGAAGTAACCTTTAGGAGTAAAACTCCCCTAAAACTAAATTATTCAAGTGAGTGAAAATATGGCTCCTATCAAACTGAAATCAGAAAGATTTTCATCAACATCTATAGCTGCAATATGAGGTGGACATTCTCTTCGTTCACCATAATTATGCCCCACCAGAACCATACTTCTTACCTAAGAGGATCACCTGCAGCTTGTCATAACCTGCAAGCACACCAGCACCAGCAACAGCACGGAGTATATTTGCACCAGCTCCCTTAAAGAGAGATTTGGGACCCTCATTCTTGAGGATTTGAGAGAATGCATCAAAGGAACTCTTATACTTGACGGCTTCACCAGATGTCATCATCATTCTTCTACGGACAGTGTCAATTGGATAGGATGCAAGGCCAGCACCATTCGTGATTACCCAACCAAGAGCAAAGCTAGCGAAGAAACTATCCTGAAATCATCCAGAAAATATATGAGATAAAACTGCTCACCATCAAGTATAAAAATTTAAAGTTGAAAACATGGTAGGATAATGCCAAATCAAATGGTTTGACATAGAATACGATGACTCATTTATGTTACAAGAGCCGTAGTTGCAATGATTCCATAATGTAATCCACTAACCTGCAACTTTCCAGTCAGGATAACTGGCTTCAAAGAGTCATACATTCCAAAGTACAAACCACGGTAGACAATGATGCCTACACAAGAAATGTTGAAGCCACGGTAAAGGCCAGCAATACCATCAGATTGGAGAGTCTTCCTGTAAACATCGACCAAGCCATTGAATTGCCTCCCTCCTCCTCCCTTCTTTGCAGCCTTTGCATCATTTGCAAGACGGGTTCGAGCATAATCCAAAGAGTAGACAAAGAGCAGGGAAGAAGCACCAGCAGCACCACCAGACGCCAAGTTACCTGCGAACCATTTCCAGTACCCATCCTTGTCTTTCTTGAAGTTGAAGAGCTTCTTAAAGTAATCTTTGAAAGCAAAGTTCAAGGCCTGGGTAAGAAAACTATCGAAATAAGCACACTTCAATAGTTATCACTAAACTGAAGTGCTAGCAACATCTGAAATGGCAAACCTGTGTGGGGAAGTAACGGATGACATTAGCTGTGTTCCCTCTCCACAATGATCCAAAACCCTCATCTTTTATTGTTCGGCCAAAACAATCTCCAATTCCCTTGTAGGGTTCAGAGAGCCGACCAGCTTTGATCATCTCATCCTGGTTCTGGATCAAGAGCTTCACTCGCTCAATTGGAGCAGCAGCAGTTTTGGACACCGCAGCGGATACTCCACCCATAAGAAAATCAGTAGCGAAGCTGGCAAAGCCCTTCTCATTTGGGGCTTGGACAAAAACAGGTGAGGCTGCTGGAGAAACCAATGACAAATCGCTGGTAGCCCGGCACGCCTGAGTCATGGGATACTGTAATCCTGCATTGGAGTAATTTCCATATGCAAAATGCCTTTGATACAGTGCAGGCCTTTGAACATCTTGGGAACGACTGGAACTGAGATGGAGCTGACCAGCAAACTTTTGCATGACTGTTGGGTGCTGGTGCCTGTCTGCCATCTCTTCTTACAATTGAAACCACTGCAAGCCATGCCAGCATATAGAGGTCAGAGAGGACGAACATAGAAAACAACCAATCCAGAATGTCTTGACTGCCACAACCCATAAAATGGTTCAAACATTATATGCATAGTCATAAGAGAAGGAAGAAGAGATAATAAAATATACAGCTAAAGACGGTTAGTAGCTCAGCAACAGAAAATTAACAAGTTCTTTCTTTTAGCAGCCTACAGCACCAGCTAGGTTCTCTATTCTGTCCAAACGCTAAACCAAAGTTATCTAACAGCTGTTTCATGCGAAAATGGACACAGAATCTAAATGTTCTGTCATGGGACAAAGCAGCCTTATAGGGTCAATAGACCAACAAAAGCTCTGTTCTTTCATTTATAATTGAAATCTTCTCAAAATGCAAATTGGAAAGCCATGCCACTACTTAAAAAACATGGAGGTCTTCTTCCTCAGTTCATTTTTTTATATATATATAGTACTGTTCCGGTCAACTTTCTTTTTTATTTTCTGAATTTATGGTCAAGTCTCATTTTTGCTTGCTAACCGTTCAAAACAACAACTGTTTTTTGACAAACAAAGAAGATCTGTTAGCCCAACGGCCTAACACCCATAACGCATCAAATCCTGTACTTTCACCTTGAAGGAAAGAAGCACCACTTGATAAGGCAAAGTGATGGGCCACAGAATGCCTATAAACCAACTTTGTATATGAAAATAACTTATTCGTTCATATTGAGCCACTGATAGAAACATTGAGCCTAAACATCACAGAAATCCCAGAAAAGCCAGTTTACAAGGTGCTCTAAATATAAAAATCCGAACTGATTTTTTCTTAGGCCGCACGTCTTAACTATTTGGAAAAGCATAATATAACCCGAATCTTTAAAGAAAGAAACCAAACTAACAGCAATTTGACGTAAAAAATCAATCATCCATATTATTTCATATGCCTACTGTATACTTCAATCAATAAAGAAAAAAAAAAAGGCATTCTCATTCTCATTCTCAATCTCAATCTTACTATAGTAAATCTCTTACATCTATATTCTTAAAAAAAGTTCATTCCGCCATCCACGAAGCTAAAATGCATTACCCATCACACCAGATCGATGTTATACAAGCTAAACTTACTTTCAGAATAAAAAGTCATGGAAGCCATTAAATTCCAAGAAACAAAGAAAATCTCCAATCAAACATTTATCAGAAAGCCACAGCAATGCGATGTCAATAAACCAGTCCAAAGTCTAAAAAAATAAAAATAAAAATGAGCCTCCGATCCACAGCAACAAAAGCAACGATCATACGTAGATCTAATAAAACTAACCTGGGAAAAAGATATTCGAAGACTTGTGAAACCACAAAAAAATTGGAAGAAAAAGGAAGCAACAGATACGAGAAAACTCAGAAGAAAAAATAGAGAGATCCGAATGCCTTTTTCCGGGTTTATAACAAAAACGAAATAAGGATTCTACACGACAACATATAACAACCCGAAACTCCAGCCTCCTAACAAACAGAGACAGCTGCAGGAACAAAGAAAACCACAAATTTTCCATAACACAGACACAATTTCTAACCGACAGATCCGGTCCGTGCAAAAACATGCTAAAATCAGAGAGAGAGAGAGAGAGAGAGAGAGAGAGTACCAGTTCGCCTTCCTTGGATCTCGTAGTGTGAAAGGAAAAGAGGCAACGAAAGATGGTTTGAATGGCCGGGGCGTGCGTTTTATATAGGCTGAGAGACGTAAAATATTTTCATACGTAGAGGAATGATCGGGCGCGACACTGTTCACTGGTTGCGAAAGTGTATGTAAACCATCTACCGTTGTGATGGATCGTACGGTAGTGGATGGATGCTTTGACCATCTGTTTGCTGGTGGCCGTCTGCTTTTTGGAAATGTTTTACGTTTGAAATGTTTTGGGAAAAGAGTTGGCTACGACTTTTATTTGGAAACTTCTTTTTTTTTTTTTTTTTTTAATTTGATTAGCCAACTTTCACTTTAAAAATTACTTCTTCCAGGTTCTTAGGAAATGCTGTAATTTCTTTTCTTTTAATACTTATTACTTTCCATTTCTATTTTCTTTTTTTCTTTTTTTTTGCATATTCTATATTCTATATTTATTATGCATGAAACTCAAAAATAAAATTATATTTGTGCAGTGAATTTTGGAGGAAAAAGTTGATTATTTTTTTTTTTTGCATTTCTGACGTCATCAAATAACCTATGATCCAAAAACATAAATTTAATTAAAGGGAGGTTTAGATAATGAATTGAGATGAAAATTGAACATTAAAGAAAATATTGTTAGAATATTATTTTTTAATATTATTATTATATTGAGATTTGAAAAAGTTGGATTGTTTATTATATTTTGTATGAGAATTTGAGAAAATTATAATGATTAAATGGGATGAATTGAAATGAATTGAGGGACTTTTGTATCCAAACCGAGCAGTTTTATTGCAATACTTTTGACTCCCATGTAGATCAGATTGATATTTAATCAAATGCTGGATGAAACATAGAGTTAGGATTTAAATTGAAAGGACTTCTTGTTCCAAAAAATATAGAGGAAAATCATTCATAAATTTAAAAAGCCTCAAACATCAAGTAGACATGATGGCATCATATTCATGCACAACGTCGGTGAGAGAGAATTGAAAAATTCATGGCCACCATTATTGAGCTTGCCAAAAGAATAATGTTCACGCCATTATTACCTGTACAAACTTGCTGTCCCCACATTTTCCCTACACAGCCATGTTCTTCAAACATTAAATATATACATACATGTATATGTATATTGAATAACGATAGGATTACTACTTATCTATTATTTTTTTTGTATTTATTTATTTTTATTTTTTATTTTATTTAATAATTAAAGAAGTGTGTATTAGTAAAGTTATATATTTTTGTAATTTTTTTTTTTTTTTTGTGATTAAGGATGTTAAAAAAATACTTAAAAGAAAATAAAAAAAAATAAAAAAAAAAAAACTTGAAATGCACTTGGATAGTAGATAGGTAATAACCCTATCACTATCCATATATATTTCTTCTTCTCCTTTGTTCCACGGAGTTGGTGACAGAGCGTAGGCATTCTCCATATACCCTGCTAAACATCCCCTATATTATATATATGTATGTATGTATCTTCCTTAAAATACACCCTTAAGGCTGAGCCTTCCCAGATCGAATGAAATACTTGATCCATACATCATCCCACCGAACTCGCAAAAAGAAATTCTTGGAGATGGAATCATATATATTAGTCCTTGCAAAGATTTATTTTTGTGATTATTGGAGATTTCTCGTCTCTCACTTTGTATTTTTCTTATAATAAGGACCTATGCATTGTATTCATTTCGTTGATGGTAACAAAGATATAGCTATCAAGGCCATGGCATATTAGATGTGGACTCAACAGCCAAAACTTTCAATTCACCGTTGCATTACAAAGTCTTACAATCATTCATCCCAGCAATTTTTTCGAAGTCAGAGATCTCTACAACATCATCCCAGAATTTAGAATTTCTTTGAATGATCACAAACTGGCAAAAAACCTAGATTACCAATTTATGTAGACTCCCTACAAGACAGAAAACTAAAGCAGATATATCAAGGGTACCAAACTGCAATTTAGGTGAGAGGCCATGGCAGTGGGTCGCTGTGCTAGTATCTCCAGGAGTTTAGGTTCCATAGGTGAGTCTTAAGGGCTCTGTCGTAGAGTGGTTCTCCCGTCATTAAAAAAAAAAAAAAAAAATCAAGGGTACCAAACAGGCAATGGAATAAGGGAGGCAAACAACACATGAGTACAAGTTCACCAAATTCAAAAAAAGCAAATACAATAGCAATAGCAATGGTAGTAACAAAACCATGCTTCAAACACATCTCACAAGTAACCAAAAATCTGTAATCATCAAGAGTCACTGGTAAGTTTTTCTCATGATCATATAAAACTCATCCAACAAAAAGATGATAAGGGAACCAATAAATACATATATATATCATCAACAAATCCAATAATTCATCAGATGCCAGGTGTTCCTCTAACTTTTGAAATGGAATAAAAAGAGGAAGACTCAGGGGCGGGGCAGAAGTTACCTCATTCAAAAGTAGAAAACTGGAACCCAAAAGTTTAAAATCATATTACAACATCAATGTACATGAAGCTACATGGTCTAAACATGAGAAATCCAGTGGGAAAAAAAGGCTACGTGATTTAATAACAACTGCATAGCCAAAAGCTTCACATAAAGCATGATATCACTTATTTCTAAAATTTACCCAAAGCGATACAAGTGGCTCATAAGGTTAGTGTGCCTATGACGCTCTTAAGGGTTTAGCAGGATGTTGTTATACATGATTTCTAGCCCTTTTGCAAGAAGCTATTGACGCCTGCTCAAGTCAATGTGATCTCTTCCTTGCAGCCTGTCAATACCAACAGAAGTAGGGCCAATGGAGGCTTCTGACCTTCTGAGATCTATCTCCAGTTCCTTCTGTCTCAGTTGCAATACACTGCGCTCATTCTCTAGTTTCATCCTCTCATTTTCCAGCCTCAACCTTTCCAGCTCCCTATCTTTCTTGCTGCAGTATCTAAGCCACTTGAAACGTTGTTTCTCAAGCTCAAAAGCTTCTGCCTGGAAGCGGACTCTTTGTTCTTCGAGCTGCAACATCTGTCTCTTAATCCACTCTCTGCGCTCCCATAATGACTTTGTGGGGTCTTCAAAAATCTCAGCTATTTCGGCTTCAAAACTATCCAGCGCAACAGATTGTGACCAGAAATGGCCATCCTCTTCACTTACTTTTTCCCTCCCACTGAACTCCCCCATCCTCTCCACATCCCCCTCAGCATTGTTATCATCTTCATTATCTATTTCATCATCCTCGCTGTCATTATTTTCCTCAGCTTCTTCCACCTCTGACCCAGTATTGTCTTTTGAACACCTCCCAAGAGGTAAAGAATGGCCTTGTAGATCAAGATCCTGGCAATTGGGTATCCTTTGCTCATTATGGTAAGCACACATTTCTTTGTAAAACAAGTGTTTCGAGCTCAGTATCTTTTTAACATCATCCTTTGCCTTAGCTGAGAGCTGGGGCATTGAGTCCATAAGAGCAGGGTTCTCAACCACTCTACAGCTAGTTCCTCTGCCAAGAATATCATTCAACCTCTTGTATCTCTTGTTCAAGTCATTAAACTTGTCCTCACACTGCTGCGGTGAAACATGACAACCCTTGCTCATCATTATCTTGGATACTGTTTTCCACTTACCCTTCTTTTGTAAAATACCAGATTTCCTCTTGAGCCCCTCCCCACCCTCAAGCGTGCCATCATCACCCACACAAGAAACCACTGCTATAAGAAGCCTAACCACATCATCTGTCCATTTCATTCGCTGCCATGGAGACCCTCTCTTCCCCCCATCAACATTGTCCCCATATCCATCTTCTGTAAAACTCGGCTCATCTTCTTCACTCATATTGTTACTGTTGGGAGCATTAGCGGGGGCAATTGCCTTCCCTTTACTGAAATTCATCGACATGCATTTCATGACTGTGCCTTTCTCTTCCATAAGTCCAACGGGGGGTGGTGATCACTTTCAAGGCCACTCATCAGATTCATATGATGTTGATGTCTTAACGAGGGATGACCCAACTGGGTCTGTTGGTGCCTATGAATCGACGATTCAAGGTCTAATATTGCCCCATTTGGACTCGACATAAACCCACCTCCCAAACCTGAACTATCCATTCGTTGACACGATCTGAACACTTTTTAACTTTTAAGGCCCTCGTCTAGTGCTCATGGAAGGAAGGACCCGGAAAAAAATATTATGGATTATCAAGGAAACGATAACTGATACTTCACTAAGCCTGACAGAGTTATTTCGCTATTACAAGTTCATTCTTCCTTGATCAAAAACAAAAACAACCAGAAATCACAAAAACCAATATCCTATTTTCCTACATTTTATTAGCAATCAAACAAAGGGTCGCCACAGAAGTACCAATTCCATGAAACCCATAACAGATTGAACTCTATCATAACCACTCCACGCTTCCTCCAGCATCCATATTTAATATCAGCCAAAGTTAAAACCCCGAAACCAGATTTACAACTTTGAAACCAAATCAGAAAACAAGATTCAAACTTTGTATTTCTCCAAACTCCAAAGTCACAAATTTATCTTGAATACTACACAAGGAGTTATTAAGGAATTGGACCAAAGTTTCAGGAGAAAAAATAACTAACAACTAAGAATAAATGAAAGAGCATTAGATCTTTCAAGCCTACCTTTTGATGATCTACCAAAGGAAGTTCAATCAGAAAAGAGAGTTTTGTGTGAACTGTGAAATTGGTTAGAGGGAGACCAGGAAGTTGGGAACTAGGGACTGCGTCCTATGTTTTCAGATTGAACAAGGTTGGTGCTCGAAACAATAGATAAGCAACGTGTCGGGGTGCTGTTGGGCGGTGATGCGTGTCCGTGTCCTAAGAGTGGCGAACACACACTTTACTCGATAATAACTTTATTTTCTCTTTTTTTACTTTCCTTCTTTTTGGCAATGTTTCTTTCTTGAGTTCCTCGACAGACCGGGTATTGTAGTCCGTTTAACACCCACCAATCCAAACACGCCACGTTATCGCATTACAAGTTAAAGAAATGAGATCGGTCACATGGGATTGCTACTGAGAAATCAAAGTGTGAAACCTACGAATTTCATCTTCTGTTTTTCCCTTCACTCATCTAATATTAGAAATTTTCCTTGCCGCCAGTCGCAGTCAGACACCGTCGAGCCACGCCCAAACACCGTCGAGCTCCTGTTGAGTCCCTATCCAGACGCCGTTGAGTCCCTTCCCTCTCGATCATTCCCCCTCGATGATCATGCCTTGTACCATCATTTTATCTACTCTAGAGTCACGATCATTCAGACACGCATGAACAACATATACTATCCGTGTAGGCTGCTATTCAGATTTCAAGCTTTACTTCGGTTGTTGAGATAAAATGAATTCAAATCTAAGCATGTCAACCACATGTTCAAGTCATTTCCTAACAACAGCCACATCTAGGGGTGCAATTCGATCCAATTCGATCTGGTCCGCCAATCCAGGGAAAGGGGGGTGATGGATCGAAATTTTCAGTCCATCATTTTTTTTGGACCAGACTGGTAGCCATCGGTCTGGTCCGGTCAGTCCATTTTATCCAACCTATTTATTTTTTTATTCTTTTGTTTTTAAATAAAAAAAAATTATTTAAAATACTAAATTAAAATTAAGTGAATTATTAATTTAGATTATGTAACTAATTTAATAAAAAAATATTTTATATAGTCAATGATAATAAATTAGATGAAAATTACATTATTAACTTATATAATTACTATATATAGTTAATTGATATTATACATTAGTTAATTGATAGATTTTTATTTTTTATTTTATAAGTAGTTAATTAATAGAATATTAATTTGTTAATAACATATTTAAAATTTTATATTTTTAATAGTGATAAGTTAGATGAAAATTACATAATAAATTATACAATTATTATATAAATAATATTTTTTTTTAATTCAGTCCAGGTTGGTCTGGGGTGGGACACCCCTAAACGGGGACCGGACCAGACCTGACCAACTTCGGTTCGATCTTGATCGAACCGGTCAATCCGGTCAATTTCTCCAATCCAAACCAATCGGCTAACACCCCTACCCACATCAAATATAACTAGGATGGTCAAAATTTTGAGGTTACATCACTTACAGAGTTTCAACTTCTTGAAAAATGATGAGACTAGGATAGGGCTTCGTAGCAAGGCATGTTGGAATTTTCATAGGTTGTTCTAGACACAGCTTGTGAGTTATGCCAGCAGTTGTTAGCTGTTCCAAAGAGGGTCATGGGGTCAAAGCGTCGAGGAGAGATGGGATAGTCGAGAGAGGGTCACAAGGTCGAGGTGTGGAGGAGAGATGGGGTAGTCAAGGTTCCCGGTAGCCGATGGGAGGGAGGAACATGGGTTGGGTAGGGGTTTTACGGTCGATAGGAGAGAGTAGGAATATAAAAATTAATATAAAAATCGGCCCGAATCGGTGGAACTAATCCGGTCGGTTCTGAATCTCGATTCTATACTTTTTAGGACCGGACTAGACCGGTTCACTATATTATATATTTTTTAATTATTTTTAATATTATATATTTTTATATATAATAATATAAATTATAATTATATATAAGATAATGTTATTATAATTTGTAACATAAAGTTTTAATCTTAAACATGAAAATTTATTTGATTGTATCTTTTCAACATAATATATATATATAAATAACATTTTATGATCTAATAAATTCTCAATATATTCATTTTGATAAATACATAATACATTAGTAATACTAATATACATTAGTATATTAATTACATTTCTCTTTAATTAATTAATATACATTAGTATACTAATGTATGTTAGTATATTAATTACATTTATGCCTTAATATTAATACTATTAAAATCGAAAAATTAGACCAAATCGGTTTGGAAGGATAATCGGTACATAATCAATTTTTAAAAATACAAAATCGATACATACTAATTTAATCTTAAAATTTGTCTAAAACCATATCAAAACGGGCCGGTTATACCCATAAGAGAGAGGATGAAGAGAGAGGGTCAAGTGTAGGAGAGGACTGATAGGTAGTGATTCCCTTTTGCGTGTATGTGTCGCGTTCCCACGGTTAGTCTCATGGGTTGCTTACATGTCAATACACTATTAGAGGGTGTTATTTGGCCTGTAACGCTCATTCCTGCTAGAAGATTTTCTTTCCTGTTTTTGGGTAATATGTAAAGATTAATAAATGAGGAGTAAAACAAGAGGTTGGTAGCGAATTCCGGTTAAAATATCAATAAAAAAAAATAAAAAATAAAATTGTTTGGTTTTCTCAGTTTTTTAGTATGAACCAATGCATCAAAACAACTGATTCTCCATGAACAAGAACAATATGTACAAAAAAAAAAAAAAAAAAAAAAAAAGAAAAGGGATTGTTATCGAGAGTAGGGACCGAGCTGTAGTACTAAAATTACTGACCTTATCGATTGTAAATTTCGATTGTTGGTTGTCATTACAATCGACGAAAGAGACGAAACTGGCCAAGGTGGACACAGCAGGGACTAATTTAATGCTGATTTGTTTTGTTTCTTTTTTCTTTTCTTTTTTTGTTTCGTTTTCATCTGCCATACAGAAATAGATGATAACTATTTTCTTGCCTGTAAATCTGTATTAAGAATGGATAGAAAGTAGAAACCCTCCTAGTGGTACCTGCCTTGTTTATCTTTTTCCTCGTATCTCGTTTAGATTTAGAGATGAATTGAAATAATTTTAGATGAATTTAATAAAATATTATTTTTAATATTATTATTATTTTAAGATTTGAAAAAATTAAATAATTTATTATATTTTATGGAGTAATTTATAAAAATTATAATAATGAGATGAGATTAGTTAAAAATTATATCATATTTTCTTCTATCATTATTTTCCTCTTCCTAAAATTTCACACTCAGGTGCCTTCCATTCCCCAAACCTTCTTGACGTTTTTCAATCTTTTTTTCAGAAGGGAGTAATCATGAAATTTACATAAAAAAATTAATTTTTAATAGTAAATCTCACAAATTTTTTCAAAATAATTGAACGACACTTACACAACTCATGACTGCATCTAACATTACTCTTACAAAACTCGATTCCCAAACTCTGTCTAGGTTCTTTAGCTTTTTGTATATTTGTAGAATATTGTTTCAATTTTGTGAGAGGAGGTCCAGAGGATAACCACTTTGCTTTTAAAATTGAATATTGATTATTTATTCTTATACTCCAACTAGATTTTTTAATTTTAACAACTAAATAATCATATAAAATAGGTCATAGCTTACTTTATGATCAACATAAACTACATAAACTGATACTCCATGTACTTGATCACCACTAAACACAATTCATTGTAACATACCTTGACTCCTAAATAACTATATATATAGTTCACATCAACAAACTACCAGAATATAACTAATCTGTTGTCTGGACAATGCAGCGGTCTCTCGGTGCCAGATAATGCAGATACCATCCTCCACAACATACTAAGTTAGGAGCAATTTCAAGAGATTAGCCCACCTACTGAAAGAAATGCATAATATGGTGGGAAGAATAACTAGGACCTTATGCTTTTCTATTTACAAGTCCGGTTCATATCCAATGATCCAATATTGCAGCAGCAATGAGAAGTAAAGCTAAACATTCAGGCTGAAAAATAGCAAAAATGTGGATTTTCATGCAGACTTGGCATAGTGAGATTCCCCTTGAGTGTTCTGAAAATGTAAAGGCTTCTTATAAGACTGCAACAATAGAGAAGAACAAACCACACTAATGGATGAAGCAGCCATGCAAGCACCCGCAAGCCAAGGAGGTAACCGAATTCCAGTGAAGGGGAATAAGATTCCAGCAGCAATTGGCACGCCAAGGATGTTGTAGCCAAGGGCCCAAACATAGTTGAGCCGGATGCGAGACATCGTCTTTCGGGAGAGATCAATGGCCGTAGCTACATCTTCCAAGTTGCTCTTGATGAGAACTATATCAGCAGCTTCTATAGCCACGTCAGTGCCAGCACCAATTGCCATGCCAACATCAGCAGCCACTAAGGCTGGTGAGTCATTTATTCCATCCCCAACCATTGCCACATTCATTCCTTTCATCTGCATCCAATTCCAGTTCAACATGTCAAACAAGGTCATATTAGGCTCACCTTTCTAGAAAGTAACCAACTAGGCATGGGTAGGTTAGTAAGATCAGTCCAAACACGAGGCATTGATTCAAACCAAATCCCCTCACTTTTTCAATCATCTCGCATAAATTTACCAAACCTCTACAAACCACTTCAAGAACCACAGTAATTAAACTTTGGCTGATGGGTTTTACTAATCCATAATGAATGTTATCATGCCTCAACTCAAAATCATGAAAAAAAAAAAAAAAAAACCTTCTTTAACCATCTTCTTGGAAAATTTTGAAATTTATCAAGTAACCGAATTATCACAAATTTGTAAAATTGTAGCCAAAAGCGTATGGTGATATACTTGGAGAGAGTTCAGACAGTCAGACAGAAACTCTCTGCTTTCAAAATTAATTTATATACACTATCAAATTATGCAAATTCTTGTGTGGGTTAAATAAGTAATTAACTGGATAAAAACCATATTGGTAAAAAAAAAAACTTGAGGCAACAGGATCGATTATGCAAATGTTGAGGTAAAATTACTAACTGTCATCCACCCTGATCAACTCGGTCTCTTTTCAGTTTGGGACAGCTATCTCTTCTCATGTCCCGGCTATCTATTCACTATTAGGCCTTAGATCTCTACCATCTTGTAACCTTACTACTCCTAAATGCCTCATCGAGAACAGAATTTCAAAAGAGACATATATTCACATATCACACCAAGGCATCAACTAAACTCACCTGTAATTCTTTGATCTTATCAGCTTTTCCCATTGGATCTATCTCAGCGAAAACCTTATCAATTCCAACCTCCTTTGCAATGGCAGTTGCTGTAGCCCGGTTATCACCAGTCACCATGATGCTTGAGATGCCCATTGAGCGGAGGAAAGAGACAACACACCTAGCCTCTGGCTTCACTGGATCAGTTACAGCAAAAGCTCCAGCAACCTTTCCATCAATGGCAACTAATACACATGTTCGAGCAAGTTGTTCATTTTTCAAAATATAATCCTCAACCTCGGGACCAACTGGAATGCTACAAGCCCGCATCAGTCTTTTGTTCCCAACTAAAACCGTTGCTTCACCAACTTTTCCACTAACTCCAGCTCCAGTATGCACCTCAAAGTCCTTGACCTCTGTGACATGTTCAGTGTAAGAGCCATTCTTCAGGCGCAACCTCTTAGCATGTTCCATCACAGCCTTTGCAAGAGGGTGTTCACTATTCGCCTAGACATTTGTTGGAAATAAGTCATGAAATTAGCTCATACTTTATACGCATCTTAGTAAAGCAGGTATCATAGTGGCTGTGCTGTCATGCCAACATGGAATTTACCATAAAAATTATGTCAGGGGTTGTTCCTGACAATCAGAAACATCGCACATGCTTCCAACATTATTTAAGAAACTCCTAGAACTAGATATCTTTCAAAAATGCGTACCAACCAAAATTTCTTTCACACAAGAACAGCATCCAAGCTATAAACACTAACCTCTGCAGCAGTAGCCATATCACATAAGTCCTCCATTGAATAACTGGAAAAGAGAACATCACTGACTACTTCTGGTTTTCCAAGTGTCAGTGTCCCTGTTTTATCAAAGACAACTAATTTCACCTGCAGGCAAAATAGGAAAATGAGTCTTGAGTTAAATAATCCTTTCACCTGCAAAGCGACAAATGACAATGAGATTATTTTGAGATTATTTTCTTTTTTTTTTGGATAAATAACAACCAGATGAGTTCAAACTGGCAAGACTTGGGTTTCATTAATAACGTCACACGAAATAAACACAAGGGAGAAAGCAATATGTTTAAATGAGATTCTCCATCTAGCCGAATTTGAAAGATAATAATCAGGTGCTGGTAGACTAGTGCTAATAATATTTTTCTAAATATCACATGAAAAAAGGTGCATACGCCCAGCTATTTTCTGTAGCAAAATCCCACTATAAGACATAGAAGTCAACCATTCCCATCAATTTGAAATGTAGAAATTGCATTGTCAAAGGAAACTATTTACTTCAAGGGAAAATGAAATTTTAGATGATATTCCACACAAAAGATAGAGAAAGCACTACCCTACATTCTGCAAAATAATGAAATTGTATCAAATATGATATACTAATTAAGATATATTTCAACAGACTACAAGGGAAAAGGAACATGAACACAACTCCCAGCATGAAAGGTTTATAGTATTTGATATTACAACACTAATATGACTGGTAATTGATTTTTCAGAAACGATTTCTCAAACTTAATTCAGATAATACAAATGATTCACAAGGTTTCCACCCTATCAAGAGCTAGAGCTAGGGGTAAGTATATTCACACAATATATAAAAAATAAAATCAAAGCGTTTGTCCACAACAACAGCTGTTTTTGAACAGTGTCAACTTACCTTGTGTGCCTTTTCAAGTGCATTTCCACCCTTGATAAGCACACCTTGTGAAGCACCCTTCCCCGTGGCAACCATTACAGCTGTAGGAGTTGCTAGTCCCAAAGCACAAGGACAAGCAACCACCAGTACTGAAATACCAAACTGCAAAGCAAGCTCGAACTTATTAATTGCTTGTGGCATCCAATGTTCGGGGTACAGACGAGCTTGTCCAGCAATAAACCATCCCAGCCATGTCATAAATGCAGCAACAACAACCTGAAATAGGTTGAACCAACATTATCATATTTCCTTCAACAGTTGTCATAGAACATACTTCTGTAACAGACAGTACAGTAACCTAAGAAATGCCTTGATATCTCCTCTATTAGACATTTGCTATCAATCAAAGATCAAATTAACAGTAGAAAAGGTGTAAAAATAAAATTAATTTAAAAAAATAGGATTTACAAAAAAAAATTTGGATCAATCTCATAATAAAAGTTGTAAAAAAAACCCAATGCAAAAAGTTACAGAGAACCAATGGAATTATTCTGCCCAGCAACCATCAAGGTCAAATCATCATAGATGATTAGTTTCCAATCCGTGTGAGAACAAAGTCCCAGATCATATAGCAAATGGAGTTCCACTTTCCTTGATAGGCATCCATAAGCTCGTCCTCCTAAATCCAATTATTTGCCTATGTTAGGATTGAAGTTTTAAAAAATCCTTTTAAAAAGATTAAACATAGGCAAAAAAATCCTTTTGCCTATGTTTCGAAAATCCAAACATCTAATCACGCCTATGTTTCACAAAAAACACCCTCACAAAAAAAATTATCCAAACAACTTTTCAATTCTACCAACCCACTTTCACAAACTCCAATACAAAATGCATCTAAAAAAATGTTATCCAGATAACTTCTCGTTTTACCTACCTTCACAAAACCCAATACAAAAAACTTCCCAAAAAAATTTTCGAAAATTCTCAAAAGTTGAAGAAATTTTCGCTTGCTAAACATGCCCTTAGTGCTTTCCTTTTATACCTCTCAGCAAGAACATGTGACTGTAGTTCTGGTTTAAACTAGTAAATTCATTAAATAGAATGGAAAAGAAAGAAGTAAAAGAAGTGGAATAGAAATGGGGTAATGTTTTAAGCAAGAACAAGAAAGACAAAAAAGGAAGGAAAGAAGAAAAGTGTCATCTACATAATCTGCAGCTAACCATCAAACCAAGAATTTGTTTCCATAAAAGAGAAAACTATCTCCTGTTGATAGCAGAGTGACTGCCACTATAGAGGTCTACTGTGGATTCAAATCAAATCATGACACCCATACACACAAGCCAATGATAATCTTATTCATGAACCAACCGCAAGCTTCAAATTACTTAATTTGGATCCATTTCCCTAGTACAAGCCTTTCTCATCTTCCTAATGTGTGTGTGTGTGTGTGTGTTTTGGCAGGGGAACCAACCGCAAGCTTCAAATATTTAATTTGGATCCATTTCCCTAGTACAAACCTTTCTCATCGTCCCAATGTGTGTGTCTTTTGGCAGGGCAAGCAGGCTCAAGATATTTTTTTTATATAGTAAAATCAATTTGGTTGAAAGGAAACATAGGCGTAGCCCAAGTACACAGGAGATATACAATGAAAACACTTAATTACAAGTTAAGGACTAGAAATGGATACAAGAAAGTCATGAAAACTATTTCCGTTAAGTACAATGACAGAGGCCCATAAATACAAGTTTCAAGATCTTAGGACCATTGACTCACCATAGGAACAAAAAACTTGGATATCTTGTCAGCCAGTTTCTGTACAGGTGCTCTGGCAAGCTGAGCAGCTTCAACAAGTTGAACAATTTGGGAAAGTGCAGTCTCTGATCCAACATGAGTGGCCTTAACAAGTATGCATCCATTCTCGTTCATAGTCCCACCAATAACCTATTTTTGGCATTAGAAACAGAAATCATTCGCAATTCAGATTGTCCTTATTAAATATCACTCAGAGAATGTAAGAGCCAAAGATGTAGAACCTTGTCACCAGGTCGTTTGGCAATAGGTATTGCCTCTCCTGTGATCATACTCTCATTGACATGGCTTTGACCATTGATCACTATGCCATCAACGGGAACTTTTGCCCCAGGAACAATCTTAAGTATGTCATTTTTTTGTAACAATTGAGTGCTAACTTCCATCTCTGAAACAAGATTTCCATCATTATCTAATGTTAATAGATGAGCCGTTTCAGGAGCAAGTTCAGTCAATTTCGATAAAGCGTCTGATGTCTTTCCTTTAGCCAGTACTTCCAGATATTTCCCCAAGAGTATAAAGGATATCAACATGGCACTGGTCTCAAAAAAGTCTTGCCCTTCAAATTTGTTAGAAGTCAATGCTTTTATCACTACATAAATAGAGTAAAAATAAGCAGCATTGGTGCCTAGAGCAACCAGAACATCCATGTTAGCGGACAATCGTCTCAGCGAATGATATGATCCCACATAAAACCTGGCAAGGAGATACCAACCCAAAAATTACTTTCACAATATTATTAGCATATTTATGCTACTCAGAGACAGAGATTCTCAAGTTAATAATACAAAGCTTGAAACAATTGCAAGGACCAATATTAAAGGAACACGAATTGAGTACCTTCGACCAACAATGAACTGTACTGGTGTACAAAAGATCCACCTTAGAAGCATACCAACAGAAAGCATGTTGTGAATCTTGCAGTCTAGCCAGTTCCCATAAGGAGGAAGCATTGGTAGCACCATGGAGAAGATGAACAATGGAACTGAAAACAGGGCACTCAAGAGAAACTGGTTTCTATACCTCTGAATTTCCTGCAGCTGCTCAGTTTCCCTTCGTCTTGGAGCAACATACAATTGTGCATTGTAGGATTTTGAGCCACGGCCAGCCTCTTGGATGCAACTTATAATAGATCTTGGACCAGTGAGGTCTGGGTTATAAGAAACACTTACCTTTTTTTCTCCCGAGTCCATTTCAACACCAGTCACACCTATAGCTGACTCAAGAGATGACCGAACGATAATCACATCTTCATCTGAATTAACTCCTTCAACTGTTAGATGTACTTTATTTAAATCATTCCCGGAGCTGATGAGATCAGCTCCAAAGCCAGCATCTTCTATTGCTTCGATGATGTTGTAAGTATCAGTAACATTTGGATCAAAGTGGACCTTTGCTTCTTCAAGAGCTATCCCGACCACTGCCGTTTTCACTCCATCAGCCATTAGAAGGGCACGTTCAACAGACTCAGAGCAGCTGGTGCACATCATTCCTTTAATCTTGAGCCGGCATACTGCTATATCTTGTTCTGTAAATTCATAAACTGGGAAGCCTGCGTCTTCTATGGTTTCCTTAATTTCTTTTGCCTAAAATAAAGGCATATTGCCATGTTTCCGGTTACCAAGATAGAAAATTCACATTTCGAATTATAAACAGCCAGATATGAACCATAATGCATTCTGCTATATTATGAAATTTGGAGATGACTATAAAATAAACTCAATATAGTTTTTTCCAGTACAAATCAAAAACTTTCCGGAATGTATCTTTTGTATAAAATTGTTTATGATGACAATATCTAGGGTTCGCATCCACACAAATACCATCACAAGTACACCCATGCTTATAAATGTCCATACACACAAAAACTGAGAAACAGTTGTAATATTCAACACCCTGCATTGCAATATTTCTAGTTATCCTATCTTTTCCGTAAACCTCAGCAGCCAAGTGGAAAAAATATATCTTCTCTTTAATATAAAGAGGAGGAACAAAATCGAAATTTCTGGTCACAAAAATATAAATTTGTTTGGGAAATTTATAAAATAACAAAATCATGCACATCTACCATCTATCTTCTGCATCACATAGGTCAAGAGAATTATAAGAATGCAAAGATTGACATTTCATTGAAAATAAATTTGCGACAACAAAGAACGAAATGAGCTCTGAAGTTTATATACTTAGTTTCTAAAAGCAGACTTTTTTATCGTAACTTCTCAAAGCACACGTACTTATCCAAAAAAAAAAACCTTCTCAAAGCACACTTACATTGATAAGCTCAGGTATGTAAGTAATTGCGGCCTCGCCTTGAAGGGCCGAAACCACGGCATTCTCAACCCCATTAAGCTTTCCCAGCACAGACTCTATAGAAGTTGCACATGACGCACACTTGATATCCCCTATTCTGAACTTAGCCGTCCTATGCTTCTTCTCCCTCTTGTTATTTGTTTCAGATATAGTAATTGCAACACTGTCTGAAGGCTGCAATAGAGGCGCTTGGAGATCATCGCGCCCATTAACGTCCATTACTCAAATCCAAGAGTTCAAGCTCACTGCTCCTAAATAAGAGGTGAAAAAGAAAACAACGTCAAGCACTCCATATTTTGCATTACGAACTGCAAGCCAACTCAAACACAAAGTTTTCAGGCGTTAACAATGCAAACACAGCCCATGTAGCACTGAGTCAATTTATTAAGTTCAGATATTTCACCCATTTTAACTATATTGTGGCTCATAATTTTCAGCGATTTGAACCATAATTCTAGAATTTTTTGCCAGGCTACATCGTCGACGCATCGTTAACAATACAAATCTTTTCTCTTCTTGCCTTTATAGTTATCTTGAATTTCTTATTCTTGTAAAGTTGACTTTGTACAAATCTGTTCTCTTCTTGTCTATAAAACTACCTTGAATTTCTTGTTCTGGTGAAGTTGACTTTGTAAAACAAAAAACAAACAAACGAGGAACTTTTCCATTCCAATACGATCAGACTTACTAAGCCACAAAAACTTTGAAAGAAATCGTAGTTTGACAAACACTTCAGAAATGAAACGATAAGCAAATTTCTACTTCAAAAAAATAGAAATCAAATTTGAGGGAAAAAAACCTCCCATAAGAAACATCGAACGCCTAAATAAACAAGCGAGAGAGTAATTCGACCAAGAGTATACGAAATCAAAACGTTTCAAGTAATCCCAATACTGATCAGAGCACCATTTTCCATTTCCCCCAAAAATGAACGTTTCAAAATAAGGAAGAAAAACCAAATAAGCAAAACTACAACCTGCTATGAAAGAAACCCAAACCAAACAACACAGAGATATATAGGAGTACGCTCTGTGTGAATTCGCTTTCGGTGGCACGGGCGAGTGGACCAAGGGGAAAAAAGGGGTTAAGTATTGCGCTCGAAAAGGGAAAAGTTTAGGGCTTTTGTATCAGAGATGGAAACGGTCGTGCTGTGGGGGCGAGAAGAGATGGGAAGAGAAATTTTAGGGCTTTTTCCGATAATTGTTATGGCTGCCGAAGAGAGAGGTCAAGGTCAGGTAAGTGGTAACCGCACGCAGACAGAGTGCGCCAGAAAGTTCTGTGCGCGTGATACGTCGAGGCTTGTCCTTTTATATGCTTTGCTGCCCTTTTGAAATTTTGAAATCTTCCAACGTCTTTGTACTATCCCCACCTCCTCAAGGATGATGCTATTTCTTCTCTCTCTTTTCCTTTTTTTTTTTTTTTTTAAATTTTTCTTAGGTGAAGATAAAATGGATTAAGGAGATTAATAAATACTAACACCATGAAAAATAATGGTAAAAAATAACATTAAAAATATTTTTCATTTTATTTACGGACAAAGGTATGAAAATATATTTTCTCTAATATACAGCAGACAACCATTGATAAGTGTGTAAATTAGTAGAGTTCGAGAGCCAGTCATGGCCAAGACCTGTTCATTTAATTTTTATTCGAATATGGGTTAAGCTTAACTTATCAACAAATTACATTTTATATCCACAAATAACTCGTTTATTATTTGAAAAATGTTACTAATTATCTACATATCACACACTAATATATAATTTGTCATTTTTATCTTTATATTTAAATACACGTATTTACACATCAATATATGTATGTTTAAATAGAATAATAATTATATGTATTATCCTCACACTTTACACATCATACTTATTTTAATTTTTTTTTCTTATAAAAAGTATGTGGTGTACGGATAATGAGTAGAAAAATTCAATTAGTTTAACAAGAATAAAATAAAATAAAATTTTAAAAAATAACAAGTAATAAAAATTAATTTTAAAATATGTAAAATGTGTGGTGTGGGGGTGATGAGTAACATTCCTTTAAATAGAATGACAAAAATGATAAATTATATATTAGTGTTGGTGTAGAAGATATTAAAGTCATACTTACTCTAGAATCCCTAAAAATCTAAATCTTTTATTGAGTAGCCTTATATAAATAACACTGAAAAAGATAAATGAAATTAGGTTTATATTACCTTATTGATTGATATCTGCCTTAAAGACTTCGCTAAAACACTTACTAAAATCTAACAGCAACCATCTACACGTACTAAAAACATCTCAAAAAAATAAAAAATACTAAAAACATCTCAAATGAGAATTAAAAGAGATAATGACCATAGGAAAAAGCTCTTATGCCCACTAAACTTGACCGCTTGGGAAATTATATTTGTTTACTTAATAATTAAGAAAATAATTTTAAGTGTATTTGTATATTTTTATATTTTTTAAAAATATTTAAATAAAGTACAAAAATATAAATAGAAAAATAAAATAAAAAATTTAGTATTACAAAGTGGTACAGCAGCACCGCTCAATGAAACATAGCATGGTCTCAGGAAGCTCTAATGGAAAGAAACAGTACTTCACGCTTATTTATGGTAAGTGCATTCAATTTGACGCTCAATTTATTTTCTTTATTTTTGTGTGTGAATCCTAAATAGTTTAGAGCATCTAGTCATTATCAAGTCTAAAATTTAATTAGAATGTTATCTTTCGGCCATAACATGGACTTCTAGCTAGATTAGTTCACATTGGACTAGCTATCCCAAAGTCTAAATAATAATAAAGTATTATATATTTTAATATTAATTTTTTAAAATTTTTTAATATTTTACAAACACACATTTAATCTCCACAAAAAGCTTGTCACAGATCAAATTCAGCAACATTTCTACCAACATTTAATCCAAAAGTTGAGAAATCGACCAACATCAGCAACTACCAAACCAACAAAACAAAACCTGTTGCTATCCAGCCATAAAAACAGTTCATAAATCAGTTGCTGCCCAACATTAAATTTCACCAATAAAACAAAACATCTGTACAGGTTTTCACCAACTTCAGTAGCAGCAGCTAGTCAATTACTAATTAAAGTTTTAAAAAGAACTTAATAAAGCCATGAAGAAATTGTGGAGTAATCTATCCAAGCTAAAAACACAGTCTAGCACACACATTAAGAACGATATCTGTCCATTGCCAATAATTTCAAAATACAACACTTTCAACAATACAGTATATACCAACACCAACACTTTAATGAATCAACACACATTAAATCGGGACATCCTATGCTCAAATGAGAGCTCTAATCCAAAAAAAATGCAATATTGTTGTGCCATCGAATAAACACATTCGAACAAATATGAGATAACAATAATCTTTGATCTTTCATCACTATTCTCTTATTAGTAAAAAATCAACAATTCGAACAAATAAACAAAACCCACAAATGTTTTAAAATTTAACACACACTCATACTAGTATTTCTAAGGAAAAATTGAGATATACGTTGATTTTGATAGTCTAGGGCAAAAATCAAGTCCTCAAAATTCAGATACTCTGTGTTGCTGAAAGAATCGACGGGTTCTCTGCAAATGGTTGAAGCCGAGTATGGAAAGAAAAAAAATGGGACGGGGGGAAGGGAGTCGAGGGTGTAGAGAAAAGATGAAAATGAGAAAAAATGGAAAGGAAAAAAAACACAAATAGGGGAGGGAGGTGGTGTTCGGCGAGGGTGTAGAAAGAAGACGAAAATGGAAGGGAGAAAGATGAGGGTGCGAGTTCAGTATTCGGCGTGAGAGAAATGGAAGAGAGAAATAAGGAAAGGGATTTAATCACTCGATGAAGGTAAAGTGAGAATCAGAGAATAGGGAGAGAAAAGCGAGGAAGAGAGACTTACGTTGAAGACCACGAAGACAACGACGACAACCGCTGGAAATTGCGACTGCTGGAGAGAAGGAAAAGCTTGCGGGCTGGGGAAGAATGGGGCTGAAGAAAAGAAAATGGCTTGCGGGTTGAAGAAGAAAGGGGTGAAGATAGAAAAGAGTTTCGGGAGAAAGAAAGAAAAGATATATGAAATGAAGGGTTTTGGAGATGAATGCAGAAAAAAACCAAGGGAAAGAATGAGCGGGAGGTAGAGAAATGATAAAAAAATAATTTGGTCTGTGTACAATCCCTTGCCAGGTATGGAAAGCTGCTAACATTTATTGTAGCATAAATGTTAAATTTGAGATGTTTAGCTAGGCCAATGCATGAGTTTTTTCTCACATTTCCTTCTAATTTAGACTTAAATTGGCAAATGATTAGACCATTACCAATGTTCTTAGAGGCCGAGCACATGGATTATGGATTTATTGGGTATGAAATTGCTTTTATGGGCGTAAAGCTCTCCTTCTCCATAAGCCATGAATATGAAAATATCGTATTTCGTTTTCATTTAAAGGTTAAGGATTTGCGCGAGGCTTTTGCTCCGGTTTGGAGGCAAACTCATTCTGGCAATTTGGCAAATGTGATGTCAGATAATTACATAAGAAAAAATTTATTCATCATTTATTCCCATACAACACACACCATATTTTGTTTTCTTATCAAATATTTGGTATATGGATGATAAATAGAAAATTTTAATAAGTTTAAAAAGAATAAAATAAAAATAAAAATAAAAAAAATAAAAAAATATAGTGTGTGGTGTGTGGAAATGAAGAGTAGTAAAGCTCCCGTCACAATACCATTAAGAGCGCGTGAGACCCACACACTGGTTAGATAAGGAGGATTGTTCGGCCAAATGGGAAGAACTGATGAAGGGTTGACCTAAAGCCCCCCCTTCCGGCAAAACAAGCGATTACAATCTCGTATTGTATGCATGGGTTCAATTAGCTCGACCGAATTTGAATTTCTAAATCTTAACATCTCAGTTCCTAGCTCCTAGCATAACTAATTGTCACTCACTACTCCATTGTCTTGCCCTTCTTTTGTATATGCACATGGATCAAAGTGACAAAACCAAATACTAGATCACCATTCACACATGACCCTAAGAGTGATTCTAAAGAGATTATTTTACACAAGCGGGTTTTTGAACAATGGCTTAATTTAGTAACGTTGATTTCTGCCACAATCCAAGTAAGAAACGCACATTAATAATGGCAAATGAAATTATGAATACTAATTTTCTCCATATATGTAAATACATTAAAATAGTCAAAAGAACTAAAAAGAAAGATGGCTAATCTTTGAAGAGATCAGAGTGGAAGTCCCGTTTAGATTCAAAGATGAGTAGAGATGGTTTTAGATGAATTGAATAAAATATTATTAAAATATTATTTTTTAATATTATTATTATTTTGAGATTTGAAAAAGTTGAATTTTTTATTATATTTAATTTAGAAATTTAGAAAAATTGTAATAATGAGATGAGATGAGTTGATGTGAGTTTTAAATCCAAACCGGGACTTAATGAGGTACCATGTAAGAAGGATAAGATAAGTTTTAAGACAAAAAAAAAAAAAAAAATGTTGCATAAAATGATGGAAAAAGGAAGAGAAATTAAGAAAAAAAATAGAAATTGTGTAGAAGGAATAAAGTGGAGGTGGATGGTCCATGTTTGATTGTGCAACAAACGTGTTTGGGTTAGGAACCACATGAATATAATGTTGGTTTCCAAGGCATGTGGGGGACGTACTACAAAACAAGGTACCGTTACTTTTTAAGGTATGAGGTGCCCTCACATCACTTTCAGTTTCTCGTGAAGGAGTGAACACCCATATTGGCCATGGCAGCTTGGTTCCATTGAAAACTCAGAGATCAGAGATCAATCAAAAAGGCTGCCAATTGCTATATTAATATGCCATTATTTCTCTCTTTTTTGGCTTGGCCATGTTCCCACTACCTTTGAGATAAGCAACTCTTTTCTATGCTTTTTCACTTTCTCCTCCACTCTTATCAATTATCATGTTTGCTGTGATGTCTGTCTGTTGCAGCCCTTACTTGCTTTGTTTCGTTGTTGATGAAGGCTAACCATGTGAAGGTTTCCAAAGTTGAAAAAAATGGTTACTTTAACCTTACAAATTTATCAATACAAAAATAGTAGAAGAATAATATGAAACTTACCATTCAGATAATCCTCTCGAGATGGCACTACCATATGATATCTAGTAGTTTATTAAAAAAACTAAAAACACAAACATAAAACGACTAGAGGGAATCTAGAGTTTCAATTTTCATCTTTTTATATTTTCATATGTATTTTTAGTCTGTGGTGTGTGGTGTATAGATATGATGAGTATTATTTTTTCTTTATTTAGGTGCCGTTTGGATAGTGAGTTAAAATGTGATGAGTTGAGATGAAAATTGAATAAAATATTGTTGTAATATTATTTTTTAATATTATTATTATTTTAAAATTTTAAAATTTTTATTATATTTTGTATGAAAATTTAAAAAAATTATAATAATAAAATTAAATGAAAAGAAAGGAGATAGAACGCTTTTTGATACAAACCAGGCCTTATACTTTCGTGCATACCGTCGGCGTTTGTAAGCTCTTTAGAAATAAACGGTGGTAAAAGGTAAAATTACTAAATTAGTCCTTGGATTCTCAGTCCCTCTATCCAACTCCCTTTAGATCTATTAACCGCGCGGTTGACGCACGGCATTATTGCTAGATGTCAACTATTTAAGGCATAAAAATACAACAAAAACACTATATGTTTTATTAAAAAATATAAAAAAATTCCTATAAAAAAATAAAAAATATATTTATATATATATATATATATAAATAGTTTGGGTTAAAGATAAAAACAACGCCACAGTTTTCATGCGTGTGCAAAATATACACTCTTTCCAGTTTTAATATTTAACTCTCGATTTGAGACTCTTTGTAATTAGCTTCATCCATTTAACTTTTGTTAGAGCATTCTTATCCGATTTTTTAAATTTTAGTTAAAAGGGACATATTCTATAATTTTATCTTATATTTTATTTATCTTTAAAAAATATTATACATTTCATTCTCTATTATTTCTATATTCTATTAAAATAATATTCTTATATTCTTTATTTATTTTTTTTTCTCTTACTTTTATTTACAAACTTAACTACTCAATATTTTTTCTTGTGTATTGAACTATTACTCTAATTAACATTTTAAACAAAAATTTAAATTATGTTTTTGCAGATATGATAATATTTTTAAAATTAATTTTTTTCTATTTTAGTAATTATTTAAATTATTTTAAAAATTATTATTTAAAACTATAATAAATATGAGTATGAAAGAAAATACAGATGATTGGAAGAATAATTTATTTTATTTATTAGAATAAAATATTAATAAAATATTATTTAAGAGATGAATAATAATTTCTTATATTTGAGAAATTACTGTTCATCCTATAAATTAAAACTCTAAAATAGGGAATGAGATGAGAGAGAATTTTTCAGCTCCTCCCTAATTTTTTTTTTTTCTATAATTTAAGATAACAGCGAAATAGGACATCATATGTGAATGCTCTTTGATTTTTCAGCTCCTCCCTAAGAGCATTAACATCTGGTTGAAGTTGCCATCTGACATTATTAACCATTTCAAAATATAACAATCTAAAAGATATTAAAAAATTAAGAAAAATCTGAGAAAAAACAAATATAAAAATATAAAAAAATATTAACTAAATTATTTGTTAAAATGCTAAAATTTGAAAAGCCAGAGATATTTTTGCAAAGGTGTGAAAACTCAAAATCTAATTTTGACTTTATTCTATTTTTATAACTTTCTTTTAATAAGGTAGTTGGCGCACATACGTACCAAGTATTAATGCCATGTCGTGTGTGAGGTCAATGGATGTAGCGAAAATTGAATTGATGAAGTTAACTGCAAAAACTTCCAAATCGTACTAAAATTAGAAACCAAATCCAAGTTCTTATCCGTTTATTATTGTTGATATCGTATTTTACAGGCCCAGATAAATTCACACCCTGATACTATAATGCGAATTATTTGGAGCCTTCGACATTGTTTCGATGCGACTGTACCGTGACGTTTCATACGTTCATGACGGTGAATAGAAAATAAATACTGTGAAAGTAAAAATAGACGACACCAAGATTTACGTGATTCGGCAATATGCCTATGTTCACGAAAGTTTGGGGAGGAAAATCTCCAATATAATATATTAGTTTACAATCACTCATGGATCTTCATATCTCACTATATAGAGAAGGTTGAAGCTCTTCTTGTCAAGGGCGATGTCTTCCTCGAAGGGTTGCTTGAAGAATAAGATTTTATTAAGGAAGAGCTCGGTCCCTCTGAAAAGTAGAAGTCCTTCATTATTCTATTTATTTTCATCTGGTTATATGCTTCATATATGTACTCATTTGTTACGTGTACCAGTCAAAGTTTTAAATTTCGTACCGTACCGGCCGGTACAGGTACTATACCTGTTCCGTACCGGCCAAAATACCGACCGTACCGGCCTGTACCGGTTATACCGGCCTCAATTTTGGCCTGTACCGGCCTATATTTCGGCCGGTACCGGCCGATATTTCGGCCTGTGTTTTTTTTTTTTCATTTTTTCAAACTACAAACTTATTTTTTAACCCTCAATTCAGACTAGACTATTTATAATTATATATATATGTATTTGTATATAATTTATTTATATATAGACTATTATTTTAGAATATAATTTTTATATATATTTATATATATAATTTATTTATAGATCGACTATCCCGAAACATTATCCCGAAACGATACCGGTACCGAAATATTTCATTCCAATGCCTTGACCGGTACGCTGTCCGGTACGGTATTCAAAACATTGGTACCAGCTTCCTTCCTTGACTTATTTTCTTTTTGGCATGCTCTGAAGCTTCTTACCATGATATAATTTCTCCCCTTAGCATGTCTGATTTGTTCTCCTTGATCCCTTCTTATCCCCCTCTGACGTTCACAATCCTTATATCTCTTTTATCCTCCTCTTTTATCTCTAGTGATATCTGGATGGGTTAGACCCAATTTATGGGCTAGTGTATTTTTTTCCCCTCACAATTATATTTCCAAGCTTTTTTTTCGATTTAGTCTGATTTTGTGTTTAATAAAATTATCACGGAATCCTTTGTCCTGTAAGTGCACTCTAATGGTTCCTTTAAAATTCATCTAAATATATAGAGTTTTGTCTAAAAATTAGACCCAATAGATCATGTAAAACTCATCTATTTTACATCCATCTACAATAAACCCGATATATGTAGCAGGTGCTGTACATCTTGTAAACATTTTTTGTTATTATTTATATTTTAATTTTGATTTTCACCGACTAAACAATTTCTTTTTACTTTTCATTATTTAAAACACATATATTTCATTTTCTTCCAAAAAATATTTGGAAATATTTTTTGGTCCAAATGTTTTCATTTTTGTTTTTATATTGTCTACAGGATTATATTACATTGTATATAAAAATATATTGCAAGTATAAAAGAAAAACATATGGACATTGCAAATTTATTGATAGTTAGAGGAACTATTTAAAAAGAATAAAAAAATATTATTTAAATGATATAAAAAAATAAATTGATGTATGATATATTGTAAAAGTTATTACGTAAAATAAATTAAAAAAAAATTAATTTTAGTGATATATTTTAAAAGATATGGTAAATGAATCATTGTGAATATTTGATTTTATTTTTCCATACTTTGATAATTCGAAATCACAGTCTGCTCGGAGTTATCTTCCGAACTCTTGATCTACCAACTCGCTACATGCCTCTCACCATCGGAAGAATCAACATCCATCTGTTGGGCCCGTATGTGTGGAGTTTGGTTGTGTTTGTGATGGTCTGGTTTGATAATTCGATCCGAGAATGATCCATTACAGTTTTTGGTGAATTTTCAATGGACATTAGGCCATGGAGTGGAGGCGTAGAGTAATAGGCTCTTAATTTGAGTAGATCCATTAGGATTTATTATAGAGTAGTGCTAGAGACCATCTACTATAGCGGTATATACAATGTACACACTACGTTTGTTTTTGTTATTTTTTTTTTCAAATGCATATGGCTTCACTCATCAACTCTCTCTCTCTCTCCTCAGTGTCTCTCTCTCCTCGACTCTCTTTCTCATTGTCTCTCTCTCATCTCAATTTTCTCTCTCATCTCGGTCTCTCTCTCATCGTCTCTCCCTCGTCGTCACTCTCTCTCTCATCTTGGTCTCTCACTCTCATCTCTACTCTCTTTCTCATCTTGGTCTCTCTCTCATCGTCTGCTCTCTCTCTCATCGTCTCTCCCTCTCCTCGACTCTCTCTCTCTCATCCCTCATCGTCTCTCTCATCTCGGTCTCTCTTATTTCTGCTCTCTCTCATCAGCTCTCTTTCATCTCTCTCTAATTTTAAATTTAAGAGATATGTGGTGTAGATTATGTCACATAATATGTGCAAAGATGGCTACTCTCAACAGTGACTTCTCCTAATAATATTTTTTTATTATATATTGTATTAAATTCTTATATTAACACTGTACTTTATTTTTTATTATCATTTAAATAAATTTATCTGAAATTTCGTGAATTTGGATATGTTATCGGATTACATAAATTTTATATGCATTATTTTTTTTATTTTTTATTTTTTTACTTTTTCTCTTATACTTTTTAATACCATCGTCGGCCATCTACCCCTTTTGACACGTGGCCGCCATGCGCCATCTCCAACGTACCATTTCTCGCCTAATTACCTCGAGTTTTGGTTTTTTATATTAGGTCAGTGACTTCTAGCTGGCTGCCATTTGGCTTACCAGTTCTTAATTCATATATATATATATATATACTAGCAGTTGTATAACGTGCAAAGTACGTTTGTCCATTTTCCTAAATGAAATTATGTGTCTAAACAAATAAAATTGTTGAAAATAATGTTAAAACTGTATAGAAGTTTCAGTCCTACACAATAATCATATTTGACGACAGAGATCAATGTCTTAAAAATATTTAACAAAATTTTATAAAAGATTAATATTTTATAAATTAAAATTAATTTTAAGTATATGATACAGTATTTATATTTTAAATATCTATTTTAAATTAATTTAAATTAATATTTAAACTTCTATAGTTGGATGAATCATTTTACACCATAATTGGCTCATTGTATTTTTATACGAAGCTTTTATTTTGTAGGATTTTAGATCTATACGGTGTGTGTCAGGGGTTTTTTTATCTTTTATTTTTTTCTGTTTAAAGTATGTTCATTTAGGGGGCAGGATATGTGTTGGGTTATTTTTATGCAAAGTGTCAAAGACATAAATGAATTATATAAAAATAAATTTATAAAGTAATATCACTTTATTTAATCTGTTTTATTTATTTTATAATAAAATTAATTTTATAATTTAATATATGATATCATTTATTAATTTATTTTTATATAATTTTTTTATGACTAAAATATTTTTATATTTTTATTTCTAGCCCTTGTTAGTCAACTAAAGCCGTTTCACATAGCGAAGATGTCATGACCTGGCCGATGGCCCGATTATACACCCAAGTCAAACCAGTAACCACTAACCAGTGTCCTTTAACCCAATCGAGCTCCTTTTTATTAAAAAAAAAAAACTCCAGAACTACGTCGTTTTGGAACTTAACCTAAAACCCAATTTTATTTTACTTTTTTTACCTCTGTTCCTTCTTCCCAGCCCCCATCTCCTAAACACCCCCTCCCCAACTCTGCACTGCAGAACACCCCCACGCGTCTCCCTCTCCCTCTCTCCCTCTCTCAGTCTTCCCGCTCATCCCTCTCTCTTTCAGGCGCCCTCTCTCTCCGTCCGTCCCGATCTCTCATTCTCTTTGAGTTTCTGGCTTCTGCCGCCCAAGCTCAACGCCACGCCCCCGCCGTTTCCCCGATGTCCTACCAAAAGTCCACATCGGTAAGCCTCTCCGACCACCACTCTCCCTCCCTCGGCCTCTTTCTCTCTCTCGTTGCCGCCCACCTCGCTCTCTCCCCCTGAAATTCTCAGTCGCCGCTCACCACTGGGCTACCGCCAACACTGCCGCTCGCGACTCAACCCTCTTCAGCCTTGCCCACTCCAAAGCCATACCTCACGCCACTCTAGCCCGTCCTCCACTGTCCCCTCCGTCATCTGCTGCAGCGCCCCGCCACAGGTAAATCTCCGTCCGTGCCTGTTCTCTCTCTCTCTCTCTCTCTCTCCGTCACTCTCTCGCCCTCTAGACTGTTTTCTCCGTCGCTCGCTCTCTCATCTCTGCATCCTCTCAGCCGCGCCACCCACCACACATGCAACGGGCCACCGTTGCGCCACCGCAGCTCAGCCCCAGCTCCACCAAGGACCACCACTGAGTTCCCCTCACGCTGTGGATCACTTCAACCCACCACCCGTAGCGCCTCCCTAGCCCCACGCATGCAGCCCCCTAACCCACGAACCCAACACACCACTCTATTGTGTGGTGATTAATTCTCTTTTGTGAGGAAGGTAATTGTTGTGAGGATGCAGAGGGATGGAGGAGGAAAATGTAACTGTTTATTACTGTTTATAATGAGATAGGCTCTTTTAAGTTATAATTACTGTTTATAACGAGATAGGCTCCTTTCTTTTTTGAAAGGAAGATATTATTTTTTCCTCAAGGAATTTTAACATCACATAAATGTGTAACTTGATACCACACTCGCAGTCCGCTAGTGTTCTCTCGATGCTGGTTCTCATGTGTCATTCATTACCTTGTGTTGTCATATGTTATTTTGTTATTTGATAGTTGTATATTTCTTTTATGGGATGATATATTTGGTATTAATATAATCTAATTAGCCAAAAAAATGGACAGCTACTTGAAATTAGAACAGCTTAATGACTTTAACTAAGGCTAAAATTGCGGTTTAAAATCAAATCAAATCAAATGATGGAAACTTCAAAAGAAAATAATTTGTACAGATTAGGGTTTGCAGGTCTTTTTTCAAAAAAAGTGGAATATACCCAAAAAACAATCAACTTCTTTATAATCAATCGTACTTCTTTTCAATTAGTTTTGCATAAGAGAGTTGCTGTAGGCACCGAAAATGTGTTGCGAATAGGGTCATCGAATAGTGTATTTCAATTTTTTATTTTTCTTCTCTTTTTTTATTTTTCATGTATTTTTTTAATCATCATAAATATTTAAAAAAAATCACAACATCATTAAAAATACTTTCTTAATCATTAAGTAAAAAAAAAAACTCATTCGAGACACTATTTGAGATCCAAAGCATTTCTGTTTGCATAAAACTTGCATGGAGTTTAACTCAACTTCAAAATACACACATATGCATGCATGCATAAATATATATATATATATATATATATATATATATATTTGGAGTTCGAATCGAATACCTTGAGAAGCATACGTGCATATAAGAGCATCCCTATTCGGTTTTTCATAAAATTTTCTATAATTTAATTAAGAAGTACATTCTCTAAAACTTTTCTCTAAATTTTACTCATCTTTCAAAAATTTTATATATCTCATTCTTCATCTCCATCTCTATTCTATTAAATAATATTTCTTTATTATTCATTTCTCTCACTTCCATTTACAATTTTAACTACTAATTATTTTGTCTTATTATCTTCCTTCTTTTCAAATTTCACATTCTACTAAATACCTATACGATTTTGACTACCGAATACAGTATTATTTTTCAAACCGAAATCCATATTACAAAAATAATAAATTTGTTTTAATATGTGCATTTTCTAACGGTAACATTTTGAATGCCTACCTCAAACGGTAACATCTTGAAGTCCTGCCTCCAACGGTAATATTTTTTGTCTTTTCTCAAACGATAACTTTTTTTGTCCTCTTAAATGGTAACATTTTTTGTCCTATATGTAACAATAATTTTTTCCTCTATAAATACGCATTTTGCTTGCATTCTCATTCTCACAAACTCAAATCTCATTTCATCTAAAGAACTGAAATTCAACAGTCTCCCTTGATATCTCACTCGCTTTATCAAATGGCTTGTACATTCTTTCGCAAATTACTCACATACTTATCCTCTGAAGATGAGTTGGATGTTGTTCTTAATGACGAGGTCGATGGACAGTCATCGAGGCATCGTGCCAATCACCAACGTCGTAAGTTTATTCTGCGTGATCATATTCAAGGGCACGAGCGCCTATTTCGCAGAAAATCCAATATATCTCTCGAATCTATTTCGAAGGAGATTTCGGATGAGCTGCCCCCTATTTCTCCATATTCTAAATGAGATTGAGTCTTACGAGTCATACTTCGTCCAGAGAAGAGATAATGCCGGAAGACTCGGTTTATTTTCTATGCAAAAGATAACCGCAACACTTAGAATGCTGGCATATGTGGTTACTGGAGATTTTATGGATGAATACATACGTATTGGTGAAAGCACCGCAATTGAGAGCCTTAAAAAATTTTCTGAGACAATAGTAAGTGTTTTTTCAGATGAACATTTGCGGTCTTCAAATGTCAATGATATTGCTCGATTGCTTGCGGTTGGTGAACAACGGGGATTCCCAAGAATGTTGGGAAGCATTGACAGCATGCATTGGAAGTGAAAAAATTATCCCGCAGCTTGGAAATGTATGTACTCTGGCCACATTCGTGAACCAACTATTGTTTTAGAAGCAGTTGCTTCATATGATCTTTGGATATGGCATGCATTTTTTGGTATGCCCGGTTCACATAACGACATTAACGTGCTAGAGAGATCTTTTATCACGGAACTTGCCCAAGGGCGTGCTCCTCCAGTGAATTACACAATCAATGGCAATCCCTACGAGATGGGGTATTACCTTACGGATGGTATTTATCCCAAGTTGCAAACTTTTGTCAAGACAATTCCATCACCACAAGGGAATAAGAAATTTTTTTTTGTGAAAGCACAATAATCCACAAGAAAAGATGTCTAGCGTGCATTCGGGGTACTTCAACAATGATTTGCAATCATTCGTGAACCTTCTCGAATGTTCAAAGTCAAGGAACCAACAAATATAATAAAGACATGTGTTATTCTACATAATATGATCATTGAAGACGAGCGTGATGATAGTGAGGAATCGAACATTGAGTATGATCAACTTGATGATGAAGTCTCCCAATTCTCACGCAATCATACAACTGAGCTTACAGACTTCATCCAACGTCATCATAATATTAGAGACACATCGGCACATTATCAACTCCAAATAGATCTAATTGAGCATCAGTAGCAAAAATATTCCCAACATTAGACATGTCGAAAAATTGATTGGTATTTCCTTCATGTGATAGTGACTATATTTGATTTCTCTGTTTTAATTCGTAGTTCTTTTATGTTAGTAGTGATTATATTTTAGGTAATCTATAATAGTTTCTGAAATTATAATAGACAATTTCCTTGTTTCAAAAACTCAATAAATAAAGAAATAAATTATCTTAATATTGTCATCCATTATTGTCTGAAACAAAAAATGAATAAATAAATAAACTTTTTTACATAAAAAAATAAATCCAAATGTCCTGCATCATTGCGTCTCGCCATGATGTTTCTCTGCAATTGCTCGAAATATAACCGTTGCATTCCTGGCATGGCACTCACGTCCATCATCATAATGCGCTGATCTGCATCCTTCTTAGCGAGCTCTACTTTCTCCGCCTCCAACCTCAGTCTTTCGTCCTCTTGACAGATTTTATTTAACTCTTTTTCCTTCTCATTTTCCATCTTCTTGGCCTCCTACCTCAGTCTTTCATCCTCGAGACGGATGAAATTTAGCTCTTTCTCCTTGTCATACTTCATTTTTTCGGTCTTGAGACGAAAATACTCTTTCTCTTGAGCACGTGACTCCTCCAAAAGCATATACTTCAGCTTGCTGAGTCCAACAATATCCTGTGCTGACGAGGCTTGGGCCTTTCGTTTTCCTTTCTCAGCTTTCCTTTCCATTGGTCGGTCCAATTCAACCACTTCATTATCTACCACATTATCCACTTCTAGATCAAAAACTGAATACATCGTAGCACCTCAACATCGAGTCGGGGTCGGGGACGGGGACATCGTCTTCCTTCACTTTGGATCTAGATTTGTAGAACGCCAAATCTATTTAGGTTGGTCCTTTAACAGGTGTCAACAATGCTCGAACTGGAAGGATGATTTCTCTAATGATGCGTACATAATCTTCGCATTGTCAAACTTGCATGTAAACAAAAAAGTTTATGTTAAACCAATGTATAAAAAAATTAAATATTCATAAAATAAATAAGAGTATGGATATTCTACCTTGTCTTGCTTGGTCATGCCACTTTGATTCAACCCTTCAACTTGCGCTAGTTTCGCACAAAATTTGTTTGTGGCCTTTTGAATAACCGACCACCGATGTATTAAAGACTTGATGGTTCGGTCAATTGTAGTTTCTTTAAATTGCTGGAAGTATTCATAAATTTTTTCCCAAAGTTAAAAGTGTTTTTAGTCTATTCCCTGGACGGTATCAATGCTACAATTAAGCCATGCAGAGACAAGTAACTTGTCTTTCTCGGGGGTAAAGTTCGCACTCTTGACTGATTTCCTAATGCAGATAAGATCGTTATGGGGTAGGGGTGGAGAGTCATCAACAGTCATAGAAGAGTTTCCACTTTGCCCACCATATGTGGGGTCTAGTTGAGGATCTTCACTCAGGAGGTTGGTGAAATACATATGTCCAGGGTCTTGTGAATCAATCTCTAAAAATGCATTGAAATGTTAGACACTTAAGTATGAAGTTTGGGATTTTTCCAAGAGCCAGCTCAAGAACCAAATTGTGACATCTACGAAATTTGGCCACCCTTTCATGGCTGCAACAATCGGTTGCCACTACTTGTTGGCCGTCTAGATTACCTAGCCATTGAGGAAATGACCATAAATTTCCTGTATCCCACCAGGCTTTGTCATCATCATAGCTGATGGTGTTTAATTTACACATAATTTTTTTATTACAACATAACTTTCTCAAATAATGACACATCAAAAAACTAATCGAACAGAACTGACCAATTTACATATTCACACAAAACAACAACCAAACAACAATGTAAATCACAATAATACTAAATAAGAGCATTCCCATCAAGTTCATTCATGTCGAATTTATAAATAAATGGGGCTCAGAATGGTGGAAATATTGACAACATGCGTAAGCAAGGAGCCATTCACATCTAATGGCTGCAAAACCCCACCCGAACATCTATTGCCTTTTCTGGAAAGTACCAGAAACTACAATATGTCAATCCAGGTGATGATTACCCCGCCATATTGATGATGTCCTATTAACACTTGTGAATTAACCGTATCACTATAATACCATCATCACAGCCTAATAACAGTCCATTCCCCGAGAGATACGAAACACTGCAAAGGACCCAACAAAATAACAAATTAATGAATGAATAACCACAAAAAAATGATAAATCACATTCCATAGTGATTTCAAACTCCACCAAAATGGTCTTAAAACCAATAACCCCACAAATTCTATAACCATTTCATCCATCAAATTCTCATCAAAACCAATAATCCCACAAATTCCATAACCACAAACTCCATCAAATTCTCATCAAAACCAATAACCCCACAAATTTCATAACTAAAAACTCCACCAAATTCTCCTCAACACCAAAAACCCCACACATTCCATAATCACAAACTCCACCAAATTTTTCTCAAAACTAAAAACGCATAAAATCTGTGTGAATTTTTTCTTGAAATTCTCGGCATTTCAACAGTCAACACAACCAACAGTCAACACAGCAATGAGAGAGATAGAATAATTAAAAAAAAAAACAGAAACTAATTTCCCATTACTTTCTTGGCAGCCAAACAACTCAATAGAGCCAAAATAATACAGAGAAATCAATGGCAACACATGTCATAGGCAATTTCAATTGGTTTCCTCAACAAAGCCCAAAATCTCAATCTAAACAAGAGTGACTACCAAGAAAAATTACAAATCAAACAGTAGGTTTTTTTCCATGGTGTTTCTCGACAGCCAAACAGTGAAGAGAGCCAAAATAACACAGAGAAATCAATGGCAACACAAAAATAAAATTGATGAAGCGGTTTCCTCTAAAAACTCCAAAATCATAAACTGAATCCGAGTGGCAAAAATCAAAACCAAAATGCATAACAATGAAAGTGAGCTCGGCACTTTCTCGACAGCCAAACAGCAAAAAATTCACCGAGCCAAAGACATAGTTGCTCTCCATCGGTATGCTTACCTTGATCATGGCGTCAGGAGGAAGAAAAATGAGAAGAGGGAAACATAGAAGGAGAGAGATATTCTAAGAAAATGAGAGAAAATGAGGAAAAATTAGAAACGGTTTTGATTTCTTGAAACCGAAGTAAAAAACTTACAGGAATGCCGATGGAGGTGTGTACTGCGTTCGTTAGTGTTGCGAGGGAGGGGCACACCGATGTAGAGGGTTTTTGCGGGACGAAAAACAACCAAGTGGAGATGCAGATGTACAATTGTTTCCCATATATGGAGAACGACTGTAGAGACCGTATAAACAAACCGCAAAATGGGGATTGGGATGGAGATGGTTTTTCTCCAAAACCCTAAAATAATCCCTAAATTATGGGGATGGAGAAGAGATGCAGAACCGGATGGAGATGCTCTAAGACTATAAATAAAAAGATTACTTGACAAATTGCTCAAGATTAGTTTGGTCAATATGGCTCAATTCGTTTATTAAATGAGTCATTCATAAACACAAAATTATGACCAATTATTAAGCCATATAATTCGTATAAAACTCGGATCGATTTGTATAAGCTTGAATAACTTACAAATTTATTAGTTTTTATATTATTATCTCTATATCTATAATTATAATATTTCTACTATCTAACGAGATTAGAAGAAATCATATTTTTAATAGTAAATATGTTATTTAAATCCTTCTAAATATAATTATTGATACATGCATATATATGATTAATAACTATATTATAAAAAATGTCAAAATTGTTCCTTAAAATTTATACATAAAATTATAAAATATAATATAAATAATTTGTTTTATCAAAATAAGCAACTTGTGAATAAATTTAAATTCGGTCAAATATTAAATCAGCTTTTTATAAATATAAAACTCAACTCCATAATCAATTGGGGGGCTTGGAACAGTGCTTTTATCTCTTACTATTTGCTCCACAGCTTTTGAGTAACAGAGGTGAATTTTGGGTTCAGTTGCGTGGTGTTAAGTTATAAACATTTGATTATATAAATCAATCTAAATCTAATTTATTAAGTTAAATGTGTCAAACTTTCAAATCATAATCCAATTAATTTAGTTAATAGGTTGTGTCGTGTCATTCATTTTAATAATTAATTAGAAATAAGTCAACACGATACTACTCATTTAAATCTATTTCATGTAAATGAATTGAACTAATAAGCACAACCCATTTGATATAATTAACATAATTTCACATAAAAATTAAAATCTATATTTATTAATAGTCACAATATCTTCACATATATATCAATATTTTTCAAATTTTAACTTATAATAAAATTAATATTACAAAACTTACATATAAACGAGTCAAAACGGATTATTTTGGATTAAACATGTTGACCCGTTACTATCCCGTTTATAAATAGTGTTTTAACAGGTTAACCTGTTAACATCAAACCTAAACTTACTAATTTAGGCCTTGTTTATTTTCACAACTATTCTCATCCAATCTCATCTAATCATTATAACTTTTTCAAATTATTATATAAAATAAAATAAACAATTCAACTTTTTCAAATCTAAAAACAAAAATAATATTAAAAAAATATATTTTAACAATATTTTACTTAACTTTCAACTTTTATATAATCTTATCTCATTTCATCTGTAAAAATTATGTTTTGTTTGGTTATATAGTTCAGATGAGACGAGATGTTTTGTTGAAAATTGAATAAAATATTATTATAATATAAATTTTTTATATTATTTTTATTTTAAGATTTAAAAAAATTGAATTGTTTATTATATTTTATGTAAAAATTTCAAAAAATTATAATAATTATAGCAAATAAAATAAAATAAGATGAGATAATTTGATTTTGTCCTAACTTAATCTCGTATTCTTAATCAATTCACGGATTGGACGTCGTCCTAGTTTCTTGCCCACCCGAATTATTTAAACCCGTTTCAGATCCAGCCGAATCCGATACAAATCGATTCGGTTCAACTTGCCATCTCGTACTCTCTCAGTTTCACTAGGCTAGGGTTTATCTCCTGTCCTTTCAAATCCAAAGCTCTCTCTCTCCCCCCCCCCCCGGGGTTCTTAAAACCCTAGACCTCCAAATGAGCTTCTGCTGGGATCATTAACGAGCTTCACCTTTTTCACTCAAATTATTTTCCGGTCGCTCTCTGATCAATAACGATGCGGCAAAACGACAACGTGCGGTTCACTTCATCTTCTCTCAAAATCCCTCTTCCTCAACAGCCATCACCCTTCAATTTCGCATTCCGTTCCTTAGCACTAGCTTCTCAACTGGAAAATACCAGAAACTCGCTCGCTCAGTTCATCGACGCGGTCAAGGCTCGTTCCGATTTCAGACAATTCAGTCCCGGATTATCTCTTTTCTGGAGTCGGTCAACTGGGTCGACTCAGTTCACGTCGGTAACTCGGAATGGGCGCTCTGACAGTCGAATGAAGAATGTGGGTGGCGTTGGGGGTTATTGATCGGAAAATCTTCTCTTCTGTGTTCGGCCTCATTGTCTCTGATTGGGTTTGACGAGTCGACCCGGGAAGATTCCTTGGGAACTCATATATCGCCTTCTACAAGTCAAAAAGGGACGAAGAAGAAAGGATTTTTGATACCAAAATCTCCGCTTCTCTGTTCGGCTTCGTTGGCTCTGACTCGGCCCGAAGAGCCGACGACTCAGGCCGCCGACACATCAGGGAGGGAGACCTTGCAGAAGGGGCACTCTGCGGGTCGAGTGTATGAAGAGGAGAGAGTGCTGATCAGTGAAGTGCTGGTGAAGAACAAGGATGGCGAGGAACTTGAGAGGAAGGATTTGGAAATGGAGGCATTGCAGGCGCTGAAGGCAAGCAGAGCCAATTCGGCGTTGACGGTGCGTGAGGTTCAAGAGGATGTGCATAGGATCATCCATAGTGGCTACTTTTCCTCTTGCATGCCTGTTGCTGTCGACACGCGGGACGGAATCAGATTAATGTTTCAGGTATTATTATTGGTTCAGCATAATGTTCAATGTGATATAGAGAGAGTTATTCATTTATTTATTTTTATAAGTGATGTAGAAAGAGTTTGTTTTTATGAATTAATATTAAATGATGTGGCAATCGAGGCTTTCCTGTTAATGCAGTGCTTGCGAAGTTTCTAAGGCAGAATTTTGTAGTATTTTTGGAAGCAAATAAAAGACTACAGAAAGTTAGATGATGCATATGATGAAGGAATGTATATCCAAAGAATGAACCGTCGGTTTTAGGAGATTGGTATTGTCTTTTAAACGCACTGGCTTATTAGCTTCTATTTTTATCTTGTCCATCTCCATCTTTCTTGAAAGAAGAAAATTAAATCCCACTTTATGTGGGGAGTGTTCCTCTAAGAAGTGTTTTATCTCATCTCATCGTTACAGTTTTTTCAAATTTCTACACAAAATATAATAAACAATAAGCGGTGCTACTCTCGTTTATACCGCTTCTTATTTTTTAATTTTTTTAATATATTTAAATATTTTTTAAAAATAATGAAAATACACCAATACACTTAAAATCACTTGCTTAATCACTAAGTAAAAAAAATATAAAAAAAAAATTTTCTGCAGCGTTACACTAGAGCGGTACATTTTGGGCGGCATACAAGCTTTTCTGATAAACAATTCAACTTTTTCAAGTCCCAAAACAATAATGATATTAAAAAATAATATTCTAACAATATTTTATTCGACTTTCATCTCAACTTATCTCATCTCAACTCCAAACGGCACCTTGACTTTGGGTTGCTTGATATAGTTGTAGAGTTGAACTCATTTGCTAGTCCTTACGCCCCTCTATTAGAAGCTTGTACCTATCCCCACTTCAAAAAAATTATTAATTTTCCCTTTTATTTTTGCGAAACTTGCTTACTTTAGATTGCTGGAGATTATCAAAAGGACGTGTTCCATTTTTACCTCCTCAGTGGAGGTGGTGTGCGTAAAATCCCTGACATTATGAAAATATTGCCTTTTATAGGTAAACTGTAGGAGTAGCCTAAGTAGACATGAAGTCTACGAAATAGAACACCTAATTATAAGTTAGGAGGAAAAGGAGTAGAATGTTGCTTTCTAGTTCTCCATTAGGTATCATGCGGACGCCTTATGATGCAGGACACCTCAAAGCTTTGCTGCAAAAAAGAAAGAACCAGAATAGCTTTTACCCATCCAAAAATAGATATGGGAGAGAATCTAGTTTCAGCATCCTAATTTTAACTATTTAGGGTTGCTGTGTACTTATTGGAACCCAGAGCTTGCAAGAAGGTTATAAAACTTGGAGAGAGATAGGATCACTTTAATCAAGAGCAACAGGTGAAGAGAAGGGAATAAGAAACCTAGGCATCATAGCTATGGATCCTAGGCATCTACCTGAGAGATGCCGTGTAATGCTGCTCATGTATTATATTAATATAATACTTTTAGGGATATTTGTAGTCTTGTAGACATTTGAAGCAACCTTGTTATTGAAGCATAAGACCTGGTAGATATTGTGGTGATAGTGCTTTGTCAATGACCAGGATGTCCTTCATGATATGCATTCAGAAGGTGTTGGGAAGATTGTGAATTGACATCCAATTCACATGCACGTGTTGAAATTTTCTCCAAATCTCTGTCTTATTATTTGTAAATTGGCAAGAAACATTTTGATATTTTTTGGGTAATTTCCTGTGCAAAATTTGAAAAGAGTATCAGTTTTTGCCTGTGATTAAATAGAAAGGAGGATCAGTTCAGGCCTACTCTTGAAAAACTCATGCGAAGCATTTTTAGCAAGAAGTGTTTTGTTTGGTTTTGCATGAAATAGAATTTTAATATTGATTTTTATTCTGGCATAAGGTAGAACCAAACCAGGAATTCCAAGGATTGGTTTGTGAAGGAGCTAATGTTCTTCCTGCGAAGTTTCTAGAGGATTCTTTCCGTGATGGATATGGTAGGTTTTCTTTGGTCTTCTTATGTGTATAGGTCTGTGCATATGCTTGCATTTATGCGCTACTATTTTTCTTCTTAGGTTAGCCAGTTTTGAAAAGTGCTCATGGGACACCTTTATTGTTTTTGAATTTTGGTGTCAAGTTGTGCAGGAAAAGTGATTAATCTCAGGCGTTTAGATGAAGTTATATCTTCCATCAATGGATGGTACATGGAACGGGGCCTTTTTGCCTTGGTTAGTGCTTGAGCTGTGAAAATTTATCATGTTTACGCTGTGTGGAAATATAAAATTATTTTTCTATGGTCTGATCACCTTGCCAATTTATTATTATAACTTGAGGTTAGCCTTGGTCTGCGAAGACAATTATTCATATTAATGATTATTTTCTTTTTTAATCATTGTCAAAGGTTTCAGCTGTTGAGATTCTCTCAGGGGGTATTCTCCGGTTACAAGTTTCTGAAGCTGAGGTCAATAACATCTCCATTCGATTCCTTGACAGAAAGACGTAAGAGTTGCCTATTTGATTTACTTGCATGCATGACTACCACACTCAAAATATGCAATAAAAAGCTTCTAGCAACAACAATAGTGGTAGGACTTCATGGGCTATGCCTGTTATCCTCATCAACATAGTCCTTTGTTACCTATAAAAAAAAAGCAGTAGTGATAGGATTTCGTGACTAATTTATTTTTTATTGCTACATCTTCAGTGGTGAGCCAACTACAGGGAAGACAAAACCTGAAACAATACTTCGGCAACTTACAACCAAGAAGGGACAGGTAGTTCATTTATCAATATTTTACTTTTTGCTTGTAGGCTCAAATATCTCTTCTGGCTGTCCTCCTTGTCACCATTCTGATTTATCCGCCTCTTCCTTAGTGCAAACGCCTGGTTTGAGTTGTTTGACTGGTAGATAATTTGACAAGCCAATAATAATAATAATAATAATAATAATAATATTAATAATAATTTGACAAGCCAATGAATTCTATTATGATTATTATTTACAAGAAAATAATATTTCTATTGTTATTATTATTATTATTATCAGAATTATTATTATTATTCATTGGCTTGTCAAATTATTATTATTATTATTATTATTATTATTATTATTATTATTATTGTGTTTTCTGTACTTCTATAGATAATTTTACTCGTAGTAACTTCTGTGGAACATGTGTTTTTACTTTTAGAGGAACCAATGATTGGTTGTGTATCGGCTAAAGAAAAATGCTTTCCTGTATTTTTGCATTAAAAGTTTCTCTTCTGTCTATTTTTTCCTTTTTTAACTATTATCATTTCTTAGAAGGAAAATATATCCTTGTTTTCTGTTCATTATTCAATGTTTTTTGAGTGACAAACATTGACCAAATTGGAATATGAACTTCAATAATTGCCCTTTGCCATAAATGGGTCTTGCTTACAGATATGCACAAGGTTTAGTTACACATAAACTGATCACTTTGAATGATCCTTCTTCAGGTCTACAGCATGCTTCAGGGAAAAAGAGATGTGGAGACTGTATTAACTATGGGAGTCATGGAAGATGTTAGCATTATTCCCCAACCTGCTGGTGGTGAGTAAAATATTTTTCTTACAAATGGATCCACACCGAAATATATTTATTGTTAAGAGTATTATATAAAAGGTATACTATTCGGAATTGGCTTTCTTATGAGTTAACAAATCACTGTTAAACAATTGTCAATGACTACTACTACAAACCATATTTTGATGAAATAGGATGTTACACTAGTACACAGGAAGTATACAAGAGAATTAAAAATTAAAAATTATAATGAATAGGATATTTTATCTATTAAAAAAAATAATGGATAGGAGATTTTGAAGGGTTGGTATTTGTTAGATTAGATGCCTTTTCATGTGATTCTTTGTTACCTATGTAGCATCTTCCACTCAAGCCATGCCTTTCCTCACTTTACTCTTTACTATATCTTGTAGAAGTGTTCTTGCATTTGGACTCCTTCCTTCACGTCAAACCACAACATTCGCCCCTAGTGTTGCTTACTGACCTACACAAGGTTATCTCCCTTTATATAATGCACATATAGCTAATTTATGATGTAATGACTAAGGAAGGCCAGAGCCACACCTGAGCTCATATTCCAAAAGGATTAATCAAGGTTATAAGTGGAGCCCTTGGAATCAATATAAAGGGCTTAAAATTCTCTCTCCCACACTTCTGGTTGGGATTGGCTCTTATACCGTTTGTAACGATTCAAGGAAGGTGTAAATCACATCTAGGCCCATACTCCAAATAGGAATAGTCAAGGTCACAATTGGAGCCCCTTGGAATCATTATAAAGGACTTGAGCTCGTCCCTCTAAAAAATTGGTAGCTGTCACTCTTGTATATGTGCCATGTACTTGGGCTATATAAGCCCTAGGGGTTGGTCCAAGTGTTCAGGCCTTGGTCTTAGTGGTATGCTCCCACTAGGTCTAAGGTTTGAATCCTCTTGAGTGCAAACAATTTCTAGGGGTCATCGGACTGGGGGAACTTCCCCTTGAACTACCCGAGGTGTACTTGCGGGAAACTGTTTGTTGGAGGGCCTATGCACCCCTAGGATTAGTCGAGACTTTGTTCTCGGACACCTGTTACCAATAAAAAAAAAGAGTACTTGGGCTATGCCTATAATCATCAATAAATTTCTTATTTACTGATAAAAAAAAGCCCTTGATCATGTTACTGGCCCATATGATGCCTCGCCCCCTTCTCTCTAAAAGTAAATGCACATCATAAACATCCATATTGTACAACCTATTGATCTGATATTTTGTCATTGAACTTTTTTTTTAACCGGAAAACAACTTTTTTGGATTGTTTTTCTTAGGCTTAGATTTTTTTCAGGTTGAAAGCTGACAATTATTGGCACTCACCTCCTAATAATGTTTCTTTGCTGGTTCTATTTTTATGTCCAATATAATAATTTCATGTTTTTGCTATTTTTTGTTTTCACTATGGTAGATACTGGTAAGGTTGATATGGTAATGAATGTTGTCGAGCGTCCAAGTGGTGGTTTTTCTGCTGGTGGCGGAATATCAAGTGGGTAAGTGTGTTGGTTTGAAGGACAATATCACGCATACAATCTGACTAAAAATGGACTCTTTTTCTGGATGATATCTACTTAGTGATATAAAAATATGATATTTACTTGGTGATATTTCAATTTATAGGATTACAAGTGGCCCTCTATCAGGACTCATTGGAAGGTATGGTTACAGACAACATTATCTGTTCGGTATATTTTCCAGTTCTAATTATTCTTCCTTCTTCATCACACGTGATAATGTAGATTTTTTTTTTTTTTTTTTAAAGTAACCTTTCCTATATCTAAAGGAGTGCTTGCTTTGTTGTGAGGCAATGGGTTGTTTCCATGCATCCATAACTCAAGATAGAAATGGCCAGTTTTAAGTAATCTATCTTTAAACCAAGAAATGAATCAGCTGTCGAATTTATTTGAGCCAGGAGTGTTACCTTGCATATTTTACTCTTGAAGAGTGCTTATCTTGACAAGATAACACGGTGAAGCCAGTTCTCATACTTGCATGAATGCCAACTCCTGCATGGGTTCATATAACACAGGAGCCAACATAAGTTGAAGTTTGGTGGGTTAAGTCTATTCTTAGTTAAGAGATTATGATCAACACTTCAATTTGTTAGTCTTGGTTTTATTATGTGCCAATGACGGATATGAACAGAGTGTAGCATGTTTGGCTTTTGCAATTTATATCACAGATTGCTAGGGGACTAGTACCATGGCATTACTTGAAATAATTATGATTATGGTTATTTTTGAGAAGCGGGTTGATTTCATTGTTGTAAAAGAGTTATCTCCTGGATTTTTGCTTCACATTTTAATATTATGTCTTCTTAGTTTATGCGTAGATGGGTGTTTCTCTTGAGTACGCCCGGTGTACTTGGGTTTTGCCTTTTGTTTTCAATTAATTAAACATTTTTTTTGTTACAAAAAATAAATTTGTTAATTGAAAACAATAGGCATAACCCAAGTACAGGGGACACTTTCAATTAATAAAACTTGTTGATTACTTTTGAGTGTTTTCTTAGTTAATAAAGCTTTTTTTTTTTAGTTGCACATTTTCTGATCTTGTAAAAACTTCATTGTTTGTTTATTTTCATTGTTGGAAAGCTAAAACTGCTTATGTATCCAAACATTGATTTGATGTGGATTAGTGTTATTTTGGAGAAACACATGCAATTTCTGGTCATAGTAACTAGTGCACACTAGATTCTTGTGACTTTTCATAATTATGCCGTCTCTCTTATTGTAATTTTATATGAATTGCAGCTTTGCATACTCTCATAGAAATGTTTTCGGAAGAAACCAGAAGCTCAATATCTCCTTAGAGCGAGGCCAAATTGACTCGATATTCCGCATAAACTACACAGATCCATGGATTGAAGGAGATGACAAACGGACGTCCAGGACAATAATGGTTCAGGTAATCTCATTTTTTTAATGCCCTGATGAATACCTTTTTTGATAAGTGAATATGACGAATATCTTGATGATGGGAAGCTGATTACTGCACATTTCTTTTTGATATTTTTGTTTTTAGAATTCAAGAACCCCTGGAACACTGGTTCATGCCCAAGGTGGAAATAATGGTAGCCTGACAATTGGCCGCGTGACGGCAGGTATTGAATTCAGCCAACCATTCAGGCCAAAGTGGAGTGGAACGGCAGGACTTATTTTTCAGGTACTTGCACTAAAAATCACCATCAGTGATGCCTAGCTTACACCAAATAGAATGAGTTTCTTTTTAAAAGAAAAACTGGGCTGATGCTAGTGATGTTTTGATATTGAAATGGGATTGCAGTTTTTATGCTGTCAGAAATCCATGGTGAAAAGACTAGTATTTATTTCTTGTCTGTATAATTATCTTTTCTTTTTGTTACTCCCATTTATTAATCTGCATTGTTACTTATCAAAATTAATCCTCACTGTTTTAGCATGCTGGTGTTCGTGGTGATAAAGGAGATCCTGTTATCAAGGATTGTTTTGGCAGTCCTCTTACTGCAAGGTATCCATTTAGAAGTGGATACTACTATTCTCTTATGAGTTTGTTTCCCAGGTGTTAGGTGTTAATTTATAAAGAAGAGGTCCAGTACACTTGGTTTGGATCTAATGATCTTCATTTTTTTATTCGGTTGTGCAGTGGAAAAATCCATGACGATATGCTACTTGCTAAGTTTGAGATTGTCTACACTGGTTCTGGGGACCAAGGCTCCTCGATGGTTAGACCTATGACAGTGTTTATAAAGCTATAATTCTTCTTATATCTATGACACTCGTACCTGTTTCCCTTGCAGTTTGTAGTTAACACGGAACAGGGACTTCCTGTTTTACCTGAGTGGTTGTCTTTCAACAGAGTGAATGCTCGTGCTAGGAAGGGTGTAGAAATTGGTCCTGCTCGCGTTCTTTTAAGGCATGGTGCCTACAACACCCCCCCCCCCCCCCTCTCTCTCTCTCTTCCCTGTATTCATCGTAATAGAAGCAAATGTTGATCTGTTTAGTTTGCTGACATGCTTTGTTTTTCATTGCTAGTTTGTCTGGTGGCCATGTGGTTGGCAATTTCCCTCCGCATGAAGCATTTGCCATTGGTGGAACAAACAGTGTGAGAGGTTACGAAGAAGGTGCAGTGGGCTCTGGCCGATCTTATGCTGTTGGTTCTGGAGAAATCTCTTTCCCCTTGGTAAGGGGTACCTTTTTATTTTTGGTTGGAACTTTTTGTACATTTAAACAACTAAAATAGGCCTTTTACGCAAAATGTAAGATTTTAAGCATTTTAAGAGTACATTGTTTTATTGGCAGAATTTGGGAAGGGGGGTGGGGTTCACTTTTAGAACTATAGCATTATCGAAATGATAAGAAATTGTTACACACAAGATTCATTTATATGTTTGATATAATCCGTGCATACACCAATAGTTATTACTGTCCCTGGTATTTCGTGTCATTTCTTGTAGGGTTGGGGGTACTTCAAAATGTTTCAGATATATTTTGGTCATTGCATTTGTCCTTATTCATGTATTAAGATCACCAACAAGGCAAACTTCTTCACTTTGACCAACACAACTCTGCTAATGCTAAGAGTATCTGAGAGATTTGACCCTTTGATTGCAGCTTTACTTGGAAACTGTAATTTTGATTGGCCTACATGTTTTGCAGTTGGGCCCAGTAGAGGGAGCTATTTTTGCTGACTATGGAACTGATCTTGCATCGGGCCCTACTGTGCTTGGTACGTATTTTTGTCTTTCTCATATACTCTCTAAATTTGTTTTCCTTCTTGGTGATTGTCAGATTTCTGGTCATTATTTGGGGTTGTATTTGCTATTATACATGATGGTGGTGGTTATGAGATGACTGGTTGTGAAGGTTAGAAAAGGACAGTTTAGAAGAGCCAGCTGCATTTTCTGTACGCTCGACAGGCTCAGCCATTCTGCGGGATTTCTTTAAAGCTTAATGGTCTGGCATAAAGCCTCACTGTCGAGCAGAAAACAATGGTTGTCTTCTAATGCAAGCAGGGATCTTTGAACAATAATTTAGGCAATGAAGCTTTATTAACATTCTGGCAGATGGTTAGTTAAACATTTTACCTGGAAAGGAATACAAGTTGGCAGCAATCTAGACATGCTCCAGTTTCTGAATAAGTGCGGCTAGATCGATGACTCTCGAACTCAATTAATTTATTTGGACATTTTTAATTGCTCAGATGTTTTCCTCTTAATGCATTTTTAGTTCCCGTTTCTTCTTTTCTTCTCATCTTTCAGCTCGAGCTACATTTTCAAAATATTCGTGCTTCTTTACCAGGTGATCCGGCTGGAGCAAGGCTGAAGCCCGGAAGTGGATATGGATACGGGTTTGGCATCCGAGTCGACTCACCATTGGGCCCTTTGCGTCTCGAATATGCATTCAGTGATAAGCATGCCAAGAGGTTTCATTTTGGGGTTGGTCATCGGAACTGAAGTTCTTTTTATATCCTAATATACTATGGATGCTAGTTGTTATGGTCCTTATCTGTACCATTACCTTTTTTTTTTTTTTTTTTTTTCCTTTTTTGGCAGAGGTCTAGCATTTCTAGGGAATTTATTTATTTATTTATTTTAGGTTTTTGACTGTATAATTGTGGCTATTACCAGATTCAGTGATGCTGTACGTTTTATATATAGTCTCCCCCGATCTTGGCAATCACAAAGATCACATTTGCGTTTTGTAGAATATAAATTGCTTCGATTTCAACCAAACTATTCTTTGATGCTTATTCCCATGCATGCATGCAATTCTGTGTGCGTCTATGCGTATTTCCACATGAGCAATGCTCGGTAAAATTCGAAAGGATCATGAACAGAAGATATATAAGGTTGCTTACAAGCTATATGTATACGACTTAATTTCTTGAGTTATTGGCCTAATAATCATATAATCATATAATTATAGCTAGGCTTATCTTAAGACTAGATGTTATATTCTCAAAATTGCTTATCCATAACTACTAGTTTTTATTAATTAGGAATATTACATAACTGATAGAACCTCCATGTTACTCAAGCCCACCGTTTTACTACTATTTGACCACTACATCCGTTTTATTTTCTTTTTCGATTTTTTTTTTAGACTTTTCAAGTTGTTTATGAATATTAAAAATCCATGTGATAACTTATTTTTCTTCATAAACAATATGAAAAGTAAAAAACAAGAAAAGGAAAAAAAGAAAAGAAAAGAAAAGAAATTGGACAGTCAAAATTAGGTGGTTCTAATATTTTCCTAATTGATATAATGAGTATCATGTATTATTTAATATTTACTGATCTCAAAGCATTGCAAGGGGTGTGATAATAATATTATTTATTTTTTCTAAAGCTGTTTGTAAAATATATTTCTCATCCCCTCACTGATTAATTATAAGTGTTTACACTTCATTAATTGTATCTCAAACTTTCAATACTAACATTGTATCCTCAAATCATGAAAAAAAAAAATCATAATGTGCACCATTTGTTAAAATTTGACAATAAAGATGGTGCTATAGTATCACTTATTTTAATTTATTTTTCACTCATCTCAACAATCCGAATTGGCCGATCGATAACAATGTTACATTTATATCAGTATTTTTGGAGTTTGAAGGATGCAAAATGTTTTATTTTTAGGAAGAGCGATGGAACTTCTGTTCTTCTACTTTATTATTAATAGTCTTCACTTTTAACGAAAGAATACTATGTACAAAATAAGAACTTGCATGGGGTTACAAAATGTTAGTGTTGGTAGTGTTATAAAATTAATTGGAGGCATTATTTGTATTTTTTCTGTAAACACAATCCAATCAAACTGTGTTCTTTTCTTCATTAAAAGAAAGTGACAACCTAATCCATGATCGATACCTAATTAATTTGCTCGAAAGAAGAAAAAGAGGCAGCAATATTTTTTTTTTCTTCTGAAATATTATTTCAATATTCTTATTTATGCTCATAAATTTTCAGCGAGTACAATCCAAACCGTACGTAGTTTGAATTTTAGGAAGCTCCTCATTAATTTCAGATGTACCTTTCATACACTTTTGAAAGACTTGGTTTTAAGTTTTCGTTTGATTACTTAACTAATCTCAACTCATTTCAATTTATTATTATAATTTTTTTAAATTTTAATATAAAATATAATAAATAATACAATTTTTTTAAATTTTAAAATAATAATAATATTAAAAAATAATATTCTAACAATATTTTATCATCTCAACTCAACTCAGTTTAACATCTAAACGCGTATAAACTGATGAATATGTTGTGTGCGTCGTATAATTACTTTGAAAAAAAAGTAAAATTTACTATTAAAAAATTAACTTTTTTCAAATAAATTTCATACTTATTTACTTTTTTTAAAATAATTATATAATATTTACGTATTTACAATCGTAACTATCATTTTTTAAGATGGTATGCTTAATTTTTGTAATTATTTTCTCTGTGGATCAGAAACTGATACTGACAGATCAACATGGGATTCGAACTTCGGAGTTGTCAAGATTTGTGCAAATAAAATGTGTTTCGAATTATTGCGTCAAAATTTACGCATATCAAGGAGAAGAACTAGCTAGGCTGTAATTACAAATGAAAAAAAATAGAAGACTGAAACTGAAAGGGATATATAATATAGGAAGGGATATCATAATTAAAGATCAGGGCAGAGTGCAGAGACGTTTATCATTTATTATTTGGAAGCAACAGACAAAACAAGTTTAATTGCGTTTGGTTATCAAATTTACTTTAATTTATTTTAATTTATCATTATAATTTTTTTAAATTTTAATATAAAATATAATAAATAATTTAATTTTTTTAAATTTCAAAATAATAATAATATTAAAAAATAATATTCTAACAATATTTTATTCTCACAACTCAACTCAACTCAACTCAACTCACTTCAACGTACAAACACACGATAAAAATGTTGCAGAAAGACTAGGTTTCAGCCATTGGCATGCATATGAGAGGAAGATGGATGCAGCAGATCAGGAAGAAGAATGACCACAATTTCTGTAAATCACTCAGAACTGCACGCATGTACTGTACGTGTGCGAGGGACGACAGAGATGATGGAGATCAGTGCTGCGAAAGCCTTGAAAATGATGTCATCCCTGCAGCCTCAAACAGTGGCTCTAAATTTAACCTTTGTTCTCTGAACACAGCTAGGCTACTCTTTACCATGCATGCCTTTTCCTCTATTTTCTTTTTCTTTTTCCTCTGGCATTCCCTTACATGTCGAACTCAAAGGACATCCACGTGGTGCACTCACATGTTTGATGATCAGCTAGCATGCATGCAACTCGATATATATATATTTATATATATATATATATGTATAATTTTTGTTGCTTTACCCTAATATTCACCTGCTTTTTCTAACTTGTAATTTCTTGGTCCAGTGGCATGGATTCCTTCTGCAATTTGCAGGCTATATCCATCATTGTCTTACTAAAGCGATTCGCTGTCTGCAACCTCTGTTTTAAACCTTTTAACCAGGAGCCAACTAACTAGTAGGTAATGGACTATTTTGTTTTTGCATTTCAATCTATACAAACCAGATTTATTATATAGTCCCCTTCATTATTGCATTTAGAGTTACATTTTTGAGTTATTTCTCTTGAATCTGGTACGTGAATTATTAATATAGGGTCACAATCGACTCCATCATTATAAAAACATGCATATTTGCCGATCTTGAAAAGGGGCATTTTGTAATTGTTTGCATGGTAGTTTGGGGCAAGGTACCATAGTTTAGCTAGCTTGAACGTTTGAAGAAAATTGTAAATTGCATGGTATTTGTATTTTTCCTTTAAAAAAAAAAAAAAAAAAGACCAATTGATCACTGAAATATATGTGGACTTATAAACAATGTGCCTAGCCTTCTCAACAATAGGTGTCAAACACATCGGTTGAAATTAAAGGACGAGAAGGAGCAAATGAGGCCTTCGGTGCTGGACATATATAGCTAATAAAATATTGCCGCTCTGAGACGGAGAAGACAGTCGAGAGGTCGGGGAGAGAGACGTAGATGGAGAAGGGGGCGGCAAATGAAAATGATGGGGTCGAAGCGTGAGAAAAACAAAGAGAGATGAAACGTTTCGTCAAACGTTGCTGTTTAAAGTTGCTTTTTAACCAAACAACATAGACTTCGTTTCTTAGAGTTAAAGCCTGAAAATCAACCATTTCAAATTTAAAAAAAAAAAAAAAAAAAAAGTAGACAAGCTAGCTAGCTGCCGTACTTATGAGTCCCTTTTAAATCTTATTATCTTTAATCACATTAATTTATTCATATGATACATTTTTAAATAATTTTACGAGTCAACTACTTAAATGACAACTAATTAAAATACGTAGCATTTATGGTAGGGGTAACTTAATAAGATATAAAAAAAAGCATGAAAACGAAAAGGTCATGAAAATAAAAGAAGACTAGAAAGCCGACCCTTCACTACTGTCTTTCTCTCGTCTGTGAGGCGAAAGTATATTCCTTCCTGTGAAGCGAAGGGGAATGTCTACTGCATGCAATTTTAATCTAGTTCTTTGGTGATTTGGATCTTACTTGCAAATTGTTGAAACACCATTCTGTCCTCTGATGGCAGAGGATATATATTATTACTTTATGGGAAAAATTGTCTCTTACGGAGGAGGAGACTAAGGATGTGCTTGTCGAGGATGATGCCATTCATGCAACGTTGGAAAGGGGTAGATTATGTTTGCTTGGAAAAGTTGTATTAGAAAATAGGGTTAATCGTGAAGCATTTAAGTCTACTATGATGAAAGTCTGGAAACTTGATACAACTGTCAATATTATTGAAGTGGGACTGAATCTGTTTCTCTTTGAATTTGCCTCTGAGATTGCACTCCAACGTGTATGGGATGGACAACCTTGGTTGTTTGACCAATGCCTTCTTTGTTTTAAATATTTTGATGCTAGCTCTTACTCCACCCTCAGATCTATCCTTTACGCATACTTATTTATGGGTCCAACTTATAATTTACCTTTTGGGTGCATGAATGCTGAGGTTGGTTTACAATTGGGTGGTTCAATTGGAAGAGTGTTTCATGTGGAGGTTGATGTTATGGGTACAAGGTGGGGAATTAGGTTTTTAGGTGTTCTTATTGAACTTGACTTTACTAATCCTTTGTTTCGTGGTAAGATGATTAATGTACAAGGGAAAAGGGTCTTCATCCAATTTAAGTATGAAAGGCTTCCAAGATTCTGTTTTAGCTGTGGTATGATATCCCATGCAACTATAGGCTGTCCTCGGAAAAACATTGCTGGTTCTGAAGCAAGTATATCCATTCTACGATATGGGGGTTGGTTAAGGGCTTCTAGTTCAGTTTCATTCATGAGACTTAGTCGATTTATTCTTGTTCTTCCACTAGGGATTGTTTCCTCTTTTGATGACGGGAAGAAGGCCGTTTCTGAGGGTCAGCCTGGAAGTGATAATTGCTCTGAGGAGTTACTTGGTGAATCTGAGATGTCTCAACATGGATTGGTTGGTCTGATAATTAATTCCACACGTCTAAAAAATAAACAGACACATTCATCAAAGGTGGTAATTGACAAAATTGTCACCACGAATCTCCCTAGTCCCAATGTTGCGAATCTGCCTTTGTTTATGACATGGTACAAGTAATGATTTGTTGAGGGAGAGGGAGGTGCTGTTTTCGATCCATTAACTTTGATGGAAAATGTGGTTCATGGAAACTCTGGTCCTGAAGGAGATTTGTATAGTTCTTTGGTGAAGTGGAAGAGGTAGATAAGGGGTGGGGTAGGATAGATGTTGCTGATTCCTTACTACATGCGGGAGGTCGTACGAGGAAGACTTCTATAAAAGGTTCTGACTTGCCTATGATTTTCCTTTCAAAACCTATAGGAAAACTAGATCACATAGTCAGAATGATAATATATTGGTGGAGGCTGTGATACAGCCCATCCGGGAGGAATGAAACTTCTAAGTTGGAACTGTTGAGAGATTGGCAACCCTTGAACAATTTGTGATCTTGATTGTATGATCAAGATCCACAAGCCATCTATTGTGTTCTTAATGGAAACTAGAGTATTGAAGTCTTAGTTGGATAATTTGAAGGCTCGATTGGGATTTCAATGTTTATTTATAGTAGATGGGATTGGTCAAGGTGAGGGATTAGCACTATTTTGGAAGAATGATGTGTCTCTTACTTTCCAAAGTTATTCACATAGGCACATTAATGCTTAATTGGGTGACATAAGAGGGTGCTACAAATTGGATGTTGACTTGTTTTTATGGCCATCTAGAGACTAATCAAAGGTTTGTTGGTTACAATATACTAAGATCTTTAAAGCAGTTGAATTCTCAAATGTGGCTTTGCATTGGTGATTTTAATGAGTTTTTGTATAATTATGAAAAAAGTGATGGGGCTGGGAGGCATCATAAACAAATGTAACTTTTCCATCAGGCTTTACAGGATTGCCAATTGATTAATTTGGAATTTAGCAATGGTTTTTTTAGTTGGTCCAATAGCAGAAAGGATGATAGTTTTACTTAGGAGAAATTGGATCGTGCATTTGCTTCAAAGCACTGGTGTGAGGCATTTGGAGATGGTGATATTCAAGTGTTGCCTACTTTATTATCAGATCATTGCCCCCTTGTGATAACCATATTGCTACAACAATAGCAAAATGTGCCTCACTGTAGAATTCACAGATATGAACCTATTTAATCCTCTTATGAAGACTGTAGAGATGTGGTTAAACATATGTGGCATTCCAATAGTGCTTCCAAGGGTTATTTCTCTTCAATCATGAATAAACTTCGACAGGACATGCACACTTTAAGGAGGTGGAGTAAATGTAAAGAGCCTATCTGTGATTCATTTCTGCAATCAAAGTTGGATAGGTTACATTTCCTGCAGCAATCCATGTCTGCTGCTTTTGTTGGGGAAATAGCACAGTTGTATAAATATATTGACGTATTACTGGAGAGACTTAACATAAAGTGGAAGCAAAGAGCTAAGGTTCATTGGCTTCAAAAAGGTAATATAAATACAAAGTATTTTCATTTCTATGCTACACAAAGGAAAAAAAGGAATTATATTCAGAGTATTACTGATGATGAAGGTGCAGTGTATACCAATTCTAAGGATATTGATAATGCTTTCACTACATATTATCAGTCTCTTTTTACCTCATCCAATCCCTCAAATATTGATTTGTGTCTTGCTCATTTATCAGAAAAGTAACTCCTAAGATGAATGTAGATTTAATTCAGCCTTTTATTGAAGTAGAAGTTGAGTGTGCTCTATTTCAAATGGGTCCCCTTAAAGCTCCTGGACTTGATGGGTATGGATCATGTTTCTACCAAGACTATTGGAAAATTGTAAAGGAAGAGGTTTGTCAGGCTGTGTTTTATTTCTTAAATTCAAAGAATTCTTTTGCTAAGATTAATTTTACTGATCATCTTGTTCTGATACCAAAGAAGCTTAATCCTCAGTTCATTACTGAATATGGTTGAGTTGTATAACTTGGTTGGTTCAAGTTATGCATCGGAATGGATGGTTTGGTAGAAAGAATGTGGCGAATGTGATAGTGTGTCTTAACATTTAAAGTGAATCATGGAGGTTTACTTCAAAGGTTAAGAACATGAAGTTGAATGCTATGTGTTGAGAATGTGGCCTCAATTGGGTCCTGACTCCTGAGCTATAACTTGAGAATTAGAAAATGGTGATAAAAGAATTTATAGAAGATGGATTGGATAATAGAGTATGTCAAGTGAAGGAAGTTTAAGTAAATGGTGGTATGATGTAAGTTCTAAGTTTAATTTACATGTGCACTTGAAAAGGGAATGATATTAAGTTGTAAATGCATGTATGTTGCCATTTGCCATGCATATGAATGGACTGCATAAAATGAAAATAGCATGGAGTTCAAGTAAGTATTATGTTCATACTCTTCTAGAGTTTTCTAAATGATATGAAATGAAAAATAAAAAACTTTTATGAAAAATATTCTTTTATGTAATGAAGGAAATGAAATGATGTTATATGAAAGTATGCTAAGTATTAATGTTTAAAAGTATATTTATGTGTTGACCTTCTTTGGCAGCCCCTATTGATACACCTCAAAGAATAGTTGTATGCATGTGAATGGATGTTATATGTAGTACTTATTGTATTTATGTTTCATGAAATGATTTGTTATGGTTTATGCTTGATGCTTAGAAATGATGTTTAAATAATTAAATGAAAGGGTATTTAAATGAGGCTATGAAATTATATTTGAATGTCACTATGAAAGGATATTTAAATGATGTTATGAAATGGAATTTAAATGATGCTATGAAAAGATGTTTAATGGATGCTATGAAATGATGTTTACTGGAATGATAATGTTTAATGCTTATGCTTTGAAATGATGTTTATTGGACTGATAATGTTTATGCTTATACATTGAAATGATATTTATGAAATGAAATAGATTGATAATTGAAGAGAATGAAAAGGAAATTACTGAAATAAATGAAAAGAAATGAAAGAAAAGGAAATGAATGAATGTTTTAATGTATGAAGCTACGTAATGGCCATGACTGAATGATGGTACCAATGTACTGGGTAGATTACAATGCCGAGTAAGTAGTACTGGTAGTGCACCTAGTGCTGCCCCCTAACTGAAAGGGATTCCTAGTTTGTTGCCACTGGCGAAATTTGGGTCTAAAAGATTGCTAACCCCAACACACGGGGTGTATCAGTGTATACCGGCTAAAAGAAAAGTGATAACAGTTAAATTGAATGTTGTGTAATCATTTAGCTTTTTATGAATGAATGTACGAGGTGTGGGAAATGTAATGTTGTTTTATGAGAAATGAAAACATTTTTAAAGAAAAACCTATCTTGTAATGTTTTCAAAGGAAATGACTTTGAAATGAATGTTTTATTTAAAGTATGTAGAAGAATGACAAATGCATGAATGAAAACTTATGTTATTATATTTTTATAGTATGAAGTAATGCCTACTGAGTATTTGACTCATTTTATTTTTATGTATGTCCCTTCCCCTCCCCCCCCCCCAAGGAACAAAATGAGGATGAAGCGTCATGACAAACATGATCCAAGGAAAATGTGATAGAAGCCTAGACACGTTTTATGTAATGTATGAAAATAAATTTTTGTAAAAGACCTTTTAATTTAATTTAATGATTTTCGCTGTAAACTCTCTTTTAATTTGTAGAAAATGTTTTAATTTTAAATATAGAATATTAGTTGGAGGGGCGCCCACGTGGGGCTGACCCCTCCTGCTGGTAACGCATGGCTTTAAGCCATGCGTTACTTGTAACGTATGTAACGCATGGCTTAAAGCCATGCGTTACACAAGAATATTGAAGGCTGGCCTTTAAGGCCAGCCGTGCATAGGAGGACTATATATAGTCCTCCTCAATTGTGTTTTGTGTACACCTATCAAAAAAAAAAAAAAAATAGAAAAAAGACTCTCTCTCTTTTTGTTCTCTCTTGATAAAATACTTAGGCTGTGGATTTGTAAGTGTTACTCTAGTTCCATACTACGTAGTACACTTTCGCCACTAAGAGGAAACGCTTGGAGTTTATCAATCTGGAAAAACTCGTGGAGCAATTCTTGAAGCTGAGCTTGAGGTACTTTTTCCGCTGTGCATTCTAACATTGGTATCAGAGCTATTTTATGAATTGCTTCCAGTTTTTTTTTTTTTTTCTCGCATATGCTTGAGATTTGTATGGTGTTTTTTTTTATCCTCTCTTTTTTTCCTGTTAAAAAAAAAAAAAAAAAAAAAAAAAAAAAAAAAAAAAAACGCAGCAGGTGGTGCTGCGAGCACCAACGCAGTGGTGCTGCGCGCACCACCGCCAGGCGCTGCTCGCACCACAGTGGTGCAGCGCGCACCAGCGCGCGGTGCTGCGAGCACCAGCGCGGTGCTGCGCGCACCTGCGCGGTGCTGCGAGCACCAGCGCGGTGCAGCGCGCACCAGCGCGGTGCTGCGAGCACCAGCGCGGTGCAGCGCGCACCAGCGAGGTGCTGCGCGCACCCCCGCGGTGCTGCGCGCACCCCCGCGGTGCTGCCCGCACCACGGAGGCGCAGCGCGCACCGGCGAGGTGGTCGGCAGCACCCTGCTGCTTGGACCGATCACTTCCGCCGCCTGCGGTGCTGCGTGGGAGGCTCCAGGGTGCTGCTTCGAACGGCTACTGTTCACGTGAACAGTAGCCGAAGGGGGGAAGAAGATGACCATTAGGTCATCTGATTTCCATGGGCTTGGGCCTCATGGCCCGGCCCACTCTCTTTTTTTTTTTTTTTTCTTTTTCCTTCTTTTTAAATATGGGCTGGGCTTGGCCCAACATTTTTACTGGGCATTTTTTTTAAAACCCACCTTTGTTCAAGCCCATTTTTTTTTAAAAAAAACAGAAAATAAAATGAGGGGATGAAATTTGCTCTAAGATATATTGTTATATTAAATGTGATTTTTTATTTAATTGTTTTTAGATTAAATGTGATCACATGTGAATATATAGTTATATTCATGCTATTTTTTTTCCATTATGTTATATTACATGTGATCTTTTTATTTAATTTGTTATATTAAATGTGATAACATGTATATGTGAATTGAACATGTGGATATGTGATTATTTTTATCATCTATGAATGTTAGGCTTGAATGTTTATACATTAGTCTTTATTGATAAAAAATAGAAAAATTCCCACTAAGTAGTCTTAGTTAGAAATGTCAGTGTAGATGATAGACTGAAAAAAAATTGCAGTGACCCCAGTAAGAACTGTAAATGCACTGTATAGCCAAAAGACCACAGTGACCCCAGTAAGAACTGTAAATGCACTGATGGAACAAGAAAAATGGACTGTAATGGTCTTATATGAACCATCTTTGTAGACTGGCCCAACAGGTTACTGTGGTTGAAGTAGCTGTCCTTGTAGACTGGCCCAAAAGGTTACTGCGATTTTAGTAGGTTATGTCTTTACATGTGACTAGGACTAGATGACTACTTAAGATAGTGGGAGTATGGTTGAGAATTATGATTAATTCTCCCATATTTTTTTTGAATTTGCGCGGGAATTAAGTTAAAAATTTAATAATTGGATATTGTGGCGCAAGAGATGATTCTGAAGCCTAGCGATTTTTCGATCTTGCGACATGTCTAAATTATTTTTTTTTTTTCTAACTTGGATGGACGCGGCAGATTTCTTAGGTGTGTGTGTAATATCCCTTCTTTGCGTATTGTAGTGAAATGGCATCCAAGAGTATAGTTGCCGATTTAAACAAAGGGGAGAAATTGGATGGGGAGAACTACGACATTTGGCATCGGAAGATCCAATATGTTTTAGATGAGCAAGAGGTCTTGGAGGCCTTATCTCACTCCCTTACTGAGCCCGGGGAAGGGACCTCGGAACAACACAAAATAGATCAACTAGCCTATACTCAATGGGCTAAGAAAAGTCGGTGCGCGCGCATAATAATGTTAAGCAGCATGCACAATGATCTAATGTGTGAGTTCGAGGTCTATGACACTGCCCAAAGCATGTGGGAGGCTTTGAAGTTGAAGTTTGGTGGAACTTCAGCCACTAGGTTGCGTGGGTTAACCATGAGGTTTGACTCCTATAAGATGCGCTCTGACCACACGATGAAGCAGCATCTTAGGGCTATGTCAACTATGATCCGCGAACTTAAGTCGGCAGGAAACAACCTGACTGATGAACAGCAAGTCCAGGCAGTGATAAGATCACTGCCGAATTCTTGGGAGAATATGAGCCAGAACTTGACGCATAACGAGAATATCAAAGACTTTGATGATGTCTCGCGTCACTTGGAATTGGAGGCTGAGCGCCTAGAGGCTGCCAAGCCCAATCACACGGCCTATGTGGCTGATTCTGGTTCGCGTAAGGCATCAAGGCCTAAGCGCAAGAAGTCTAAGAATGGAGTAGCTGCTGGACAAATTAAGAAGGTGTCAGGAACTTCTCAGCGCAGCAAGAGGGGCAAGCGCGGGAAGAACAAGTCGAAATTAGAGTGCTTCAACTGTGGAAAGAACGGCCACTTCGCTCGTGACTGCACTGAGCCGAAGAAGGTACACTCTGACTTTTCTCGCATTGTTTTTGTAACTAGCCATGTGATGGTTGCTCACTCCTATCCTGTGTGGACTGTTGATTCAGGAGCGACCGAACACATAGCGCGAGATAGAGTTGGATTTGTTGAGTATCGCCGGATTCCAGCTAGGAGTCGTGATATCAAGGTGGGGAATGGAGCTAGCGTTGAGGTACTGGGACTTGGTACCTACAAGCTAGACTTGCGGGGTGGCCGCACTCTTTTCCTTCACAATGTGCTATACGCTCCCGAGATCCGACGAAACTTACTTTCTGTAGTCACTCTATTAAGACTTGGTTTTCGTATTGTATTTGAAAACAATTATGTTTCCTTTTATTTGGGCCATGTGTTTTATGGCAATGCTTTTCTACAAGACGGTTTTATGATATTGAATTTAGATTATTCAAATATAAATGAGTCAATTGCTTTTCTTTCTACATCTGATAATTTGGATTCATATAAATGGCATGCTAGGCTTGGCCATATAGGGCAAGATAGAATGACTAGGTTAGCTAGAGAAGGCCTTATAGGCAATCTCGCTAAGGTCATCTTACCCACATGTGAACATTGTCTAATGGGAAAAGCTAAGAGAAAACCGTTTGGAAAAGCCACAAGGGCATCTTTTCCACTGCAATTAGTCCACTCAGACATCTGTGGTCCAATGAGTGTGAGGGCAAGACACGGAGGTGTCTACTTCATCACATTTATAGATGATTTTTCACGTTACGGTCATGTCTACTTAATCTCCCATAAGTCTGAAGCATTGGAATGCTTTAGGCGATATCTAAGAATGGTTGAGAATCAGTTAGACAAGAGTTTAAAAGCTCTAAGAACTGACCGAGGACGAGAATATCTTTCTGAGCAATTCAAAAGGCTCTGTGATGAAAAAGGAATCAAAAGACAGTTGACGATGCCGAATACGCCCCAGCAAAATGGCGTGGCGGAAAGGAGAAATCGAACACTGCTTGAGATGGTTAGGTCAATGATGGCGCAAGCAAACCTACCAATTTCTTTTTGGGGGGATGCACTTTTGACTGCTGCCTACATTCTTAACCGAGTGCCCTCCAAATCAGTAACTTCCACCCCATATGAACTATGGACCGGCGAGAAACCCAATTTGAGTAACTTGCGGCCATGGGGTTCAACGGGTTTTGTTCACAATCTTTCTCATAAGTATGGGAAGTTAGGCCCTAGAGGGAAGAAGTGTATCTTTATAAGGTACTCAGAACACTCTAAAGGGTATGTATTAATAGGTGAACAATCTGATGGAAGTGTGACTGAGATTGAGTCACGAGATGTGGATTTCATTGAAGATGAGTTTCCAAGTAGAGGTGAGGTTGATAGGAGTTTAGAACTTCATGAGATTGTAGAACAAGAAGAAAGTGCTCCAAGGAATTTAGTTGAGAATGAGGAAGAAATTCTTCAAGCTCCTACAAATTATTTGAATCCGAGTGGGAGCACATCACTTGTCAATCAATCACAACAACCTCAGCCGCGTAGAAGCACACGCGAAAGTATTCCCCGTCGTCGTTTTGAGATTGAAGGGGAAGCTTTTATGGTAGCTCCGCATGATGATGACGAGCCTAGGACAATTTATGAGGCTCTCTCATCTTCTACAAAAGATGAGTGGATGAAAGCTCTTAATGATGAGATTGAGTCTATGAAGATTAACCAGGTCTGGGATCTGGTTGATCTACCAATAGGACGTAAGACTATTGGGAACAAATGGGTTCTTAAGGTCAAACGCAAGTCGGATGGATCAATAGATAAGTACAAAGCTCGCTTAGTGGCGAAAGGATATACCCAACAGGAAGGTATAGACTATGAGGAGACTTTTTCACCAGTGGTGAGGTTTGCCTCAATTCGCCTGATTCTAGCTATAGTAGCAAACATGGATTTGGAACTCTACCAGATGGACGTTAAGACAGCATTTCTCAATGGAGAACTAGATGATGAGATCTATATGGATCAACCAACTGGATTTGTGGTCAAAGGTCAAGAGCGCAAAGTGTGCAAGCTCAAACGATCTATATATGGCCTAAAGCAATCATCTAGACAATGGTACCTCAGATTCCATCGAGCCATTCTCTCGAATGGGTTTACGATGATCACAGAGGATCATTGTGTTTATGTCAAAAGGTCTAAGAAGAGTTTCATTATGTTGTCATTATATGTTGACGACATACTACTAGCTGGAAATAATAAAGGGTTGATAGTCGCCACAAAAGAGTGGTTATCCTTCAATTTTGAGATGAAGGATATGGGTGAAGCAGAATACATTTTGGGAGTTAAGATCTACAGAGATCGCTCAAAGAGACTTTTGTGTTTGTCTCAACAGACTTACATAAAGAAAGTCCTCGAGCGCTTCCTAATGAATGGATGTAAACCCATTGACACCCCTGTTGCAAGGAGCGATAACTTGTCTAAAGTGATGTGTCCTAAGACTCAAAAAGAAAAGGAAAAGATGGCTCGTGTCCCTTATGCTAATGCTGTGGGTAGTCTGATGTACGCAATGATGTGTACTCGACCTGACATATGCTATGCAGTTGGCTTAGTGAGTCGATTCCAATCAAACCCCGGACTAGCTCACTGGAAAGCGGTCAAAAGGATTATGCGATATCTCAAGGGAACTGCGGACTATGTGCTGTGCTATCAGGGTTCAGATTTGCAGCTAAGAGGTTACAGTGATGCCGATTGGGGCAGCGACCTTGATGAGCGCAAATCAACCACTGGGTATGTTTTTCTGCTCAACCAAGGCGCCATTACGTGGAGCAGCAAGAAACAACCCTGTATAGCTTTATCCACCATGGAGGCAGAATACATAGCTTGTTCTGCAGCAGTTCAAGAAGCTGTTTGGTTACGGAGGTTCCTCAAGCATTTAGACATTGGCACGGATACTTCAGATCCGGTGACAATATTCTGCGACAGCATGGCAGCTCTCGCATATGCTAAGGACTCAAAGTATCATGGAAGAACCAAACACATAGATATCAGATATCACTACATCAGAGACATGATAGCGCAAAAGGAAGTGGTCCTGAAACATCTTTCTACGAGTCGCATGATTGCTGATCCCTTAACGAAGCCTATAGCAAGAGATGTCTTCGAGTCTCATGTTAGGAATCTAGGACTGCGTAGACTATAAATGTAATTTGTGTTCCAAATGACATAAAGATGTAACATTTCCTTTGGGATATTAATACAATATGATTCAGTTCTTGTCTTTATCGTATTGTTTTTAATACGCATACACAAGATATGTCAACAGGCTTAGATCGGCTCACTCACACGAGCGATCGCCTCTAGCGCTTAAGTAGCGAGTAGAGATGAGACATTGTGTCCCTAGGTACTTGTCCAAAGAGATAAGTTGGTTGACACAAAGTTATGTCGCCTTAGTGGGAGCTAAGATGAGGTCCATTGATAGGACTATGCATGGGTTACCCCACCATCCATGTAACCTGTAGTAAGCCAGATGCGAGTTCCTCTTTGACGCCTTGGAGACGTGCAAATTGAGGAATTCGGGTTAGACGCTTAAGGAGCGGCTAGACTAAGATCTGTACGGTGTTGATATAGACATATGCTCTTTGAGAAAGAGAAATCCACCGTAGCATGTGTTTCATACTATAGTGCTTATACGACCATATGAGTAAGTGAGTAAAATATTTCCCTCTTTCTCACTGTGTGAGTCTCATTTCTTAAAAAAAATGTCCTTTACTTTTGACTATGTCACGAGATGGAGGTTGTGATGTTTGCTACTTTGACATGCTGTCTATGGCCATGATTGATACGGTCTAAAGAGGCATTGTTGGGAAAGCAGTTCGACCAAAATTGAGTGATATGAGTGTAAAGGGAAGACTATTCGATATCGTATCTTCGATAGTGTTTGCTGACGTCATACAAATGACGCTACATCTTGGTAGCGGCTAAAGGTTGTGAACACATTGAAATATATGGAGGTAGTCAAGCATTGTTCTGAGTTTTTTTTAAACTCAAGAGGGTTTCGAAAATGCTTGATCTTGATGCGATCGAATAAGTCTAGGACATGACCAGACACCTTAGGGATGTTACTATGCTGGTCTTCTCTGGGAGAGATTTGGTGTATGTACTCCCTCCTTTCTACAATTGTGCTTGGTGGTCGCACGGCCTATTTATTTGTATGAACAAAATTGAGAACATTAGAGAGATGCTGACCTGGGGTCATGCCCACTGTGTGCGAGTGGGAGATATTAGTTGGAGGGGCGCCCACGTGGGGCTGACCCCTCCTGCTGGTAACGCATGGCTTTAAGCCATGCGTTACTTGTAACGTATGTAACGCATGGCTTAAAGCCATGCGTTACACAAGAATATTGAAGGCTGGCCTTTAAGGCCAGCCGTGCATAGGAGGACTATATATAGTCCTCCTCAATTGTGTTTTGTGTACACCTATCAAAAAAAAAAAAAATAGAAAAAAGACTCTCTCTCTTTTTGTTCTCTCTTGATAAAATACTTAGGCTGTGGATTTGTAAGTGTTACTCTAGTTCCATACTACGTAGTACACTTTCGCCACTAAGAGGAAACGCTTGGAGTTTATCAATCTGGAAAAACTCGTGGAGCAATTCTTGAAGCTGAGCTTGAGGTACTTTTTCCGCTGTGCATTCTAACATAGAATCTTTTATATCCCGGGAAGGAAAGGAAAAAGTTTAAAAATGTTCAGTAATTCCTGTCTCATTTTCTAAAATTATTTTATTTTCTAAAATCCCACCACAAGAACGGACGTTACGAAGGGTTTGTACTAGTGAATGTTATGAAATCATTGCACTATTGTTCTAATGCATCACTGGCCGAAGCGAGGGGCTATTTGAAACTATTAAGTTGTGTAAAGAGCTGGGCTTAAGTTTGTTTTCTAGAGGGTGATTCCTCCCAAGTCGTTATTGCTATACTTGATCAAAAGAATGGGGAGGAGGGATGTTGTAATCCTCTTATTACAAATATTAAACTTTTGTTGCAGGCAATTGGATGGAAGCTTAGGTATCTAAAAAGGGATCAAGCAAATCAAGTAGCATATATGTTAGCTAAAAAGGTTGTTCTGCTTAGTGTCGGGAATATTGATGTTGATATTGTTGTCCCTTGTATCTATGCTCTTGTAATAGTTGGAAGAAAAAAAAAAAAAAAAAACTAAACAAGATTTTGGCCTCGTTTGGTTACACAATACAAATGATCTCATCTCATCTATCTCATATAATCATTACAATTTTTTCAAACTCTCACACAAAATAAAATAAATAATTCATCTTTTTCAAATCTAAAAATAAAAATTATATTAAAAAATTATATTTTAAAAATATTTTATTTAATTATCATCTCATCTGTGTAACCAAACGAGACATTCATTTCTTAGTATTTCAAAAAAGAAAAGAGACTTCATTTCTTAGAGTTAAAAGCCCGAAAATCAACCATTTTACATAAAAATATAGACAAGATACGTAATTATGACTTATGAGCGCGCTTTAAATCTTATTATCTTTAATCACATTTATTGATATGATACATTTTTATATAATTTTACGCGGTAATTACTTAAATGACAAAGCATGAAAAGGAAGAGGTCATGACCTGATCTTTCATTGGATGCATTAATGACGAAGTGGAATAGTCTAACACACACACATATATATATATATATATATATATATATATATATATAATATGATATATAATTGGTAATAACTTTGCATGCTTCGTTATTTTATTCTTTTGGTTGGTCGTGTTGTTTAGTATTTACTGGACTGGAGTGGCATGCAAATGCTATGTTACGATCGACAAAGTAGCGATCATCAACCCCATATAATATAGGTAGGCTTATCTGCACGCAGGAAGCAATCCCAAAGCATTAATGGTAATAGATGCTGATAATTTACGGGAATAGAGAGGTAGATGTCTCGATATTTCAGAACAAAACGTTTATATATATATATATATATATATATATATATGCATGGGCAGGGGGGCTCCAAGATCTCGCCTAATTAAGATGTACACACTCAATCGTGCTCTTTAGGGTTAAAAAAAAAAAAAAAAAAAAAAAAAAAAAAAAAAAAAAAAAAAAAAAAAACCAATCTGCTAGGATCGAAGCCTGAGCCTAATAAATATTATATTAATCTTACGCGTAGACTTTTAGCTTACTGCATGTACGTCTACACGTCTAACAATCCTCTTTTTTCAATAATTACATCGATCCTGATCTTTTCTCTAGTACTGTAGTACTTGATGGTTTAAATATCATCAACATATTATAGGAAGATCGAAGATGCATGGTAACATTGATAATCCATTTCGGCATCAATATTTTATATAAAAAATAATATTTACAGTCATAAAATATATAAAAATTACATATTCTTTTTGATAAAAAAAAATAAATAAATATAAAATTCATACAAAGAAATTAATCTTTTAAAACTAAATTTTAGTTTTTTAAAAAGAAGACACGACCCTTGTACAACTTATAATTATATTTAATATTACTTATTTTCTAGTTTGTTAAAGTCCTAATAATTAATTGTAAAGTATGAGATCGATGTGGATCACATGACTACAACACATACACGTTTTTACCGCGAGCCCAACTGTGAGATGGATGGGTTAATTAATTTGATGTGTTTCGGCTTGCCATTAATGGGTGTCAAACCAAATGGCCGAATTCATTTAATTTGCCAAAAATGATTTTCAAGTGGGATGCTAAATATCATTTATATATATATATATATATATATATATATTATAAAGTACTACGTGTCGCTTCTCTAATGATGAATCGAGTTCCAATTGGATCTAAGAGCATTCTTATCCGGTAGACTAAAACACTGTTATAGTTAAATTTTGGGAGAAAATTTAGGTATGGGATGGAAAATTCATTTCCATCCCATTCCCTATTTTACGCTTTGATTTTAGGGGAGCTACAATGGTTCCCCAAATATGGAGAACGACTGTACATCTCCAACTCTTTCTCTCATCCCTTTCGGGTTGTTGGTCCCGTGTGTTCCTCTCTCTCCACTCTCGGTTTACCCTCTTCGACGTTGCCCTCTGTCGCACATGTTTCCACCATTGACGGTGGTTTTGCTTCATCGGCCCAAATATATGTAAGTCGTACTCATCTCTTACACGATTTTAGGATCTGAAGCCCCCTTCTTATGGCTGGCCTCTGTCCTCTCCGGCGCACGATTTTACACAAAATCTCTCTCCCATGGCTGAATCTGATGCATGTTGTGGGTAATATAATTTTTCCTTACCTTTGGATCTAACTTTGGCCACTGAAATATGTTTGCGATCCCGAATTTCTTACGACAGTGCTTTTCTGGGTTTGGCATTTCGATTGGATCTGTCCTCAAAATTGATTGTATTTGATGCTTTGTGTTACCTTTTTGACTTCGTGGAGTTATGCATCTCGATCTGCTTTTCTTTTTCATCAGTGTGGTTGGCATTGATTTATTTGTTTGTTGTTTGGGCATTTTTTAATTCACTGCTTTGGGTTTCTATGTTGGCTTGAGGAATCCCATTTTGATTTGGTGGTCTGAGACATTTTTCTTCTAAGTGATGTTTAAGAAATTTGTTTGTTCTTGAACTGGTGTGAGCAATTTCGAACAACAATGGCCTAGTTCTTTGTCTTTGGACCTGTGTTGAGTTTGGACTTCTTATTTGTTCTTGAGCTGCTGTGATTAATTTCAAACCATGTTAATGGATTTTTGGGCATTTTGTTATTCATGCTTTGTTCTTTCTATGTTGGCTTAAAGAATCCCATATTTGAAATGTGGTCTAAGACGATTTTCTGAGAGGTGATGTTTGAGGAAATTGTTTGTTCTTGAGCTATTAATGATTATTTCGAAAACGAACTCTTAGTATTCAGTTTGTGTTTGAACATGTGCTGAGTTTGGACTTCCCATTTGTTCTTGACCTACTGTGAGCAATTTCAAACCATGTTAATGGATTTTTGGACATTTTATTATTCATGGTTTGTTCTTCCTATGTTGGCTTAAGGAATCTCATACTTGATTTGGTGGTCTTCGACATTTTTCTGAGAGGTGATGTTTGAGGAAATTATTTGTTCTTTGTGCTTTGTTGTTTCTTTGTTGACTTTGGATGAATCTCATATTTGATTTGGTGGTCTGAGACATTTTTCAACCCATATTAACCTATACATAGTCTTCATACTAAATTAATTGAATGATTCTAATTTTACTTATTTAAATCTTCCGAGTGGAATTAGAAAGATGATTTTTTTATTGGCTCAGTCGATTAATTTTATTTTGATTAGTATTGTAAATGTTTCAAATAAATTATAATGTGTTTGAGTTGATATTCATGGTTCGTTTTGCAACTATTTAGTTTGTGCATAATTATTAATTATCATGACATTTGTGAGCTGGACTTACTTCTTTGGGCATGGATTATTATCAGTTTGTGCATCACTTTTTTCTGATATCATTAATTATCATTGGCATATCTAGTGGTGGTATCTCTTATCCTGTTACCATGGACTGACTTGTTGTTGGTGTCAATTACCTAGTTTGAACTAAATAACCTGTTGTTATATTGAATGAGAACCCAATATCTTTGTATGCTTTCATTTGCTGTTTGGTACTAATTTAGGCCTATTCTCCGGGGTTATATGTCTAGTGTAAGGCTATGATGATGAGATGTAGAACTCCACGGGAGGGGGCTATTAGACAAGTGTTTTTAATGGGGCTCCATCGATATGGCAGGGTAATCCAAACCCGAATGGCCACCAACTATTTTGTGATCATTTTTGCAAAAGGCAATTGGGGTTTTGGTGTTTTGCAGCCATTATCTTAGTTGAGCTCCTGTCTCACACATGATGTAACTTCTATAAACTATTCTGAGCCATATTTAAAACACAACTGTTTAGGGAAGCGGATGGAAATGCTCTTATTTTCTATTTTGTAAATTTTTTACTTGTTTGTATTTGAGTTGTCTTAACCCATCGGCTGTGATGATGAGAAAACCGGAGACGAAGTAGGGCTCGCAAGCCTCTACCTCATTTAGAATACGGAGAAATATGGGACAACTCATCCGAAATCTCCTTCGAAATAGATTGGAGGGATATACTGGATTTTCTGCGAAATAGTCGTGAAACAGGCGCTGATGCCCTTGAATATGATCACGCTGAATAAACTTACGACGTTGGCGATTGCCACGATGACTCTCCATCAACCTCAGCATTAAGAACAGCATCCAACTCATCATCAGATGACAAGTATGTGAGCAATTTACGAAAGAAAGAACGAGCCATTTGGTGAAGGGAGTTGGAGACGAGACTTGATTATTTGAGAATGTGAATGCAAGCAGAATACGTATTTATATAAAAAAAAGTTACCGTTACAGATAAGACAAAAAATGTTACCGTTGGAGAAAAGATAAAAAAAGTTACCGTTGGAGAAAAGAGAAAAAAAGTTACCATTAGAGAAATGACAAAGCATGTTACCGTTGGAGGAAGGAATTCAAAATGTTACCGTTGTACTATTTTGTAAAAAAATTTATCATTAATACGTGGGTAGGTATTACCGTTAGAGAAATTGAAAAAAATGTACCGTTTCTTGAAAATGAAAAACATGTTATCATTAGACAAATGCAAATAAAATATTACTCAAGTATATACGGACAAAATCATATTAAAAAATACTATTGCGTTGGAAAATGCATATATTAAAAAAAATATTATTTTTAATTCCGATGTTGAATTGAAAAATAATATTGTATCCGAGAAAAAAAAATCGTATAATTTTAATAAAATGTAATATTTGAAAAGGAGAGAATAAGACAAAAGAATTAATGGTTAAGAATGGAAATAGAAGTGAGAGAAAAAAGTAATAAAGAAAGAATAGAACAATATTATTTTAATAGAATAGAGAAATGATAGGGAATGAGATGTAGAAGATTTTTTGAAGATGAGTAAAATTTAGAATAAAATTATAGGCAGTGTTATTTTTAACTTAAATATGAGGAAAAAATTTAGAAAAGCGGATGGGAATGCTCTAAATCAAATCCATTTCATTCATGCTCGATCATATCGATCATAAACTGATCAATCCAAGCATCTTATAACTAAATGAGCTGCTCTCGGTAATATACATTCAGGAAGAGATCAGGGAGCTAGCGGGTACTGTTATTCAATTAATTAAGAAAAATTAGATGGTCCCGTCTTTCATGTGCTGACTTATTTGACACACACACATATATTATATATATATATATATATATATATATATATATATATTTCATTGAATGTATCTATATATCTACTGTACGTTGCAGGTGATTCATGATCTGAATCACTTTATAAAAAGCATTTGATCTTCTTCTTTTTCTTTTTTTATTTTTTTCTTTTACTAGATCTGCTAGCTGATCATGATCACTAGTAAAGCCTAATTTAATGGTACGTACGTACATTGATTAATTGTTTTTCACCTGCACGCTAACAATTTCTTAAACTATATATATATATGCAAATCCTCCAATTAAAATTAATCATGTTCCCGTCCCATGCACGCATATATGCCAAACTATGAATCCATATTAATGCATCCATCCATGCATTTTTTTTTGTTGCGGTATATATATATATATATATATATATATATATATATATATATATATATATATATATATATGCGCATATATATATGGCATTATAATTTTATTGTAAAATATTTTTACAAGACATATATATATTTCTCTCATAATAATTTTCAGCATATTAATTAATTAAATATTTTAATTTGTAGAACACTTTTTTATTTTTACAAAGAGAAGACGGACTCTTGGTGGATTAGAACCACGCAACAACGTACATTGTCCTTCATAATTTCTTACTGCAAAGAGAGATTGATATATTATACGGCCAATTAAGTTACAATTAAATTAACCGATTCTCCCTCCAACTATTACACACACATATATATATATATATATATAGCATATACAGATCGAGCAGGAAAAAGACCTTTGGTTCTAGCTAGCATTAAGTACTAATAAAGGGAGTAACGTGGGCAGCCATGCATGCTAGCTGGTGATCAGTAGTTGCAGCAAGCTGCTTTCTATTATATATATATATATATTAACATTTTATGTAGCCTAGCTTCTATAACATCGATCTCACACCATCCGGCCATATATATGCTTCTGTGATAGCTCCAAGTGCTGCAAAGAAGAAAACAGCTGTAGATAGTCGGGCAGGGATCATATAAACATATAACATACATACATGCATGCATGCATGCATGCACACTGATCAGGATGATTAGTTCACCTCACATGCATGCATGTCTGCTAGTCTGCCTTTGGCTCCAAAGCCTGCAAAGCATTTTAAACTGTCAGCAATCGAATCCATCAAACTTACTGCTTCTCGTTGTCAAAGATCGATCATCAGATGATCATATCCTCAAAGGACCCATTTACTGGAAGAGCAATGCGACACAACCTCTCAACCTCCACACACCATATTTTTTAAAATTTTTAATATTTTTTTAAAATTTTTTTTTTGAGTTTATTCTTTTTAAACTAATTTAATTTTTCTATTCATTATTCATATATTAAATATTTGATAAAAGAAAAAAAAATAAAAAAAAAATGTAGTGTGTGGAGGTTGTGTGAATAGTAAGAGATTCACGAAACTTTCTTCTCTGTTTTTGTTTTTTGTTTGTTTGTTTTTTTTTTTTTAGTTTTTAATTCCAAGGTAGACAAGCGCCCAATATCATTAAGAATTTCCCGTGAAAGATAGATTATAAATATATGTATATATATATAATATAGTTCAATTATACTATGATCTTAATTTTCTTCTGTTATCAAGTTTTCCAACATTTCACTTATTCGAATGATAATTCGATTAAGTAAATTAAGCTAAGGATTAATGTGCATGGTAATATATTTATATATTTTCTCCTTAATCACAATCTGATTAATATGTAACCTAGAATAGAGACATGAGGCCTTTTGGATCACCTTAAACATGCAGAAGAAACGAGTTAATTAAAGCTAGCCAGATGGGCTGCCCTTGGAGACTTGAAGCATTCAGCCAAGACACGAGAGAGAGAGAGAGAGATATGAAAACATGAAACAGTTTTAGAGCTCAGAACAGTGTGGGGTCAGGTTGGAACAGAATCTCTGCTGGTAAGAAGATAGCTAAGCCGACCAGGGCGCGCCCACCAAAGCAAATGCTGGGTTGGATTGGAACTAGTTGTTTCCGAACGAGGAGATCAAAATCACTAGGGGAAAAGATCAACTACAAAGGAATGCTGGCCTAGCTTGTACGTACGGTTAACTTAACTAGTCTTATACGAAGTAAAAATGCTCTCTTTCTCTCTCTCTCTCGCATGCCAATGGGATTACTAATACGATTTTGGGGGACAACCTCCAATCCAACTTACAGCTTTGTCTTTGGACTTTTTGCTCATTCTTTGAATTGAACTCCATTAATCCTTGGGTGGTCGAGGTAACTTTCTTTTTCAAAAAGAAAAAAAAAAAAATTCCGTTATTTTCACAGTGTCCCATAAAAATAGCTTGTTCTTTCAAGTCCCAAGATCTTATATATATTATTCTCTCCCCTTCCACGGTTACAGTACTTTCCACGATTCTCTCTCCCTCCTTTCTTTATATATGTTTCTTTATATATGGGCTAATCTGAATTAAGAGATAAGATGAAATGGTATTAAATAAAAGATAAAAATTAAAAAAAATTGTTAAAATATTATTTTTTAATATTATTATTATTTTGAGATTTGAAAAAATTGAATTGAGATTTAAAAAAATGAATTATTTATTATATTTTATATAAAAATTTAGAAAATTTATAATAATGATGAGATGAAATACTATTCTAATCCAAACAGAGCGGCCTGTCCATTGTTTAGTCATATAGACCTCACAAGTGATTTCTTGTCTCTCCTTTATACTCAATTCGGTTCACTTTATCAATCTTGATTTTGTAATTTTTCTTTCTTCTTCTTGTTTTTTTTCCAACCCGTTCAGTACCCTTACAAACAGTTCTTTTGATTTGGTTATTTTGTTCCATCTCTACCTTAAAAACTTTTCGTCACCTGTCTATCTGATCTCTCTCTCTCTCTCTCTCTCTAACCCATCTACCTGAACTCTTCTCTGCTCCCACCTCTCATCATGACCGATCCCTCTTCCAATTACTTCAACGGATGGTTCAACCTCAATTCTCTCCAACACTTCTCATCCTCCGCATCTTCCAATCCATCTCTTTATTATTCATATGATTATTTCTCTAACAGCATCAACACGACCTCTTTCACCAACTCTGGATCCTCTCCTCCTTCCCCTCCTCTCAAAGAAGCTCTTCCCCTCCTCGGTTTAAGCCCCACTAGATATGAAGAACAAGAATCTTCCTGCAGAGCCATGGAAGTGGACAAGAATATCAAGGAGAAGGAAGAAAGCTTGCTCTCTAGTACATCTGCAGATCATGAAGACACTGTCGCATTGGCTCTTCATTTAGGGCTTCCGAGTCCTACTTCTGCTGATTTGATCACAAGGTTCTCCTCCACAGAGATCTCTGATAAAGATGAAGTCACTCTTGCTTCTGGGTATCCCTCAAACAGGCTCAACAAGGGACAGTATTGGATTCCTACCCCTGCTCACATTCTGATCGGTCCAACACAGTTCTCATGCCCCCTTTGCTTCAAGACCTTTAACAGATACAACAACATGCAGGTTTGTAACTTTAATTATCTGAATCCTCATCGTTCAAAAAAGAGAACCTAAAAGAAAAATGAGTCCAATTCCCTTTTTATTTGATCTCAAGTAAAAGAGAAAACCCATCTTACCCGGAAGGATTAAAGAGGAAAAAAACAAACACATGCAAAACCCATTCCTGTCTTTGCTTGGACACTTCTTTTCTGGCTTGATTTCAACCTTTTACTTTTATTTTGAGCGGACTGATGGAGTAAATGGGTCCTTAGGGTTTCCTTGCCTTTATTGCTGCTTTATATTCCCTTACTGCTGCTTGATATATGTCTATACGTACACACACATGCCACACACGTGCGTGTATAAACACCTGGCTAATTTGAAGGTTCATATTTTTTTCTCCTCCTCTTCGATCTACAGTTTCGTCCATCTCACTCTCCTTTCATCTTTTTGCATGATTATGTATGGTTTTAATCAACCTGGCCTGGTCCAACCGAGAATAAGATCAGTCCCTCTTTATGTGATTGCACTACACAGCCTTATGCTTTTTGCACTTAGAAGTTTGCGCATTACACGTAGGCAGGCGTAAAAAATCGAAGATATATATCCCAGTTCTTCCAGGGCTCAGATGATCTTGACTTCAGCAAAGTCCAAGAACAAAATCTCATTCAGAATACACAATCTGAAGAGCAAAATTAGTACATCCAAGCATAGGATTGCTTCATCTGTAAAGAAATAAAAGCTAGCATCTCTTTCTCTAATCATGCGCCATTTTTGTTCGTTTTGATCTTTTATTGCAGACAATTTGAAAAGTAAGATACCTGTTCGAAAGTACTATGTAAAACGGGTTCTTGATATGAGAATATGAAACAGAAACCATCCAAATTCGGCACGCATGCAGATAAAAAAACAACTGCCAAACCCTTTGACCCATGAATGCTCTTGAAACAGAATATTCCCTATCTTTAGTATAAGTCCTGATTTGACTCGGGGGAAAAACACGGAATCTCGATCCTATTTGATTCAGTGGGATAGTTTCACTCTTTTATTTTTTATTTTTAAATTCTGATGATTTTATAAGCAAAATGATTTTACAACCTAATTAAACAAGGAAACCATGATCTCCATCTACCCCTTCACTATTTCCCGACGCGAGTGACATTTATGTTATCAATATATAACCCTAAGACATTTTTCTTCTCTCACCTAATTGATTGACGTTGCTGCTTATATATATAGATGCATATGTGGGGGCATGGATCTCAATACAGAAAAGGTCCGGAGTCTCTAAGGGGCACACAACCAACAGCCATGCTTAGGCTTCCTTGCTATTGCTGTGCACCAGGATGCAGGAACAACATTGACCACCCAAGATCAAAGCCACTCAAAGACTTCAGGACGCTCCAAACCCATTACAAGAGAAAGCATGGGATCAAGCCTTTCATGTGTAGAAAATGTGGCAAGGCCTTTGCTGTAAGAGGTGATTGGAGAACCCATGAAAAGAATTGTGGGAAACTTTGGTATTGCACTTGTGGATCTGATTTCAAACACAAAAGATCTCTCAAAGATCATATCAAGGCATTTGGACATGGCCATGCAGCTTATGGAATTGACTGTTTAGAAGAGGAAGATGAAGCAGCCTCTGAATTTGAGCTAGATAATAATGAATCCTCCCAGTGAGACAGATGGAATCAAATTAATGGATATCAAGCTCAATTGGTTTTTGATATTTCTAGGCGCTGACGGTTAACACCAGAACATGTTATATGTCTGCATTATTCCGAGAGCCGTCTTCTTCCTTTATTCCATCTCTCATTATCACTCCTTTTCTTTTTCATTAAGTTTACTTATATTCCTAGAATTTGCTTGCTTGGTGTTGCAGACTCCTTATAAATGTTAGCTAGGCCAAGATCGTACAAGCATTTTGACTCTCTCTCTCTTCCAAGTTCAAGTTTAAAGGTTAATATATAGCTAGCTTACCCCCAAGAAAATGAATGAATAGTAATGCTGACTTAAACTCGTCAAATATTCGAATTTAGCAGCTGTTCGAGATATATATATATATATATATATATATATATATATACGTATATATGTATGTATGTATGTATATTATGTTGCCTTATTAAGTTATAATATAAACATAATTAACTACTTGTAGATTCATGGTTCATACTTGATTAAAGTACGGGATATATAAAGTATGGAGTCAGATCATATGTTTAAACTTAGGATGTCTGCTCTTATACTATTTTAATCACCACCTCTCTCATAAGCTCATAAGCAACTAATTATAATTTAACACGTTACATTTGATAAATTTACTGTTATTAATAATGTGGTCCTGATCCATATATAAAAGGCTGAAATTTGAAATATGATCAAGTACTTGGGTCGTTTAGGTCATGAGTTAAAATTCTTATAAGGAACCAGCTTTCTTTCACACGTACAATAAGAACAATATATAACAATATCAAAAGGACACGAAGGAGGAGGAGCCAATATTTTCTACTTTTAGAGGGGGATGGTAATTAATGCGCGCGAGGCTGCAGTTTATAACCCCTACCAACATTATTAACGTTTTGTCCTTCGATTATTTCTCTTGTAAAGTCTACACCGGTTATAAATAGGAGGTAACGGATGTTGATCAAGCATATTACATTTAATATTATTGTATATATCATATCTGGTCCTTATTATATGTTATGCAGTTATCGCCATGCTTGCAGTAGTAGTACTGGCTTTTTTTTTTTTTTTTTCCTTTTTCCTAAGCAAGCTTGCATATATTATAAATAAATTACTACAAAGTTTGGGATGGATGTTTTCCACTATTAAGAAACAACACATCTAGATAAAAAGTTAGTGAGTGTATAATAAAAAATAAAGTTGGTTGCTGTTTATTACGTCACATAGTGTTCATCGATTTGTAGATCGATAAAGTTTGACAAAATTCTGAAGCCTATGAGGCCGGGTAGAGATGTGCAAGATATTTTCAATGATGGGGTCAATGTGCCATTGAGTAGAGATTTCTCTATTGTTTATGGCTTCTATTACCGGCTATGAGTTCCTTTCAAGATTACCATTTTTTTTAGAGGCAATTTTCGTGGCTAGGACAACTAGTACTGGCTTTCCAACATGATGTAATTGCATCAGCTTTACTTTGGAGTGCATTTGATGATACATTTTCCCTTTAATTAGTGGTGGAAACATTAATTGTAGCTATGTTCATGAATTTTCATGGACAGAACATATACTATATATGTTGATCAGGTTCAATTATTAAAAAAATTAAATCAAATGATTAGCTCCAGGGAGAGAGAGAGCGAGAGAGAGGGAGACTAGTGCAGAGTGAGATGACAATTATATATTTTATTTGAAAGTTTAAAATATTATATTTTAATATTAATATTATTTTAAAATTTAAAAAAATTAAATTAAGATTTAAAAAAATTAAATTATTTATTATATTTTATATAAAAATTTAAAAAATATATAACGAAGAGATAATATAAAACTTTTATGTCCCACCCAACTCCAAACCTACCAAAAAATTATTTTCGTACTACAAAAGTTGGAAGGGATAGAATAATGGATCTTTATGGCAGTTATGTGAGTTGAGAGAGAGAGAGGGTTTAGAAAGAACAGTCAAAGGGTTCCTCGAAATGTCATTTCAAACCATGACACAACCAGAGCATGTACTGTAGCTTCCGTACTGTGTCACAGATGAACCCAACCAACAGAAGTAGGGCTCTACCTTTGATGTCTGATCCGGCCCTTCGGTCTCTTTCTCACTCTGTGTGTGTCTCCACTCGGTGATGAGGTAAGTGTGGCAGTCTTTTGACAGTTATTGGGGTTTCATTGTACGTTTAGATTTAACAGAACAGTGAAACTGGTGATGAAAACGAGCATTAATTTTATTATTATGCCTTTCTTTTCTTGCCCAGTGTTCAGTCACACAGCCCTAATGACCAGTAATGTCTCCCCTAAGGCACGAGGGATCACTCTTGAGGTCACTAATATCTCTCTTCCAAGCATACATCATGCATGGATCGTATCACTTTTATTATTAGAACATAGATCTTTCGAAATTCCAGCTCAAACTTTGAGGTTGAAAATAAAGGCAACAATGTTAAGTACTCGATTGTTTTTATAATTACTCTCAATTTATTTATTTTTATCTAATTATTATAAATTTTTTAAATTTTTACATAAAATAAAATAAATAATTTAATTTTTTCAAATTTCAGAATAAAAATAATATTAAAAAAAATATTTTAATTTTAATCTCAATTCATTTCATCTAATCATTTGTAAAAACAAACGAGATCTTAATCTCGCATTTATAATTACTTAAGTAAATCTTATTGGACAATATTAAATATTTAATAAATATGATAAGATTCACTTTATATATCTATATCTCTCCTATTTTAATCCTAGAGTTCAAACAATATATAACTTTAAGATATTAAATCTGTATTATATATTATATCCTAATCCAGCTTAATATTTGAAACTTTCACTACTTTTATTTCTTGAGAAATTAATATTGCTGTTTTCTGCTATGGGATGATTATTGGCCCACCCAACTAGCTAGGACCATTTATTAGTCATGAATACCTTCTCTTAAAGCACATTAATCCAACGGTTAGGATTCTGAGTATATATGCATGCTGGTGTATCAATCCACCCCCTTGGAGCGCCTTGTTTTTTAGTAATTTCTAAGGAACAACACACTCATTTAGTTGTATTGGAAAGTTCAGACCATGATCTCAGACTACTTTATTATTATTCACAAACAATTAACTATTAATCATAAATTATTCACTATTATTTATAAATTATTTTATTAATATTCATAGATGATCTGAGATATTCTTAGTATCAGAATGCCCCTTAAAGTTCTAATATTTGGATCGCTCAAAGGCAAAATGATATATAACGTACTGTGATTTTCCTCATGATTATGAGGGGCTTTCCATATCTACAAAACATGCATGTGCATGCTCCGGAGATCAGTATATATATTCCCACGTCGAGGCCATGCAATATTTAGTTTTAAAAATCATGCGTGTGTGTTTTGTGATAATTTAACATTGTATTTTCGATTAGTATTTGTATGTGGGGGGTACTACTGCTGCCATATACACGTCTCTTACTTTACTCATGTCTGTATTAGTGCCCAATTAGATGTGCTAGATCTTGTTGCCTGTCGATCAGTGTGTTTGTAGGTTTTGAAGAGCAATATCCACATTGCATTATGTAAATGTAAATTTATAATTTGTATAATATTCCATGATTTTGCATTTAGCTATTTCATTCAAAACCTATTCCCACTTAGATTATTTATCTATTAGTCAAAATAATAATAATATATTATTAATTTAATAATATTTTTTCTAATTTATTTTTTTAATATTTTACAATTCTACCAATTATATATTAATTAATAATCAAATTATAATTAACATATGATTGGTAGAGACAAACGGTAAAAATCCTAACAAAAGAAGATAGAGACAAGTTGTAAAAATCTTAATTAATTATAATTAACATATAATTGGTAGATACAAACGGTAAAAATCATAATTAATAAGTAAAAGATACATGAGGGAGGTAGCCTTTTGAAAGGAAATTGGAGAAAAATAAGATAGAGGTGAACATTGTAGTAGTTTTAAAAAATTGGTTTTAGAAAAATATTATTCCCTAAAACAATGTAATTTCTGAAAACTCAAAAACAATTTTTACAGTAATTACTTTGTTTTCCAGGCTGCAAAGAGAGAGAGAGAGTGTGTTTATATGGGAAGAAATAATTTTTTAATGCTTTTGGTCTAGCTACAGTAAACACTAAATATGACCCGATGACTTGTTTTACTGTAGCTAAAAGTTATTTTTGTTTACATTTATATAATTCAATACAACACATTTTTATGCTCTATTAGTCAAACTTCTCACTTTATTTGTATTTACATAATCCAATGAGAGTGCTCATGCATGTTAATGCTGTCTCTGCTGTGTTTATTGTTGCTAATGTGCTTAATTTGCTTTGTTTGCTATTGGTGCTATTGGTTCTCACTAGTGTATAAGTAGTACTATAACTGACATTTTATTTTATTGGTTGGCTTACGAAGTAATTTAAATTAGATCATCATAACATAAATATTAATAAATCCACGAATAATCATATGATTATAGTTCAACTTATAAAACATGCATCTCAAAACTTTTATCTGGGGGTGTCAAATCGTGTTAACAGGTCGTGTTTGTATCGTGTCAAAATATGTATATTATACTATATAGGTCAACTCTAACCTAACCTGTTAAGCTTATCGTGTCAAAATCTCAAATCTGAACACGACCCATTAACATAACGGATCATGTCGTGTCAATCCATTTTGACTCGTTTATGTAAATGGATTGAACAGACCTGAATTAACCCGTTTGACCTAGTTAAATTTAGTATACTTTTATATAAATGTTAAAATCATAATATCTATAAAAAATATAAAACTAATTACAAGTCCAAAAATACAATCCAAACAATAAAAATATCGAAATTAAAATTTCAACAATTTTATTTTTAGGTATAAGGGTATATTTGTAACTTTAATGTTCTTAACGGGTCAAAACGGGTTAATCCGTCATCAACCTGTTAAGCAATCGTGTCTTAATGGGTCAATCTGTTTTGACCCGAATCCGTTAAAGTTAAATCTTAACCCGCTTTTATCGTGTCGTATTCGTGTTGAGTTAACAGATCGTGTCATATATTATCACCCTACATTTACCAATCTATTTCTTTAAGACGGTTCTTTAATGATCCTTTCAAGAACAGTACATGAGTACGTGCTAGTACTGTCTTGGCTCAGGGGAAGAAATTACAAAAAAAAAAAAAAAAAAAAAAAAACAGAAAAAAGAAAAAGGAGTAAACTCTCTTTTTAGACAACTAGTTCATGTATATATATACACCATATATACACTGTAAAATTAGGTAGCTTGAATCGGCCTTGGATTTTCTCCTAATCTATTTTGGAATTAAAATTGCTCGAATTGGTCCACACAGATTATTACAAAGCTACTTGACGTAATGCATGTTAGAAAGTAAAAAATATAAAATAATTACGACATCAAACCATGATAATTTGTACAATAATAATTTTTTATACTCTTGCGTTTCTTATCCGAATTAATCAACTAAAACTCTGAAGAGTAATGCTAGGTTACTGCCCATGGCAGTGACCACTAGGCGTGCTGTCAAAGTAAAACTCATACTTTTTATTTTTTTAATATTTTTAAATATTTTTAAGAATTAAAAAAACTATTAATACATTAATAGTCACTTCCTTAATCATTGAGTAAAAAAAATTAAAAATACGAGCAATCAAAATGAAGAAGTAAAATAAGAAGACAAAATAACATTATTCAATTTCGAAAGACCATGCATCTTTAAATAAAGTTTTGGACAATATTAAGGAGCAATTCCAAATTAACCACCTAATTTGTGAACTCGATAAGTCCATGACTCCATATGATTAGATTAGGTTTGTTTTGTTTTGTTTTTTTTTTTTTTTTTTTTTTTTTTTTTTAGGGAATTAGACGTTGTCCCTCTCCCAATAAAGCATTTGGGAAAAAAATAAAAAGAGAAAGGAGAAAACTTGGCTTTATTTTATTTATTTTTTCCTTTTTTTTTTTCACTCCTTTAGTTGGTGAATCACTTTTTCTTCTCTGTTATTATTATTTTTTTCTGCTTTGGGTGTAGGTCTCTTTTTTCTTTTTTTCCTCTCCCCTCATCAATATCCCATTCTCTCTCATTCAACTTTTAAGAATCCAATCAAAATCTCACTTTTTCTATATGAAGGAAAGATGGGACTAGACAGCTTTAAACCCATGAACCTCTTTTGATGAGATTTTTGTCCCAGCTCCTATTACTTTGCTCGGAGATTTTGTATTGCACTGAAATTATAAATACTTCAATTGATGGAAATCAGGAAGACACTATTAATGAGGTAGAAACGTTCATATAATTGACAATCCACCAACCCATAAATTTATAGACGCATTTCTCTGAAACCCAGAAAAGGGCTCAAAAAGTTATAATCCATGCTGTGGTAATTTTCTTTCTTTTCACTTTTGGTTTTCCCCACTTTCCTTTTTGGTTTACCTGTCTCAATCCGTCCTTGCTAGATGGCATAAAGAACAATCTGGAGACCCTTGAAGTGTGAAATTGCTAAGGGGGTGGGTAATTAGAAAATAGACTGGGGAATATGCAAATGAATGTACTTGCTGTAGCTAGCACATCTAAAGAACAGTGTTTTCTTCCATTGTGGTCCCGGAGACCCATTGCTCTAGCTAGTTTTTTAGCATGCACGTTTGGATGTCTGATAGTTGGATTTTTTCATTGGGAATCCTGCAATTCTTTGATGATGAAACACATTATATATTACACCTTATCGCATTGTGTGGATGTAACGTTATCCATCAATTAGTGTTTTAGAAAACAAGAATAGATTTTAATGATTGATGGATAATGCCACGTCTATGCATGCAGTGGGAGGAGGATGCAGTATATATCATTTTCCATTACACAAATTACTGATTTAAGATATTGTGGGATTCACAATGAAATCCATGAGTCCTATCAGTTGCCTAAACCTGCAATCCCTTTTAGAACAACAGGCAATAGGAGTCACTGTCATGATGGCAAATAAACTCATGGCAATGCTGGCCTGTTCTTATAAAATCACCAAGAATGAAAACTACAGGCTTACCTCTACCTCCAAATTGGGCTTATTTATTTATTTTTATCATGTGCCAACCAAATTGTCCACTGGGGAATACTTGGGTGACAAATAATTTATTCTTCAATCCAAGGGAAAAGAGAAAGTAAGGCGCCAAAATAAGCCTACAAATGATCTGAGATTGTGTACACATGCACACAAGCATGAACGATGGATGATGACAGAAGATATGAAAAGAAAGAATTTTCATAGAATCTTCATTTTTTTTCCCCAATCCAATAATGCAATAACAGTGAAGTACATGTCTGCTATATTAATGATGGATCAGTACAAGGACAGGGCTACCTTCTCTCTACCTGCTGGCGGAGATGAAAGTAAGCCAACCTTTAGTACAGGTCTTCAATGCCAGTTGACAAAAGCAGGCACTATTTGAAAACCCATCATGACAGTTCAGGAATGTACAGCACTGGGAATAACAATTGGCTGATCCATGACTACAGGCTCATCTCCTCGGGTAAGCTCATTTCAAGAAAATATAGGCTGCAAAGATGCAGAGATATGTAAAAGATAGATAAAACAAGGGCAAAGGAGCTAGATGAAAACTAATCGATGCTCCTTAATCTTTGATTTCATAGTTTAATATGTAACTTTAATGCCACCAGTTCTAGAATGGCAGATGGCAAGAGCTAACTTAAAGAGAATTGTACACAAACAACATATAAAGAGCCGTGTTTTTCTTTAGTCCCGTGGAAGAAAACCCCAGAGCAAAAGCTAACGGTAGTACATTCCCAAGACAATTTAAGGTAGTATGTTGGTAATTTATTTTTCTCTATTCTTTTTTATCCCATTCTTACTTTGGTGATGGGGTAGGATTATGCCAATGATAATCACCAAGTGCCATCTGGACAAGACAGCCGAGACATTTTCCCACTGTTGATGATACTTTTTCCACTTAACAGGGTTAGTACAACTACTAATTTCCATCACAAAGTACATCCTAACAGACATGTATATGAAACTTTATGCCAGTGGTAGTCACTCACCTCCAATCAAATAGAGCACATTAGATGTGGAATCACCAGTTTCATGTTACACACGCAGTATACAGGATAGGTCTGAGTTCTTATTAGTGGCATGATTTCACTTCAATGAGCAAAATTTCCAATTCTAGAGCTGCCACTAGAATTCTCTCTCTCTCTCTCTCTCTCTCTTCATTTTCTAGTAAAACAAAATACTTTTGCTATTTTCATTTGATTCATGAAGAAAGGCTTCCAATTGGCTTCTGAAATGGAATTTCTACTCCATTAATTCTATTAATGTTGAAATCAAAATTTGAGCTGATGAAGAAAATGTGTATTTAATAATATAATTAATATTCTAACAACTACCTTGCAGACATGAAAGCCATTCCAAAAAACACAGCCTTGACAGCTTGCTTCTGCCCCGCATAATCAAACGCCAGTGGCAGCATTTCATGCAGGGTTAGAAAAGCCATCACACCTCCAACTGAAAACAAAGAAACAAATAATCATTATGAGTATTGAGTATATGTTTTTGATCAGCTGGGATGATGAGGAAATGATCATATTGCTAACCTGATCCAAGCAGGCCTTCAAGAATTTCAGGACTCAAGCTGCTTGGGAATAGATAGGCTACAAATAAAACATTCTAAAGTTTAGTTTTCAAGGCCAAATAAACAAATAAAAAACATATATTAAACAATTTTGCAAATGAGCAATGCACACTGTATCTGGCTCATAACCTTACTTCAACACCGAGGTTTAAACCTCACAACATCACATCTATTAGTTAAAATAAGGCTTCCACTCAAATTTATGTTTTCAATTCTTTCAGAAGCAGAAATAAATGCCTTCTTTAGCTTTTATACAATAGAAAGCAGTTGACGTACCTACAACTATAACACCCAGGGGCTCAGCAAAACCAGAAAGTGTAGCCAATTTGAATGCTTGCCATTTGCTGCGAGTTGTAGAAGAAACAACCATTTTATGATTTAACCACATAGGTGATTTCTATTACTTTACTATAGCTTCATAAATTATTCTTCAATATGCACCAAAAGAATTTAAAAGAAAAATTGGGACATTGTTAAATCTAGAAACTGTAATGTCCATGGCGTGATCAAGAGAAGATTCTCATCACATACTACAAATCCGATTTCTACAACCAATAAGATCCCGTTGGAGCCATATTGAAGCCCTGGATTTATTAGCATGCTTTAGGTGGCATCTCAGAAGCTCTTATTTTACTTTGAAAAGCGAAAAACAATGAACTTGTGTTCAGAAGAGGTTACAAATTTCAGAGGCACTTTTTCTTTCCTAATGGAGAGAAAATATAAACAGCAGCAAGTTCTGCCCATGAAGGGTTACCACTTGTGAAGGACATACTTTCCCTCCAAAGTGCTAGCACACGCAACCATTGGTACCACAAACAGTACTGCAAATACTGACATTCCAATGAAGTCACTGCTGAAAGGTTCACAACCATAGAGATAATCTCCTCCAACACCACCAACAGCCTACACTTCACAACCAGACTTTACAATAACAGCCGACTATGTGATCACCTCTTGACAACTAATAATTCTTTAACCACATGAAACCAATTTTCACACCATGCTTCCAACTATGCAATGATCTCCACTTCTGACACTATCCAACTGCTGTTACCATCAGTGCTACTCTTTTAAACACTCTTCATATTTCTGATAAAGTATCAATATTTGCATATGGGATGACCAACCATGGTTTAGTTTATATATTGCAACATAGGCAAAAAAATAAATATTCAAAAAGAAAAAAGAAAAAAGAAAATATATGGCATTCCTGACAAGTTATAAATAGTTTCAAAAAGCTGAACTAAAGGTGCCTTAAAAAATTCTCACCTCTGTGTTGCAAAATAAATAGGAAGTGCAACAGCAACACCCTGTAAAGCCAAAAAAGGGCAAAATGAAATGTATCGGACATAAATGGTAATTAATTGATGAGAAGACAGGTTCGGTTTCCAAAACCAAGGGAAAATGATAATCAATTTTATTGATTTTAGCTTAATATCATATGTGTTATCAAATAGTTACTATTGTTATTGTAAATTATTACTTCTGTTAGCTGCCTGAGACACTATCAGTTAGAGCTAAAAAATTGAAGCAAATCGTTAATTTGTGATTTCTGAAATCTTGATCACACAACGAAGTTTTGAATTGCCAGATATGGGAAGATATGACAACATTGGCCGGTGGATTGAACCTTGTAAGTGACATTCCAATAACTCTACCAAGCTCAGTACCATGATACTACTTTTCATTGACCAATCTAATTACCATTCTAATTCTATATCATAACCGAGAGCACTAACAGACCACACCAATCATAAATGCTTTCTGATAGAGGTTTTTAGGAAATAAACAATCTAAAAACAGCCCTTTCATGGACCAATCAAATTACAATTATATTCCATAACATAATTGAAGTTTCATCGAGATACCCAAATAGAGGGAATTTAAGACTGATTGAGAACAGTTTACACCTACAGTCCAGAAGAATGATTCCTACACAGTAATGAAGAACCTTTAGAAAAAAACTGGTACAATCAAACACATCAAATATAAGCAACTGAGATAGACAATTAGATCGATGTAAAGGATCACCACATTCTTAACTTCGTTTGGCTCTTTTTAAAGTTGTTCAAATTATAATATTCTTCCAAAATCTAGTTCTGTGTATCTAGATAGAAGTTAAAAATTGTTTCAGTACCTCATTAGGGTATCGGAAAAATATTTATCTTAAACAGAAGAGAATCTCTGAACTTTTTATATAAGCCCTATATTTCCTATCCAAAAATAAATGCCAAAGCCATATATGCATGCACTTAGACTTTTTGATATTGCAGGTCTAAAAGATTACAGAAGGATCTCTTGTTCTACTCAGTAATGTTAAAGGAAACTTTTAGCCAATGGACAACCTCATGAAAAAGCTTCTTCCTCTTCTTTTCACTAAACCTTATCTCATGGAGTTTCTTTGATTAGTTTACATAGTCTGATTAATTAGTGTCACAAATGTTAATAATCATGTCGATATTCACAACATTTCCTTGCAAAAGTTCTCCAGAACCCTGACATACAGAAGCCCAATTTTAGCCTAAAACATACCCTATTTCAAGTTACAACCAAATTTCTGAAGCCTAGCTATAAGCACTGTATCTCACCCATGGACCTAAACAGTAAACCTTTCTTCTCCACTAAAATAAACTTACTACATTGATGAAAGAAGCCAAATGCATTTTAGATTTTTTGAGGTAACCCTTTGCAAGTAATACTTGACATCTTACTGCAGAAAGTTAATTCTAGTACATGCATGAACAGGTATGTGAATAAAGCTATTCTAAGAGAATTGCATGCCAAATTGGCTGCTTATGAAACCAGAATATAGGCTCAATCAGCTCTTATTCATCCGGTGGGAAGTAAAGAACTGATCCCTTAAGTTATCAATATAACAATCCATAATTTGTGAGCAGTTGGAAGTTAGAAATTCCTGTTATTCATGGCAAGTGCAAGCATCCAAGAACTAATATCACTTTATGCAATATAAATAAGCTAAAGAAACAGAGAATACACACCTCTGGAATGTTGTGTAGAGCAATGGCCAAGGCCAAGTTGACACCAACACGAAGACCCTACCAAAGAAGCATGGCCATGTTCATAAAAACTAGATTCTGTGAGACTATGCAGTACTAATTCAATGAAATTTGGGAGCACACATTCAAACTCTTAGCATACTCGCAGATCAGGTTTCATATGCATCCAATCTATTCAAACTATTTTACGAACCACAAATGAGCATAGTCTCTATAGTTGCCCAAATTCAACTAGTCTGAAGTATCAAAAGATTGAAAATCAGGAACAAATGGAAAGATCACAGAAGATTTGATTAGTTTCATTTTTTAGTTGGAGGCTTATTGGCTCAAAGAAAGGCCACAATGTCTAAAAATGTAAAGCAAGGATGTCAAAAACAAAAAAAAAACATTACAGCAACAAACTTGATGGTGGTTCTTGAATCAACCACCTGCCTGCTTGGTCATGCAGAATAAAACACAACACAATACTTCCTAAACAGCTGCTGTGCAATAAGTTAATCCATTTGTAATTGACTTAATTATTTTGCCTTCAATATGTTAACATGAAGGATGAATACAGAAGTCTCCCCAGCCTCCGCACCTCTGCTGCCGTGCATGTGCAATAGCATAGAGGGAAAATCGGATTCATATACTTCAACATGAAATGCATAAGCACAATGATAAGTGAAAGAACATTCTTTCCCAAAAATAATTTACATGGAACTTCTGATTCAAGTCAAAGAAGTACATTCATAATGAAGGCCATAAAATATCTCATAAAATTTATCTCAACACTCCCACAACAGTTTAAAAGAAATTGCTGGCAATACCTTCATTGACCCAAGGAACACTGCCATTCCTTCAGGAAAATTGTGCAAGCTTATGCCTGCAACTTGTAGGACACAAATTTTTCGTCATACACGACCAAAACAAGCACTTCGTTTAAATAGAAATATGGAATAAATCATAAAGATTGAAGTTTGCAATTTCTCAGTGCCTTGAATTATGAGTTTCTTGGTCTGCAAAGCATCCAAGTCATAAATGTTTAGTTTCATCATCAGGATTAGTTTTGGCAGCCAGATCTGTCTACTAGTTTATTGGAGTAGCTACTCAGACTAAGTTCTTAGTCTGCCAAGCATCCAAGTCACGAATTCTTAAAACTTCCAAATACGATATTATAAATTCACAAAATCATTTATTCAAGAGCGCTGTATTTAAATTTGTAATGACCAACATACCTTGGGATACTTTGCTCAGAAAATTATAAACGCTGATAATTTTATCGGATAACATCTCTATAAAGAACATTTGCTACCCTATATGTGCACATTATGGTAAATATCATTTAAACACAACACACAAAGTGTTGGGTTTTGGAGCCTGGCTTTGTGAGCTGAGAAGTGCCAGGCAGATTATTCGCTCAACTATTGCTCGAGCGAAGCTCAGACAGATTGTTCTTTTGAGGTGTGCGTGACAGTGGACTCGAGCGAAGCACAACCACCCTAGTGTCCGCTCAAGGTGTGCTTGATGGTTGGCTTGAGTCAATGTTGGACAAACTGTTTGCTTGAGGCGCCTCGACTCTCTGCTCAAGCAAATAACCCTGTTTTGCCAGACTAGGGTTTCTGACGTTGTTCCTTATAAATATGTAACATCTATGTTCAATATGTACGAGATTGAACAGAGAATGGAATAGAAACAACGTGTAGTAGAGGTGCTACCCGCATGATGCGGGGCAGGGGCGGGGTAGCGGGGTATGGGCCCATGCTGCCCACCCCTAGTGTGTAGAGCATTCTTGTGAGAGAGTTGAAATTGTGAGTAGAAGGAAGCTCTTGTAACTCACTGTGTGATTGTAATCTCCTCTAGAATAGAATTCCCTATAGCTCTGTGGACGTAAGCACATTGCCGAACCACGTTAAATTCTGTATGTCGTGTGTGTGTGCTTGATTCTTATGTTTCTGCAGTTATTTCACTGTCTATCTCGTTATCATTGTTTGTGGGTGTGGTATTATTATCCATAACACAAAGTGGCACTCAATGCATCATCCAAGTTTATGGTCTGATCATGGAATGCCACCTAGCCACAATATGGCTCAGGTCTCATTCCAGGCTGGTGTGTACCTTCTAATTCTTAAAAATAATAATAAATAATCTTAAGGATATTTGTTCTTGTTAGCCTACCAGGTGATAAAAGAACGTATATTACAATGGGATTCGGCATATTAGCCCAAAAAACATGCCATACCTTATTTGTCAGAGAAATAAAATAAAATTTCCAAAAAATAGAAAATTTCCATTATCAGAACACCAAAAAAAAAACTTTTGAAAGATTGAGCACCATAAATTCAAGCCTTTAAACCTATGCGTCCTATGTCTTTATTCATAGCCGTATCGCTTAAAGAGGGAATAAATCAATCGACTACAGTTTCCAGTTTCCACGAGCAACTTAACCATGTCAATGAGGTTACCTATAGCTGTAACAACCCCACTGTATAAGAGTTGGCGGCGATGCTTTTTCACAATGTCGTTGCCACCTTCATCTCCAGATTTCTATGCTCAGGTGAACAAATTTCAACGATTTTAATTTATTGATCCATGATAGAAATATTCCATTATATAGTACATTGATAAAAGAAATACAAAGTAGAAAACTAAATCATTCCTACCTTTTTAGTTTTCCCATCTGAAACAGAAGCAAGTGTCGGCTCTGGGATAAATTTGGCAATAACAGCAAAGAATATGACACCTGCAAAAAACTGCCTTGCCAAAAACTTAGAATTTAATTACAATAATGGACATGAATAAATCATGTAATAAAACATGATTCATACCAAAGTTCATTGGATTATATAGTTTACCCAAAGATTGCCTTTCAAGAAGCCAATAGAATTCATAGCATTGTGAGCCAAATCCAGGAATGATATGCTCAGCATCAGACCTGCAGCAAATCCCTGCAAGGAAGAGATAATCGTACTACACAAAATATCTATCTCCCAACATTATATTAATTGGGAAAGTCAATCTGCAATCAAACCAAAGATAATCGTTCCACAATTCTATGATAATCTGGAAAATATCTATATATATAAACTTTATCTAGAAGACGAAATGACAGTAATTAAGGAAATGAGGGGTATCACATGGCCCAGGCAAGCTATCCAGAGTTTAGGATTCAGAAATGAAGAGGCTCATTACTGATAATTACCTGTAAAAGCCCTAGCACCTTCAAATTGGGAGCCTGATTAACAATCACAAACAGTGCTCCTGTTCAACATTCCAGAACTTAAGATTAGACTAGGAAACAAGAGCAAATGTGTAACTACTTATATCCATCATCAAGGCCACGAAGTAACCAGAAAAAGGACCAGATCCGCTGTAAATCAGAAAGTTTTGAATAAAGATGCTTCTAACATGAGCAGGAATGATGTATGATGTTTGAGCTTGCTAGAGTTGGATAAGTCAAGGAAGAAAGCTATATTACTACTAAAACTTGTATGACTCAGATATACACACAGACCATGAGTGTGAAAACTTCTCAAAATGCATTTATGAAATCCAGGAAACCTTTATGTAGAATGTATAACGAAAGACTAAACAAATGTTTGCATTAGAACACCTTATTCTATCACACTAAGATGCCCTTGAGCAGAAGGGCATGTCGATTATGAAAGGCAAGACTATAAATTGAAATGATGTATTATCTCACAATGCATTAGCAAATCAGGTTGGAGATAATAACAAATCAAGAAATATAAATATAAAAGAAATTGAAACAAAGAAGAGAGAAGGAGGAGAATGAGGGAGAGCGACTTTGAAGGCTACATCTTTCTTATTCTCAAGTGTGTTTGAGTACAAAGCATTGGTCCCAATTTATAGAGAAATTACATGGAAATGAAATAAGGTAAATATCTTAATCATTATGAAAATAAAATAAAGATAATATCAAAGAGAAATTCTATTCTAAGGCCTCTACACCACACACCATTCACATGTCATAATTTGATTTGTAAGATTCAAATTTTAAAATTTATCTTCCAAGTCAAATTATGCCACGTGGATGCTATGTGGTGTAAAGGCATTCAAATATAATTATTCAATATCAAATCAAATTCTTGATTTGATATTATCTCCAACATTCCCCCCTCAAACTCAAGGTTGAAAACTTTGAAATCTTGAGTTTGAAATTTAAGTGTAGCCTTCCTATCCGTTGATTGATTGCCGATGAAATGATAAAAGTGGCGTTAGTGATGAAGTGGCTGACAGTTGGAACATCAAATCTGGATCTATGGCCAGGAATAGGTTGATAATGTGCCAAAGTCAACAAAGGGCTAGCAATAGGTTGAAAGATTGAGTTGACAATGGGCTACATATGGCCTTGGTCAACTATAGGACCAAAATTTATAAAAAAAAAAGGGTAAAAAATTGATCTGAGACTTCAAACAATATTCACAATAGACCAAAACCCAAAAACTAAAAGTAAAAAGGCTCACAACTAATAAAGATACTCCAGATGTGTGAATTTGAAATGAAACATAGTTAAACTACGATCAAGATTTTGTGAGAGATAAAGCTAATAAAAGAACTTTAAAATAAATATCCATTGTATTGAGTCTGGCGTTAACCAATGGCTCTAATACTATGATAGAAAATAAAAAAGAAATTGAAATAAAGAGGAGTGGGGAAGAAACTTTGAAGGCTACATCTTTGCTATTCTGAATTGTGGTTGAATATAAAGCATTGGTCCCTATTTATATGGAAATTATATGGAGATAAAATAAAATAAATATCTTAATCATTATGAAAATCAAATCAAAGTGATTTGATGTTTATGAAAATCAAATGGAGATAATATCAAATAAAATTCTTGATTTGATATTATCTCCAACAAATCATAGGAAGACATAATTTCCCGCCAAAACATATGGACTTGGATAAGCATCCAACTACTAAACTCCACTCAGCAAGGTCTTGGTCGCAAAGAAGAGCATTAATCACAGATAAGTAATAAAGTAAATGAGCCTAAAATTCAAATTTCTGAATTTACAAGCCAATTTAAAACAACCCATCAACCAATTCCTTCAATATAATACTTGTATACACATTTAAATCCCAGAAAAGAGTAAAACAAAGAAAGCAAATTCCGTAGTTAACGGTACCCAAGAGCACAATTGAATAATCAAATGTAGTAAACAAACAAACCATAGAATTAAATCCGCGAAATGTTCCTTCAATGGGATAAAAGATTAGAATTTGAAACTCTGGAGGCTTCACTCACCTACAGAATTACTCAGTCCACCAACCAGTGAGAGTGCAAGGGCCACCAAGAGCTGGGAATCCATAGCGGGTTTTTTCTTGTACCCAAGAAGTTAAATTCAGTAACCTCAAAAATAGAAAGCGAAATAGCGGGAACAGTCGGGCTTTGATTTGGTGAGATAGAGAAATGAGAGTTGGTCCGTGGGAGAAAGATTTGGGATCTCTACGGAAGAAGAAAGAGATGGTTTGCTCGGGTGGTCCAAGAAACGTTTAAGAAAATGATCTTTTATGAGCTAGAATGGTGGAGTGGAGTCTCCGTTTTCTTCTGCAAGGGTCTATACCAAACTTTGCATGGTTATTCCCTGTTCGTATGACTTTGTTGGGAGCTGGCGGTTAGAAACATTGGGATTGTGAGAGGGATTGGCCCGAGCCCAGACACCAGAGGCCCATATAAGTGGAATAACTGAAATACTCCTAACTTTACTCGACTCGAACGCAAGAGGAAGACGACTCGGGTGCGCAGGTCTAAGATTCGATCCTAAAATCCTTTGGACTGACAAATTCCAAGGCATGCCAGCTCATTTGTGAAAAGGCAAATTAGAAGCCCCATTGCCCAAAAAACATTGGCAATGTGCCCAAGTTAAAAATTTGATTAAAATCAAAATTATTAAAGAAATTAGTCAATATTAAATTATCCATTCTAAAAAATTAAAATAATAATATGATATTAGATATTTTAATAATAATTTTTTAATTTTTTTTATATTTTACAAATACACTCTATATATTAATTAATAAATTTATTTTTATTTAGAATTATTATTTTCTAACTATTTTTTCCTCAATCTAATTATCTAACAAATACATTTTGCTAATCTTTCTCACACTCAACAATCACATATATAATTTTTGTCAACCTTTCTTCTAATCAATATCCACATTTACAATTTTGTAAAGCCAACAAAAATAATTTAGAGTAAAATATTATTTTAAAGATAAACAATAGCTGACTAAATTTGGAAAAATGAAGGACTTTACTGTAACTCAAAAGTAGAGCCTTAAAATTTTGACTATTCCAATGCATATCAAATTAAAAAAAGAAATTAAAATAAATAGTAATATACAACTTTAATCCTTATACTTTCTCACGTGAGAAGTGATTCAACAATAAAAATATTTTAAAAGAATAAGTTAATTTTATTTAATGTATTAAACATATTTTATAATAAAAATAATTTTATAATTTAACCTAACATATTAAATCATATAAATTTATGAATTTAATTCTACATAATCGACTAAAACATTTATCTTCCCACGTATTACAAATCGAAGTTTATTCCCTTTACTTTCCGGGAGACTTGTCAAATAAAAAACAGTAAAATTCCTAATATTCTTGTCTGAAAAGTGAAAAAAAAAAAACATAATATTCCCAGCCTTATTGAGATTTGGCTTTTATTATTATTAGGTGAGAAATGTTATTTATATTTTATAATCTTATACCATATATGTATAATTTATTTTTTTTATTTTTTAATTAAATATATATAATTATTTTTATTTAAATATATATAAATACACATCAATATATATATATATAAATAAAAAATAAAAATAAAAAATCGTGTAGAGAATTTTTCATTGCATGATACGTTTCATTTTCCTCTGAAATAGACGTTTTCGCTTTTGGCTGCTGGGGAACGGGTTTCCCAGTTCTCTCTCTCCCGACCCTTGACTCTCCTTTCCCCACCAGTTTTTTTTTTTTTGGTTTCCTCCGCTTAGCCGCCTCACTCTCTTTCCACGCCTAATCCCTCCCACAAAACCCTTAGCATAAACCCCTATCAACTCCCTTTTTCTCACACATTTTTATATCACTTTCCGGCGATAGTATCCCGAAAAATCCCCCCCAATGGCCGCACGCTTCTCCCTCCGCCTCAGATCCCACCTCCTCCGAACCACCACGAGCTCCACCACCCTTTTCATGTCCCCCATCAAACCCCCACCGTCCTTTTCCTCCAACGATCTTTCCCTCTCCAGCCTCCGCTTCCTCTCTACCGCCACCCGGCGCCACCCGACCCGTCCCAAGACAGTGGATATCGGTGCCCGGGCCCGGCAGCTACAGACCCGTCGCCTCTGGACCTACGCCCTCACCTTCAGCTGCGTCGCTGGCTTCGTCGTCATCGTCCTCAACAACTTCCAAGACCAGCTTGTCTTCTACGTCACTCCCACTGACGCGCTCCAGAAGTACGCCGAGAACCCTTCGAAGACCAAGTTTCGACTGGGCGGCTTGGTCCTTGAGGGAAGCGTAGTACATCCCGCCTCGTCGGCCGAGATGGAGTTCGTGATCACGGACTTGATCACCGACATTCTGGTCAAGTACCAGGGCTCACTCCCGGACCTGTTCCGAGAGGGCCATTCCGTGGTGGTTGAAGGGTTCGTGAAGCCATTCACGGAGGAGACTAAGAAGGAGATCTCGGCGAAGAGCGTTTCCGGGAAGGCGAGGAGCGGCGATTGCTATTTCTCCGCTACGGAGGTGTTGGCCAAGCATGACGAGAAGTATATGCCACAAGAGGTCGCGTCACAGATCGAGAAGAACAGGAAGAAGATCGCGGAGGCGGACCAGAAGGGATTGAAAGCATCGTAGTACAAGTAATGGGTATGATTCAGATTTCTATTTTTGTTTAATGATATGCAGCATTTTTGGGTTGGATATATAGGAATCAGGATATAGTTCGAAAAGGGGGTGTTATATAATTGGATTGCTGAGATATTGTTCGACTAATTTATAGCTGAGGGACTACTCACATGTGTTGAGAGATGGCTTTGATTATTAATGAAGGCTTTTGAGATTTCGATACTTCATTTGTTGTAGTGCTAAAAACTCATTGGCGATTGTTACAGCGTTTTGTCTTCAACGGAATAATGAATAAACTTTGATATGATGTAATAAATTTTCTGTCCGCAATACTGGGATGACATTGTTGTCTGATTTTCCTTTTGGGATATCTCTGAGATGATTCTTTTGATGTTGGCAAAACTTCATTTGTTGTAATGCCTTTTTTTTACAAGTACTTCATTAGTTGTAATGCTAAAAAACTCATTGGTGATCAGTACAGCGTTTTGTCTTCAAAGGAATGATGAATAAATTTTGATATGAAGGTGTAAATTTTCTGTCCACAATAACTGGATGACATTGTTGTGTGATTTTCTTTTGGGAAATCTCTGAGATGCTTCTGATGATGTTGGAAAAGTTGTAGTTAATGGGATTAAAATGCACCAAGCCTTACCAGCTAAATGGCTGGCCTGTTAGCATTTGCCTAAGTTAGACATTCAAAGGTAGCCGCACAACTCTGTTTAACTTTAGCGAGTAATCCCTTACAAGAGCTTTCCATAGTTGTAGTTCCACGAGGATGTTCTAAGATTTGCTAGAGGATATGACAGAAATGGATTGCAGGATTGCTGGCACAAAAATGTAGATGAGGATATGCTTTTGTGGCCATATAAACGTAACGGATTTTATCAGATAACTGAACTCTTGTAGTTCCCTAGTATGTGTTTTAATCTTTGCTAGAAGTGACAACTGATTGAAAAATGTAAATGTGGACCTCTATCTTGTACTTTTGTTGGCCTTGTTCGGTCTTTCAGATCATCAAACAGAATCCTTGATATGTGTCTTATAATTTGAAGTGTCGGGACATCTGTACATGCTCGTCCAACTGTTCAAATGCTTCTCGAATGCCCCTGATTCTACTCAATATGATTTATGACAATCATTCAGTGAATGTTCTTCATGCTCTTAAACCACCACAGGTTGGTTTTGATTACTTGTGGGAAATTGTCCCAATCTCCAAAGGCCTTCATGATCTTTAGTGACACCAACAATTTTCAAGTGTTCTCGAACTGGTTAGGTTTACATTATGTCCTTCCAAAATGAGACTTGTTTTAGCATTAGGCTGCACTCGAATTGAAATCTTCAAATACAATATAACTTGTGCTTGATGATTGATGAATGTTTTTTATTGTATTCATTCACTAAACCCATAACATGCGTTAGGCATGATCAATTTGTTTCGTGCATGTGTCTTGCAGAGCAAAATATATTGGATTTTACATTTTTTTTAATGTATAATGATAGGTGAATGACATAAAAAGGTGGGGAGGGGAAGATTCAAACTGATTTGCTACTCTCAATTTCTTAATCCGATCGAATTTACATTTTCAGCTTGAATTTTTAGACATTTAACATGATGGAGCAGTTAAATATTTCCAATTAAATTTCTCACGTCTTTGCTCTTATTTAATCTCATTGGAGTACATTTCCATATGTGCAACCTAATCTAGTACTGAAAAATACTACAAATAAAATTCCTAGGAAAGGGCTTGAACATTGTTAATTCAAGTTCTATTCAAACACAGTTATAAGTCATTTCCTGGGAAAAAAGTCTGAAAACTAAACAAGATTCTGGATATGATTTTCAATGCGAGTGCAATGTATAAGTCATGACTTCGGATTTATTCCTATCAAACTGTATATAGATGGTTCTTATCGACAAATAAAACTGACAGAAAAGCGCCACCAGGAAATTTATCTAACTAGGCAGCTTGGTACGTAATACAACTAGGCTATATTACATAGACTCTTTTCCGCTAACAGTTTTGCAAATATTCATTAGGGTCTGAGTCAACCAAATTGCTGTTTCTCTTGATGACACAGCTTCTTCACCAAAAGGTCTCAACACTCTTGCAAGTTCTTCAAACCTTTCTTGTTTTAGTAACTTTGAACAAATCTCTAGTAGTGACTCTAGACCTTCAGCTCTTTGCCTGATTGGAGGATCCCACTCAATTCTTGTCTCATCACCAGGCACCAAAGTCGGCATACTCGTTGAAGTGAAGTTGCTAGCAACTCCATTCGAGTTGGAAATATCCTCTTTCTGTGTCTTCTTACAAGAGACAAAACTATCTTCTCTTCCTTTGAATTCATTTTCACAACGATCTGCGATTTTACTTGCCAGTGATTCCCTTACTGTGGAAGAATGTGTTGGGATCATTATAGTTTGTGAACAGCATCTGGGCACCACACCACGCTCACATTTGTTATTTTTATTTGACTGGGATGCCATTTCACAACAGTTGCAATTTGCATACGTTGTTGCCATTATCTTGTGAAGTTTTTCACTAGCATTCCCAACCTTTGTGTTGGCTTCTCTGGCAACTTGCTGTTCCTTATGCGTTATCTGGGAGTCCTTAGAGGCAGATCCTTGCTTCCTATTTTCATGATAATCTGTTGACACATGCATCGAGGCAGTTTCTGAGTTGGCATTTCCAATTTGTTCAACAGAATTGGGGATAACTCTAAAACCCTTTTCTACTCTATATGTTGGCTCAGAATTGCACGTGGTATCAACCACATTTGTCTCTACTTTAATTCCAATAGAACCAGAGGTGTCAGTTTCACTTGCTGCTTGTTTAATGAATACATTTGGTTTTCCAACCCCAACGCTTTGCAACTCCCTTGATGACCTTGCCTTTCCATCTTTGGTGTCTTTTCCAACACTCAATTTGTTAGACAGTTGGTTTCCTTTTGGTCGAATCTTGTTGCTGTGTTCGGACTTTACGGGTAAGAAAACAGGAGATATACTGTGGCATTGAGCAAGGTATGGTTGTAAGTGGGGGTGCCTCAGCAGCTCTGCAGCCTATAGTGTGGAAAAGTGAAAGTTTCAGGACAAATCCATTACTTTGAGAAAGATAGGACATAGAGTTAGGTCATTTGTACTCACCGTTGGCCTGTTGTCTGGGCTCTTTCTTAGCATGCTCTTGATCATTTGTTTCCTGCATTCCATCTTACATTAGTTGTCAAATATTCATACTGAATATATATACTCGGTACTTGCTGCAAAATCACAACATTCACTTACAATGTAGAGGAATACACAACTGGTAGTGGGGACATGGATGAGCGGATTATTTTGTTAACAAGTCTAGCCATATCCTGTTTCATTAAGTCACCAATAATCCCATTCACTGGTTAGCCAGAAATTGAAATATAGTTCAATTTTCAACTCCATCACTTGAAAATATGGTTACCATAGGTAAAAACAACACTTACGGGAGCTCTAAATGGACGTTGATGTGCTGCTATTTCAAACATGCAGCAACCTGTGATATTAGGAAATGTTATTTCTGGGGTTGTAATATAAGTGGTTAGTTAGATGAGTAAAATGACACATCACCGGATATCTACAACCTAATGACCATATGTCCGACTTGTATCCGTAGGGTATATCAGCGAGAAGCTCTGGACACATGTAGATGGGAGTGCCCACAACCTACATTGCATATGAAGTACAATCAATAGTTTAATATGTATGAGCATTCAGATTTCACCAAGAACTTTTGAACATAGAAAATTACTTCATTGAAAAACCGCTCTAAAAGGGTAAGGCCCAAATCATTAGTGAATTCAGTAAGAGGTTCTGCTAGATATAGCTAAAAACACCACACCACTTAAAGAAGTTCTGCAATGTAGCGTCTTTCCACATTTGACAATTGCGCAAGGAGGATTTAAGCCTATTTTTCTAGGAAAGGAAAGCAACCAAGAACTCAATTTAAATGGCTGGCCTCCATTATGCAATATGTTTCCTGCTATTGTTGGCTCTTCAACTCAAAAACCAATCCTTTCAGCTATCCACCAGACCCAAGAAAGCCTTCATATGCTACTGAGCACATGAAAGAATAGAACAATCAAATATAAAGCGCCATCCAAAAAACAACGAATATACTTGTATGCTCAAGTGGTGCCTCAAAAGTGAGAGGCGCTGCAGTAAATTAAATGGTTTTAAATATTACTGGCGGTTATCCTTGATCTATATAGGTGTTGGTTCTAAGAGGAGTGAAAGGATAGCTCAAAGCCTCGATCCATCCAGGTTATGATCTCCTATCGGACAAAGTATATTCTTTTACAGCATATTTCCTCTTGTGATGCGGTAATTGTCAATGCAACCTGTACTTTAATATAGAAGATTGCAGCCAATGTACCAATGTCATTGGATCAAAGAGGCAATTCGACCATTACCGAGGAAGCAAGGTCTTCTTTGTTAAGCAATCTAGCAAGTCCGAAGTCACCTGCAAATATAATGTGAGATGAATATTTTTCGAATAAAATTGAAATCATATCCAGTATAGAGAAGATCTATGTATATGCCTTCTCACCAAGCCTGGCGTCATTGCTTTTTGTGAGGAATATGTTGGAGCACTGAAAACAGATGATGAAGTTATTTACTGCAGGAAGATATTCTGCTCTAAATAACTTATTAACTGATAGTAGCTAGAGGTACGTACCTTTAAATCCCTGTGAAGAACACGGTTGGAATGGAGGTAGTCCACAGCTAGCAATAGCTGGGTCAGCCATTTACAGAGCTTCTGGATAAAAAGTTGAAGATTTTGAGTGTCAAGTGCAAATTATCATACGTGCATCTGGGGACTTCCTTTTTCATGCAGTTATTTATGTTCCTTACCTCTTCTGGAAAAAATGTTCCTCTAGCTTTCCTTAGCATCTCAGCCCTGTATGATAAGCTTTGCTTTAGATTGTCAAGAGAAAGGATTTCAGGAAAGAAGGCAAGAGTAAAAGAAATGCTGGTATGGAAGGAAATTCCATGTCAAAGTTCTATCACCAATGAGGAATGATCCTCAACTTTCTTAGAATCCAGAAATTTAGATAGCTATATTCAAAGTTCTAAATGTTGCTGACTTACATATCTCCTCCCTCACAGTAACTAGTCACAATGCAGATAAAACATTCCTGTGATACAAAAATCATAAAAATCAGCATGACAATAACATTCATGGTGTGGTTTAGGTCCAGATTTTCCCTTTATACTGTTTCATTAGATTCCAGCAAATAACGCACAAATCTGCTTTCAAATTTTTGGTATAATATTATAGAAGTTGCAAATTGGTAATAGACTACCTTTTCCACCCATGCATCTTTGTACTCCACAATATAAGGGTTATTTAGCTTTGCAATCATATTCATCTGCAGCAGACCAAAGGTTAGTAGTTACTCGGATTCTCCTCTATCTGTTGCATGGAAATGCCAGATGGAAATGATTGAATCTCAACCCTACTTGAACAGGATCTCTTTTATCTGATCGATGGTGGTAGAGGCAGGTGAGCCTCTCCCCATCCTCAATAGTTTTCATGATGCAGGGTTATTCACATGCGTATTGGAGGTATAGCAAAACGTAGAAACACTTTTGCCATAAACTAAAATATAAACATTACATAAGTGTAAAAAACATGATAAAAAACTAAATATGGCACAAAGGGTACTATAAAGGATAACGCTTGAATTTTTCTGTTTGTCTAGACAAACGAATCTTCTTCAAAACATACCTAAAAATACCAATATAAAAGTAATGATAATGGTTATGACCTAAACGGAAGTTTAGACTGAAGTATAGAATTTATGTTAGATAGTAGAATAGCTTTCTGTGAGAGAGAGAGAGAGAGAGAGAGAGAGAGAGAGAGAGAGAGAGAGAGAGAAGGAGGAGGAGGAGGAGAAGAAGAAGAAGAAGAAGAAGAAGAAGATGGAAGAGACCAAAGCAAAACTACACAGGTGTTTATACAAAGTTTTTGCCAAACTTTCAGGCTTATTCATCAGCAAACAACTTGTCTGACATTTCTTATGCAGACAACTAAACGCAGCTTCTCCATATAATGTTTAATTTCTGAACTCTTTGAAGTTTTTTCAAGTTGTAACCGTGTAATATGAGAACTCTAATTTATTCCAAATAACTGTATTATAACCGAAAGGATTAACTGTATTTCCAATAACGGTCATTATTTTCATCACCTAGGAAACATGTTTTTTTTTAGTACAAATTGTTAACGAAAACCAAGGAACAGAAGTTTTGAAAGTAATATTCCTTACTTCTTTCTCTCCAATCTGTGTAGAACGAGAAATGCTGCTCCCGATGTTCCTCTCCCAATCTGTTCTATCACTTCGTAACCATCCATCTTGGACACTGTTTCCTTGTTATTCATCTCCATTAGCACCTTTAAAGCTCAAGAAAGTTGCAGAGCTCCATGCTATTTACATTGGCTACTCGATACCATGCACAACGAATAAATGTCTACAAGGCCACCATGTTATTAAATTGACTTTAATACCATTTCAGAGTTCCCAACTCCTTGCACGAAAAGAAGTCACGGTAAAAGTTGAGGGGTACAGCGATCGTAAAAGGGGTTATTCATGTAATAACCATGAAAATGATAGAACATTGTATTTCTATTAAAATATCAGACAGGTACTCTTTGAAAAGGTCACCTGGAAAAACATCTGCCAAAAGGATTCTTGATATTGTCCAAGCTCAAGAAAACTAGGATGGTTGGAACTTGGGAAGACATGGATCGAAGAAAAACAACCAAAAGTAAATGCGATTTAAAATCTGAATGGGAGAGAAGATTTAGAGACAAAGCAAAGGGGAAAAGAAAGAAAAGGGTCCAGTGGCAGGTATGGAAACCACTGTCTGAAATTTAAAGGCAAGGATCGGTTTCATTTTCAGATTTCTAGGATATCATTACTGCAATAGCTGATATGTCATTTTTATTTTTTGTTTTTTGGACTTTTCAACAACCAGAGATTTCTTTAGAATATATATATAATGTTGCTGGAAATTGACTAAAGTCCAGTCTGTGGGTAATGAATTATCTAGTACTGTTGCATTAATAATATTGGTAGCTTCTGAGGTGTAACATCATTGTTAGGAGCTAACAGTGTATTTGACATTTATAGCTTGTCATTAGAATTTAGTGCAACGATTTGATGGACATTAGCTCAAATTTTCATGGGTGTTCACATCCAAAACATGCCCAGAAATCTTGTGACTAGAAGAAGGTCGGTTGCAAGGGGTTAAAGGATCAATGAATTTGCTTGCTTCGAAGGAAGGGGACTGTTAGGAGCATGGTGAACTGCCTTCTCTTCTTTCTTTTTCTTCTCTACTTTCTTCGCAGGGACCATGGCAAGAGACTTCTTCTCACAAACCACGACAGCCACGATGCAACTGTGGGTTATATCAATTAGGTTACAGGCCTTTGATACATATTATCAAATAGTTGAAATACTATTGTGAGATAGTTTGAATCCTCAACTCCTCTTAACTCATCTCAAGTCATCATTACAATTTATTCAAATTCCAATATAAAATATAATAAACAATTCAATTTTTTTAAATTTCAAAATAATAATAATATTAAAAAATAATATTTTAACAATATTTTATTATCTTAACTCAATTCACTTCAACATCCAAACGCAGCCTAAGTATATTTTCTATGCATAAGTATTAAGTGATTCACATATAAGCAAAGGATAATAAATAATTTTTTACGCATTTAATGTACCATTCGAACATGTGTTACGTGTTGGATAATTAAAAGGATAATAAATAATATTTATATGTTTTCAAGGATTGAATCAATAAAAACTATGTCAAAATCAATTGAATCCCAAAGAATTAGTAACATTAATAAACTTATTTAGAGAATAATCGATGAAGAGAATAGGAAAGTTATTCAAGTATCTATTTTTCTAGGGAAAATGATATTTGGTCCAGTGAGTTTGCTCCCTCAAAATTAATTGTCCTTTCGGCATTTTTTTTATTTTTTATTTTTTCTTAATGATTAAGTAACTAACTCTTAGTTAAGTGGCGTATTTTTTTTTTTTATTTTAAAAAAATAAAAAAGTGCAATTTGTACTAATAATAAGTTTAAGAGGACAAATATATGGAGTTAAGTACCAACACCCTTTTTTCTAAAAGAGTGATCCTTTATGGGAATCTCATAAATACAACCGATCTGTTGGAGTAATGTTATAAGAATTGTCATGAAGTGGATTTTAGTAGTTAATTCTCCAAGCAATCGGGATACTTGGGTCGGGTAGTTTATTACTCAGACTATTTCTATGAGTAAATCTATTCATCATTCATTTCTTCCTCATAATTTTTTTATCATCTCATGATGTGATATTAGATGATAGGTTTACAAGTTAAATATAATAAATAATTTTTAATCATCTAATGCCATATCATGAAATGATGAGAGAATTATGAAAATTAGGATGATGAATAGCATTACTTATTTTATACTTCTTTCTTTAAACTTCTCCAAAAAAGTATTTTCCTTGCTGTTTAGAAACTTTAGTGTTTTGTTAGGATAATTTTTTATTTTATTTTATTTTATTTTTGTAAAGAAATGATATGTACAATTTTAGAATATGTAAATTCCGTCATCCTTATTCCTTACACTTTTTTAACAAATATGGTTAAATTTGGAACAAATATAAAAATAAAAATCATTTTTTAATGTTAGATTTTTAAAAAAAAATAAATGCGTAAAACTTACACATCTAAAAATTATATTTAGCATTCATTTTTTTATTAGTCAAGAAGGATAACTTAATTTTCTTTTTAATAAAATGATTATAATAAATTCTAGGCCCGTGCATATGACCCAGCAAACCGAGTTGCCCGAGTGACCCGACTTGACTTGAACTGGCATTTGCCGGTTGTTAAATGCTCGGTTCACCAACCCAATAAATGACGGGTTTGGATTTCAAGCGTTAAACCGATCAACTTTTTTACCTTCAGACTTCAGTTCTCTCAAAACCCTAGATTACAAACCAAACCCCCCAATTGCTTTCATCCCAAAATGGTGCTGGTGGGTCTCGTAATCTAGCGATGGCACGAAGCTGAAGAAATGCGATCTTGACATCATTTTTAATGGCTTCTATGGTGTAGTACACTCTCAATCCGAAAGCTTTCGCAAGATCTCAAAGTTACAAACCAAACCCCCCCCCCCCACCTAATTGCTTTCATCCAAAAATGGTTATAACTAAGCACGATCTGTAATGGGCATCACATAAATAATATTGTTAAATAACATTGAGTGGGTTCCTCTTCCCCTGCTTCAAGTAGAGAGAGTATGTGCCTCACAAGAGTTGCAGAGCACTGCAGCAATAAAAACCTTCAGGTTCAATGGAAGACTTGGACAACAAGTCTGAAGGAGGCAGTGAAAGAGCTAGAAACACGTCGGCCAATGACATGTCACCACGAGAGTATGATTGGTTCTTACCGATTGTAAACATGAGTTGGATCATGAAGAAGGCGCTGCTGGCGAACACAAAGATCTCAAAGGACGCCAATGAGATGGAGCAAGAGTGCGTTTGGTTGATTGATGAAATCAGAGTGGTTCTGAAAAATGAAAGACTTTTCTGGTTGGGAGAGAAATCTGGTTGGAATGCTTGGGGTTTGCAAATGAAGGTGAATGATCCAAAGCAGAAAAGAACGGGTTCAACCCGATTCAAAAGTTACGGGTCGGATTGGATCAGGTTGGTGGACTTTTCCTTCTGGATCGGGTCGAGTCGATCCCAAATCTAGCTTGGGCGGGTCATTGTGCAGGCCTAATAAATTCTCGTAATTGAAGAAGAATTCAACGTTTTCAGTCATTTGACAATGATCAACTGACCATCATGCCTGGCTAATCCTCCTATTTCCACTGGTCCGTCTTCCCCAAGCTCATCAGTCTTGGTGACTTTAACACGTCCCACTAGAGCTGGCAAAACTGTTATTAGCCCTTTCCGAAAGGGACAAATTGGGAATGTCAAGAAAACATGTGCAACCAATAATAACTCTCCACGTCTCCCCTAATCAGTATAGAGTGTTCGTTGGCAGAGAAGGAAAGAAAAGCCTTTTAAATACCAAAAAAAAAAAAAAAAAAGAGAGAACACAAAGACATAAAAATATAACTCATCTCTCTCTCTCTCTCTCTTTCTCTTCTTTGGCTTTGCTTTCTCTCTCCTTGGGGATCCCTAATCTTATTAGGGTTAGGGTTTATAATCTCTTCCTTCATTTTCTGTTTTGTGGTTTTTGGTTATCGATCTGTTTCTTTCTCTTTCTTCATTAAGTCGCTTATTTATTTGTTTTTTGTTCTATGTTTTGGCTGCAGAATTTGAATCCGATGCCACTATGAACTCAGAGATCGATCTTGAAGGTATCATTTCTGAGAGGTTCTTGTCCCCACTGGCGAGCAGGTTAGCTGTTTTGCATGAGTATCTATGTGTATATATGTATATTTGCTTCTATAGCTTCTTGGTATGCATATTTGGCAAAAGTTTATAAGGGATTATCATAGGATTTTAGTGTTAGATTCAACGATGCATGAGAACGTGGACTTGCTAAAACTTTGCAATGTTGTGGTTAAAGTTCGAGTTTTTTGTCGTATTACAAGGAAATACTTTCCGTTTGGAGACAAAACTTGAGATTTCCTCGTTTGTTTTCAAAACCATTATCATCTCATCTAATCATTTCGTAAATTTCCACACAAAATAAAATAAACAATTCAACTTTTTCACATCTCAAAACAAAATTAATATTAAAAAATATATTCTAACAATATTTTATTTAACTTTCAACTTTTATCTTAATTCATCTCATCTCATCTCATTTCATCTAAAAACAAAACAAGGCTATATTCATTTTTGGGAACATGAGAGAAACTCAAATATTTAGCCTTTCAGCTGTTGATGAAATTCTTTTTAGGTGTAATAGGAAGTAGTCCTTAACTGGCCCATTATTATTTATGAAGCATATTCCTTAAACTTAGCAGGACGTATATGTGTGTGCTGGATTTATAGTATTTTTTTTTTTTTTTTAGAATTGTGGGTAAAGGTAGTAATTTTCAAAAATAAAATTGATCGTGTGTAAAGCTAGTGTCTTTGTTACACTTCATTGCTGTGGATATAGCTTGTCTCTCGTTTAAAGTTGGAAAACCAGTGTTTCATTGGGAAAATTGTGACTTCTAAATGTAATGCATGGGCATATAACATCTTTTCACATATGTACATATAGAAAAAATCTATTCATGTATGTACTTGGTGCTGTTATACCATAACTAACTGGCTCGAACTAGTACAAACAATGGTATCTATAACAATAGGATTAGGTTTGGATGAAGTAATGGGGCTAATGGAGAAAGATAGGACTGTTGGCTTTGCCATTGATCACAACTCTGGATTCGACCTACTTTACTGTTTAACTGTGACCTTGCCATTCTACTGAGTGAGGGGGGAAGAGTTTTTTTTTGTTTGTTTTTTTTCCCCGGGGGGGGGGGGGGGGGGGGGTATCATGTTGAGATAAAGAATGACATAAGCAACCCTTGTTGATGATTATGGCTTTGGGGCTTCATGACATGTGAGTGTAAGGGCTTCAGATTGTGGGAGAATATTCGTAAGGTAAGGTTTAGAGTAAAGGTGGCTAATGTTGAAGAAATGTGGTTTCATAAGGTTTCACCGTGTCAACCCATCTCTCTTACCAAGCATGTGTCGATCTCCATGCCTCAAACTCGATATTTGTTATGAATGCCATTGTCTTTGCTCGCCAACAATCCTAACTCCAATCATTTGGCATTCTATTTGAACAATTGGTATCGAATAGTAAGAAAAAGTTGCCCAACCCAAAATATCCATGTCCTCTGCAATGCTGATATGATATGATACTCTATATCAATTCCGCTCGATCTCCACCATTTGGTCTTTGCCCTATCTCTATAACCCTAAATGAATCTTTGAATTGTCTCACAATTTCTTTGTAAGTATTGTCTCACAAGTTTTGATTTGTAATAGTTTCACATTTCTTCATCTCAAGTGTATGAGCTTTAGTTCAATGGTACTTCATACCTGTGAGAATGGTGTAGGCGTTATGATTGTGGGTTACCCATTATGTGTCTTACCAATTAAAGTAACAAAGAAAAAATTATTGGTCTTGATCTTATTCCACTTGGATATGTTATGTCTCACAAGTTTTGATTTGTAATAGTTTCACATTTCTTCATCTCAAGTGTATGAGCTTTAGTTCAATGGTACTTCATACCTGTGAGAATGGTGTAGGCGTTATGATTGTGGGTTCCAAAACCCATTATGTGTCTTACCAATTAAAGCAACGAAGAAAAAATTATTGGTCTTGATCTTATTCCACTTGGATATGCTATTAGACATTTGTTGTTTGTAGAAATTTGCTTGTTTACACAAAAACACAAGGTTTTTCTTGGTAACTAGCATTAAAGGTCATTCTCCTAGGCTGAAATAGATGGGTGCTTTATTTTTTGGGCTGAGTAAAATGTATGAGAGTTTATAAAAATGAAAGCTTTTTATCCAGATAAATTGTCGAAACTTGCACTTAAATTCGTGTTTTTACTTCTTTCCTCATAAGAATAGAGATATTTGTTTATTTATTTTTCATTAAATACCGATATTTACAAATCGTCCGTCCATCTTAGGATTAAGGTAGTATTTTGTTTTAACCTAATGTGGATCTAGATGTAAATGCTTTATTTTTGTGGTTATGTTGCAAATGTGTGTTTGCGTAGGATGTAGTTTCATTTTATTAGTCTTTTCTGTGTTTTTAGATTTTCTAGCATTCTTTGTTGTAGGAGAATTGAAAAGATGGATCATGATGAGACAGAATGCCAAGCTCCTCCTGAAGGTCCTATTTTGTGTGTTAACAATTGTGGCTTCTTTGGTAGCACAACTACCATGAATATGTGTTCCAAGTGCCACAAGGATATGTTGTTTAAACAGGAGTAGACTAAGCTTGCTGCATCTTCCTTTGGAAGTATTGTGAATGGATCATCAAGCAGCAATGGAAACAAATTGGTTATTGCAATTGTGGATGTGGAAGTCAACTTAGTGGAGCCAAAGACCATCTCTGTGCAGCCATCCTTCAGTTTCGGCTCAGGGGAGAGTAGTGAGGCAAAGCCATCCTCCTTAAGTTTTGGCCCAGAGGAGAAATATTGAGGCAAAGCCAAAGGAGAGACCAAAATGTTGTAGCAACTGCAACAAGCAGGTTAGTTTAACGGGGTTCAATTGTTGGTGTGTTGACCTTTTCTGTGCAGTACATCGCTATTCTGACAAACAGTGCTGCCCCTTTGACTATCGCACTGCTGCACGTGATGCTATAGCTAAAGCCAACCCCGTTGTCAAGGCAGAGAAACTTGATAAAATTTGAATTTGACGGGGTGGAGTTCCATGTGTTGAATTGGACCTCAGTTTCATCTATGAGATGCTTCCTGAGTTTCCTGCATATCTTAGTGGTGTCCTTTTATATTGTTATATTTGCTGGGAGGCAAGGCATTAGGACATCTCTCCTCTTTCAAGAACTCTGTACTAGGGTGTTGTGAGAAGTTGTATGTTGGCTACAGTGTCTAAAGTCCTTAAAACAAGTTTGTTGAGTGAGATGAGATGGAAATTTTGTTAATAATAGTAAGATAGTTTGTGAATAGTAGTGAGATAATTTGAGTTAATATTTTATGGGGTTTTGGGAAATATGAGAGAAAAAGTTGAATAAAAAATCAATTCTGCTACAGGTACCCGGCTTGGGTACCTTTTGAGGACCCGGCTGACATGGCCAATATTAAAAAAAAAAAAAAAAAAAAAAAAAAGCTGGAAGTATTCGTTGTTTAGTACCCAAGAACACCAACACCTCCATTCCTCTCCACTTTTCGTTCTTTATCTTTTCCTACAATCACTCAGTAGCCAAATGAGAATATCAAAACCCATAACTACTATTGACAAATTGGCTACTAAAAATCAAATATTTCCTTCATGAAAATCAAAGAAACATTGAAATCCTTGAAGACCGATCATGAATGAGATAGTCCCAAAACCTAATTTCATCTTCATCCGAAGCAAAATCCCTCGAAGTCGAAGCCCATCATAGCCCATCCAAACACAGACCTCCCAGACATTAGAATTTGCTCATCACGGCCAAACCCAACAAACCCTTTTGACTTCAAAGTGAAATCCCACCTTCCGTAAAAGATTAGAAAATCCCAAACAAATACCCACTAAACAAAATCAATAAAAAGAACTCGTCTTCATATTTCGTCTTCGTGGTCGTCTGTGGGGAAGCTTGCTTCCAAAGCCGAATCTGTGGGTATACGAAAGAGAGTGTTGCGTTTCAGATGAGAAGATGAAGATGAGAAGTAGATGAGAAGAATAAGAGATGTATCCGAATTTGAACGAAACGCCCCGTTTTATTTTTACACGTGGATAGACGTGTATGCGGATGGTTCCCAACCCCGGGTGCGAGTAGAGTTTTTCATAAAAAATATTATAAAGTTAAAGTATTGTTAGAATATAGTTTTGTAATATTATTTCTGTTTGGTAATTTAGAAAAGTTGAATTGTTTTTTATATTTTATTTGAAAGTTTGGGAAAGTTACAATAATTAGTTTGAAAATATTTGTGTTGTGTTTGAGAAGGAGATGAGATGAAATGAAAATTTTGAGATGAATTTTTTTCCAAACAAGATAGATCTATGCTGGTTTGGTGGACATTGCAATGATTAGCTTTGTAAGTTGTCTAATCTGTTTCTTATTGCATCTTCCTAGTAGTGTATGTAATGGTTTGTGCAATTCTCCGATGACTTGGGACATCCCAAAACATTTCTGCAACGACATCGTAAATTATCGTTATGACTTTCATGGTATTATCCTAGTTATGAATCTCACTGAATAGCTTAATGGTGCGTGATATAATTGTATTGAACGTCTGAATCTTGGAGCTCCTTCCTTTGAAAATTATTTAAATTTTCCATGGTAATGGATATATATTGTTTCTGGAGGCACTGAATTCCATAGCAGTTGTAGAGAATTGCATCGTTATTATTTCTGTCAACAAAAAAATTACATACGTCGCAATTCACAGCAAATGTTCTTGTAGGAAGATTTCACTTTTGGTCATGGCATGGATACGGAAGCAGTTCTTAATTTTTAGTTAAAACCAGCGGTTGTGTTTTTCTATCTTGGGAGGTTGGACGACAACTAAACTAAAATGCAATGACATACGAGTCCTGGTACATCCATGGGAAGAATTACGACTGTAGTTTTTAAGTTAAGGTGCCGTTTGAATAATGAGTTGAGATGAAAGTTGAATAAAATATTATTATAATATTATTTTTTTTAATATTATTATTGTTTTAAGATTTGAAAAAGTTAAATTATTTATTATATTTTATGTAGAAATTTAGATATAATGATGAGATAAGATGAAACACTTATTATATCCAAATGGGGTCGTCAACCGTAAAAATAGTTGCATAGCAAAGTGGAACAAATTGATTCTGAGTCAAGCTTGGTCAATTTAGGGTGTGTTTGGATGTTGAAGTGAGTTGAGTTGAGTTGAGTTGAGTTGAGTTGTGATGATAAAATATTATTAGAATATTATTTTTTAATATTATTATTATTTTGAAATTTGAAAATGTAACACCCCGTATTTCAGTGTATTTTTACTGAAGGATTATTTTTGATTGTTCAAAAATTTATCCTCTTATTTTAAAATTGGTTGAATTTTTAGTAAGTTTATTTCTATGATTTTAATTTGGTGAAAATTAATTTTATGTGCTTTCTAAATATTTATTTATTGTTATGCATTTAAATTGCTTTTAATATTTAAATTAATTACTGTGGGATTTAATTATTTCAATTTGACTTTACCATTACGTTTAAATTATTTTATTTAACTTGTGGTTTTAAAATCGTCTCCGTTGGATCTTTTTTGTGACCCAAGTTATGAGGATTGGACCTCATTTCTTTTCCTCCATTTTTTCTTTCCTTCCTTTTTCTTTTCTTCTTTTCTTTTTTCCTTATTTCCTCTCCTCTCCCGCGCGACCTCTCTCTCTCCTCTCCTCCGCCCGTTTCCTTCGTCTCCTCCCAGCGCCGCCGTCGCGCCGCCGTGCGCGACACCGCCCAGCCGACCAGCTGCCCCTCCCTCCGGCGACCTCACCTCCCAAACCTCAGCCCCTACCTCGCCGCCGGTAGCCCACACGCCCCCCACGAAGTCGCGGGCCACCTTCACGCCAGCGCCGCCGTGAGCCGGCGGTGGCCCTCACCGCCCAGCCCATTAGCCTCCCCAGCCGCCGGCGACCTCACCCCACCAATCTCACCTCCATCCGTGCCGCCGTTAACCACCAGTAGCTCTTCGAAGCCGGGGCACTCCTTCCGCCGTTGCGCCGCCGTCGCACCACCATTGGCCACCATCTTCCTACCACTTCATCCCCGACCTCTTGGCAACCCATTGGACCCAACCCCACCTCCGATCCGTCACCGGTGAAGCTCCACCAACTACATTTCCGAATTGGGCATTTTGGTCTTCTACCGCCCATTCCGCCGCCACCCACGGCAAACCACCGCCACCATTGGCTTCACCGACCTCCCTAGGCCCTACCCTATCAATCTTGGGTCTTCGTTTGTCCTCGTTGAAAAGTTGGTAATTGTGACCCACGGCCACAGTGTATTTTACACTGTGGTGTTGCTCAGAAATCACCACTTGCAACTTCGAGATCCTCCGGAAATTATTATATTGCACTGTAAGTATTTTCCTTAAAGAACTTTCGTGATTTAAATATATTTTTGCACTAACGCATATTATCTGTGAATTGGGTTGTTTTGCCGGACTGAGTCCGAGGAGTTTCGGGGGTCGGATGGATTGTGGACGGAGTTGTGTTTGTTTGCATTGTGGTTGTTGGTTGTTGGTTATGACTTGTTCACGTACATCGCATATTGCATGCATGATCATGTTTATAAAGAAAACTGGGTTTTCGCATGATTGCATACATGTTCATGTATTTATTGGATTTGGATTTTCATGTGAGTAAAAGGAAAAGAGACTGTAGGGATGGTGGTAAGCAGGGATGGTGGTAGAGTCCCGCCTGTGATTCCCGCCTACAGTGCTCTGTTAAGTATTTATTGTGTGTAAAGGAACTGTAGGGATGGTGGTAAGCAGGGATGGTGGTAGAGTCCCGCCTGTGATTCCCGCCTACGGTGCACGCGTTAGGGATGGTGGTAAGCAGGGATGGTGGTTGTGTCCCGCCTGTGATTCCCGCCTACGGTGCACGCGGTAGGGATGGTGGTAAGCAGGGACGGTGGTAGAGTCCCGCCTGCGATTCCCGCCTACAGTGTCCGATAATTGGATTGTTTGTGTGAATCATTTTATGGGAAAATGTGTTACGGATATTTTGGGCCAAAATGGGATTTTTGGCGTGTGTTGGAAATAATCATTTTTCTGGGAAAAAATGGTATTTTATGGTTAACTGTATTTTGCTATATTGTTGGTTGCATTAATGTATTTTTATCCCGAGAGTTGTTTGGTTTATACTTACCTGTGGTACCATTTTATGGTATCGCAGATTTTGATGCAGATGATGATGGCGAGCCTTAGCTTGGCTCCGTTGGAGGAGTGATCTGGGATTGCTCCTGTTTAGTGAGTTATGTGTTTTTATCAGTTTATGTATTCACCTTTTGTATTATATTTGGGATGACTGTATAATTTTTTTAAAGATAAATTGTTTTAAATATTTGTATTTAAATTCTGGTACTTAGTTGACTATCCGCTGCGTTATTATATTTGTACACTGTTGCATGTACACACACTGGCACTTCGTTGGGATGTGTGACCGTGTTGTCACCATCCTGGCGTCTCGATCCCTGTGTATTTATATAAGGGGGATTGGGGGCGCCACAGAAAAAGTTGAATTGTTTATTATATTTTGTATTGGAATTTGAAAAAGTTGTAATGATGAGTTGAGGTGAGTTTGGTAACCAAACGAAACCTTAATAAACAAATTGAATCGAGTTTGAATCTTGTTGAGTTGATCTCAAATGACTTGTCTGTGTTGTTTTATTTACATACCCAATTCAGGTCCAAGCTATCACTAATGCTACTGGACAGTGCTCTGGCGCAGCATCCTACGACAATTTCACAGCAACCTTACTGTATATGAAGTCTATTTTACCTCATTGTAACAGTACCTTTAAGAGACAAATACCATGATTTACAAATTTCATGTAAAAATGTGGATCTACTTTAAAAAAATGTAAAAAAAAATTATTATTTATTAGTATAACTCACTTTTTTACAAATGGCGGACGTGTTATTTAGACATATACTTAGCATTACTCGATAAGATTTAAGAAATTTCAGCTGGCATAAAATCCTTTAATCATTAGGATTTAAAGAATAAAGATGTTAATTTTAATCACATCCACATGTTTCTCACTTCTTAAGAGATAAAGTTAAGAAGAGGATTTTAGCTTCGAGGTTCGGAACTTCGGATTTGGATTAGAGAGCAATCTGTGCAGATTCAGCTTCAAGATATCTACAGATCCTCTCCATAACCTCTCTACCCGTAGCACTATACTTCACAAACTTCTCTGCAGATCGTTGCTCTGCCTTCTCCGCAATTGATGCCAGTGCTGGTAATGGCTTTATATGAATATTAGTCTCCTGCCTGCAAGTTGTCCATATTTTTGGATTATCTGGGTGGGGTTCATATTGGATCTTTTCCTCCACTTCAATGAACTTCTGAAGACTGACATTTCGGGAAGTGAGTTGCATCGACCGCGATTTGGCATCGACGATTGTTGTTTCAATACAGTGACAGACATCCTGACCGACAATTTTGCGTATGAACCATGGTCCAGGAAAATGGGCAGTGACTGCACGAGCGGTGTAAAGCTTCTTAGATATAGGGTCAACCTTACAGCTTAACGTGTCAACTTCAAGGATATGGGTCAATATGTGCCTGTTCTCATGGTCAGTAAACTTGCGATAAGATGCAGAAGTTACCCGCTCCCATGGGTGCTTGTAAATGTACTCTTGTGCGTATGCTTTGACCATCACGTTTTTTATTTTGGCTTCAACCTGATAAAGAAACGCCACATTAGATTACAACTGGAAGATGAATACCACATGTTCAGGCATAGCCTGGTTTCTAGAAAGTGATACACACAAATTGGATCATCACAATTGTACACGACATAAGATTACTGCACTAGTCATTCCAATCACAAACCTCAACAAAATGTGGGAAATAATACACTTCACAACCTCCAACTAGTAGGTGTTTTACGCTTTGTACCCCAAACTACCAAAACTGATGCATTGCTCCTTCCAAGTACCAAAACTGCAAAATACCCTTGTAGTATGGATGAAAAATAGGTGACAAGGTACGATCTTGTAGTATGGATGAAAAATAGGTGACAAGGTACGATCTTGATTGTCAGATCTTAACTTATGGTGCACATTGAAATTTCTTTGATAATTTGATGGTGCAATGAGTCAGCTTTGGATACAAAGTGTAAAGCATGGAATGGTTGGACAGTGAAAGTGTATTTTTCTCAAAAAATGTCTGTTGCTTCTTAGCCAAAAGGGGCTGCCATGATATTAAAAGTGCCTTGAGCATAGTTTTCTCCACCTTATTCCGTTGTACTGAATAGCCTACAAGAAAGATGCTAATCTGCTAGAAAAGCTGTACACATTCCAACCTAGTTTGTCTTTTTCAATCATTGCAGACCCACAAGACAAAGAAACTGACATTCGAAACCTCCCCCAGCACCTCCAAGAAAAGTAAAATGGCCAAATTTCTAAAAAACAGCAACCAGTTGGAAGGCAATCCGAATCTAATATAATCTTCACACGAACATGAAGTCCCACCGATGCATCAGATAAAGAGACATGGAAGTTGTTAAAAGCTCTCTAAAACAGGAATTAAGTCATGCAGGATCCTGGAACCCGTCATTTATCTTTGGTCTTTACCAAATTACAACAAACTTTTATCTTATAAATCATTCCTACTCATTGTTGCCCTTACAAATTACTCAAAACCAACCAATAAACCCCATCCAATCCAACGAAAAAGCAAAAATGGCAACACTTTGAAACCTCCAACGGTTTTAAAGATACCTAAAGATCCCTTTTTGTCGTGTTCTTTCTTACTGCAAAAGAAGGTGAAGTATGGACTAGGATCAATTTCATTGCAGGTTGTTAATGCGACAATACCTTCTGAGTTATTTGCATGATGATTTCCACATTATGTTCAAAGACTAAGACCAAACACAAGTATAGTTCAACGACAGAAGACCAGAAAATATAGTAAATTGAAAGAAAAGAACAAAAAACCAAAGCAGAGGAGGAATGAAAGAAATGTATATACGAAAGGAGCATACCTCAAGAATTGCCTGCTGTTACGAAGAGTGAATGGCAGTCCAGGAGGAAGATCTCAGAGAGAGACAAGGCCAGAGGAAAAGTAGAGAGAATAAGCAAGAATATGCCAAAGGCATGTCTCCTTTCAGGCAAAATATAATTGAAGAATATCCCAAAATTCGAATATATTATATTGCATGAAGGGATTTTTTTTGTTTTTCCTTTTGTTGGCGAGAACCCGTTCTCTATACGACGAAATTACCTCAAGGACTCCGCATTCCTTCCTAACGTATAGAAGAAGGTGAATTCAGCAAAAAGACAAAAGAAAGCAGTATGGAAGAAGATGAATAACGCTAGAGCTGCAGGATATGCGAACCCGTGTGCAATGGAATACTACGGTTCATTTGGAGTAGAAAAGGAGAAAACGTTGACTCAACAAAATTATATAAAAATAAATTTATGACATGGCTTGATGCAATTTCAATGTATTGTATCACGTTAAGTTTCTAATTTATTTTTATAAAATTTTTATGAAAATTAATTTATATAATAATAAGATGTATAAATCCAGCGTATTCATTTTTAAAAAAATGAATAAATTTAAAATTTACTTTACAAATTTTATTTTTTAATAGTAGATAAGCCTCACTCAGTTTTTTTTTATAGACCTGACACTTCTTCAAAAAGGGACTATCATTGACTTCGACATCTTTTGTTAGAAACATAAATACCAGGTGAATCTGTTCCAATGACACCCTCCAAAGCTTTGGTCTTTCCTTTCCTTTTTCTTTTTGAAAAAATTGCGAATCACGTCATAATTCCCATTAATTAATGTATTTTCACGTCCAAAGTAGCATGCTTCAAGATTAAAAAGTGGTCTGCTTAGTCAAGCTGTTAATGCTGTAGGGGAAACATTGCAACGGTTGATAACGAAGCAACCACACAGCCTTGTTTCTTATCCAATAATTCATCAATTCTTTCAAGAAGAACAGCTTCCAGTTGAGTCATGAGCTGTAAGTAGGTATTATACAGCTCCTGGCTAATCTTTCAGTAGGAAATGGCATGATCATTTCCTGGATTATGGGGTCAGATTAATCAATCATATACTTATCTCTACAGTATAAAGCATCAGATAGCCCAAACCTCCAAAGCAAATGGAAAACGCAGGAGAACAAAATGTCCCAAAGTTACATATCAGTTGATACACATTCAGCCAATCCGGAAATTCAAGGCTGAGCCTCTATGGTGTTACACTTTCACATTCTTCTGTTACTTTATACTTCAAAAGAGCTTACAAATCTTCGACCTACTACTATAAATGACCAAGATTGAATTGAAGCAGCTGAATTAGAGGGAAATCCCCCTAGATTCAGCTTCAAGATACTTACAGATCCTCTCCATAACTTCTCTACCCTTAGCACTGTTCTGCACAAATTTTTCAGCACAACGTTGCTCTATCTTTTCTGCCATTGATGTCAGTGCTGACAATGGCTTAATCTGAATGCTAGTCTCTTGCTGACAGATAGTCCACCCATCTGGATTATCTGGGTGAGGAACATACTGAATCTTCTCTACCACTTCTACAAACTTCCGGAGACTGATATTGCGCGTATTGAGTTGCATCGACCGTGATTGGGCATCCACAACTGTTGATTCAACGCAATGGCAGATATCCTGGCCGATGATTTTGCGAATGAACCATGGTCCTGGGGCATGGATAGTGATTGCTCGAGTGGTGTAAAGCTTCCCAGATTGAGAGTCAAGCTTTCTGTTCAATGTGTCAACTTCAAGTATGTGCGATAATGTACGCTTATTCTCAGGGTCAGCAAACTTGCGCCAAGATGCAGAAGTCACCCGCTCCCACGGGTGCTTGTAAACATACTCCTGAGAATATGCTTTAACCATTATGTTTTTCTGTCACTCTTCACCCAGAGAAGGAAACAAAAAGTTAGTTCACTAATGAAGGCATAGCTGCAAATCTTTGGGTTAAGTTGACTTGTGGTTGAACAAAAGCGCATACCAAAACATATTCATCAAAGAAAAGGGACTCCATGATCTTAGGGAAACTCTTTTCCCCCTCTTTTGTGTCTATTTCATAAACCTACAAGCCCAGAGGCCGACACATATGGTTCTCTACTTTCAAATCTTTTAGTGCCCATGAAGATAATTAAAAAAATAAAAAATAAAAATAAAAAAAATAAAAATAAAAAAGGGGAAAAAAAAAGCTTAAAAGAAGAAGCAAGCAAAAGAACACAGAAACTTGTCAAATCAGATGCATTTAAAGAACACAGAACGCCTCATAGCTTTACAGTTTATCAAACCAGAGGCATAAAAACAATTGAGTATACCTTTGATCAATATCAATTACCCTATCCCTATCAATGACATCTCAGGAAGAATTTTGTAAGATCTGGATTTAGTATGAGATAGTGGTGAATGAGATGCATATTGTTTATGAGGAAGAAGTTCTTTTTTGATAAGTAAGATAAAATTTTATTGATTGAAAAGTAGGTGTAGCACAAATACACAGGAAGTATACACAAAGTACACCTTGCAACAACTAGGTGCTATAAATGGATACAAGCAAATTATGAAAACTAGTCCTGTTACAATCAATGCAGGAAAGTGCATTGAAGAAGAGTATTTTAAGCTCGTGCAAAGAACACTATGATTGATTGTAACAGGGCTCCAATTGTAATAATTCTAAGGAGTTCTGATTGTAACCTTAATCCAACATTTTGGAGTATAAGTCCACATGTGACTTGAGTTTTCCTTAAATCGTTACAGATGGTATCAAATCTGGGTTAGGGCTTGACTCATGTCACGTATAACAGAATTATTTGACAAGGACATCATATATTTTTTTTATTGGCACTAGGTGTCCGAGAACAGCGTCCCGACTAATCCCAGGGGTGCACAGGCGACAAGGACATCATATATTTAAGAGGGTAAATTATAATACCTCATATTTAGTATGAGATGGTGATAAATGGGATCCTATATTACTTGAGAGAGAGAAGTTCTTGTGATTTACAACGATTCCAAAGGATTCCATTTGTAGCATTGACTAATCTTTTTAGAGTATAAGTCCATATGTGACTAGGCCCATTAGGGCTTACATTGGTCTATTCATTACAAAGTCACTTTCATAAATTGAAATATCCAAATTAGACACAGAAAAAAGTAGCCATCATTCTAAACACAAACTTCAATAAATTTTCAATCAACAACTACGTTCTCGTAGTGAGCCATCGCCCCTGCTCATCATTATGATAGTATTATGATTTATTCTTTTTTTTCCAGCTGAAAAATGCAACACTATTTGGGCTGGATAATAAAAACTAAATATATTTACTTTCCCTCTTATGCTGATTAAAATTTTTCTAAAAGCCAAAAAAAAAAAAAAAACACTAGAAAGGAGATGACAAATCTGATCATTGTAGTCACTGCAAAATCATTCAACTCTATGCTCGATCACATTGCATATGGAAGCCGACAAGAAATCTATTACTTCGTGCGAAAGCTAATCAAAACTTAGTTATAGCTGATTCTTCTTTATTGGTTTGGGTAGGATAGTTCTTCTTTTTTTAACAGCACAACTCAGTACCTCAGAAAAAATAAATGGAAAATAATAAAAAGTACAAAATTCAAACCCAATACGGACCCAAGACAAATATTAGAAACGCATCACTTAACTATTCGTTCGTATTGAAATGAATTTATTAAAGCAAGCACCTTGTTTCAAAAGCGCTTCTAACTTGTACTTTGCTCTTACAGAAACCCCAACAAACACTAAATAACCTACCCAATAACCAATCAAAGAAGAAAATACTGTAATTAAATAGCATTAAGACCATTTTTCTTCGATTTTCTTTGACTAAACTACTTGTTAAAACAGAGAAGAGAAATGGACGAATTATTCTGGTCAAAACGGAAGCTTTTATTTAGAGCAGATAATTATAGATCCGAGAGGGAGTACCTTGGAGAGTTTAGTGGTTTCAGCTGTCGCAGTCTCGCAGACGAAGGAATGAAATGTCCTCCCCCGAGGATTGATCGCAGGGAAACAGAGATGATGGATTTATAGATCTCTGGTTGTCCAAAACATACAACCATGGGCTTAGCTAATGTATATATAGGCCCAGATGTTGGGCCACCGCCAGCTCATGTAGCCCATCATGTGTACAAATTATAAGCCTTTCTTGGGATATTTGGCTTGAGGCCCAGATATGCTATATTTTTTTGCAAGTGTCATCTGCCTAAAAGTGAGATATTCTCTTCATTTTGCTCATGTAGATATCCTTTATCTGATCAAATTTGACTTGGTTGGTTGATTGAGTCCCTAGAGTTTTCGCTCTTGTTAACCCCGACTTCAATGAATACCTTAACTCCATAGATAAACTGCAAGCCATCATGCGCACTAAATTTGCTCCAAAATGATCAATAAATGTAGTAAGTATAACTCACTTCATGTGTCTATCTCTCTCTCGCTCACTTCAAACACGAAGATTTGAGTAAGAACTTGAGGAGATATTTTTCATAATTGTGGTGAGTCAAATAGACATATATATAGATTTGAGTCCCAATTATGAACACCGAAACTTTCATGCAAACCTTAGTTTGGTCCCCTCAAAATTTTTAAAATTTGACGAAAATTAGGTTTTAGAATGTGTTTTTATAAAGTAAACTATATAAAAATTAGTATTTAGCCCCTCCAAAATTATTTTTTCTCAACTTAGCCCCCCTCTCCTTAAAGTAATAGAATATTCTATATGAATTGCGTTCCTTAAAAATGTACAAGATTTTAAACAAAAATGAAGGATATCACACGTACAGTATATAGTAAAATGCCATTGGTTTCAAATTTCAAGATCATTTCAGCCTTTTCTACACTCAATACTTGATTCGGCGGGGAAAATAGATATAAGGCCCTCAAAATATAAGGCCCAATGTTAAGAGTAATGAAAAGTAATAGTAGTGATAATGGCATCATCATAATAATACACATACTACTGCCTGATCATTATATGCATTACTACTACTACTACTACTACTGGCAACGTTGGTAATCTTTTGCAATGATATTATACTTGAATTCTTTTGGGCCATCAATGTCCAAAGCAACAACGTACCAATAATAATAATTAAAAGAAGAGAAAATTAAATATATAAAATTAAAAGGAAAACTCCACCCTTTTTCTCTCCTAGTGTGTTCATGTGAAGAGTCTTTTCAGTATTATTTACATATATTTGAAAAGACTAGTGCATAAAATAAAATAAAAAAGGATATGACACATGCATTCATGCTATCTTTGTTCTAACTACGAAAAGGACTCATCATCTCTAGCTAGCTAGATAAATATATTTGGAAATCTTTTAGATATAATATATTGGCCTTAATATATATAAAATGTTGAGAAACATGAATTAATTAATTCAACCCAAAAGGTTGAGTATACATTTTGGATTTAATCTCTAATACTTAAAGGGTACATATATATGATTCATCTTATTCATGTCTTACTATGTTGATGTGATCACTACAAGAAAAATGAATATTTGTGACAGATTATTTGCGATGAGAATGACTATTTACAACTAAAACAAACTCATTTTAACAGGAAATTATAGTCATTTTTGCAAGAAATAGCTAATCACAAATAAGTAATTTTCTACACAATAAGAATAAGATAAGAGTGTAGTACTATAAGACACAATTTATAAATTAATTCCAATAGACTATATACAAATGATAAATATATATATATATATATATAAAAATTAAAACTGAAAGAAAAAAAAACGAAAAAAAAAAACCAAAAAAGTCATGATGGATAATAATCTATGCTATCATTTTCCTCTAAATAAGCACATAAGTGGAATTTTACAGGTATGTGGTAGGGTCCCCTTGGTGATTCCTGACAACATGGTGCACCAATTTGAGCACAAAGAAAGAAAGAAAAATAAATAAAGTAATGTAAATATGAGTGATGCCTACTTTAACCATCATTGGAGGAGCCTTCAAGTAATCAACCCAAAGAAATGGAAGAAGTTATTATAGAAAAATAATTCATTCCAAGATCATATAAGATGCATGCATGGATGGATATTGATCGAATCATGTATTTCGATGATCGGCAATTTCTTCTTGATCATTAATTAAAGTCGACACAAAGAGATCATGCATTCATGCTGGACGGGGAGGCTAGCTTTATATATATAAATAAAATTATTTATTTATTTATGTACTATATGTGTATATAAATAATAATTAACTTTCTCCACGTACAAAAATTAAAGGATTTTGTGGCTTTGTGCTCCTTTCGGTTTCCACCATATATATATATATATATATATATATATATATATATATATATATATATATATATATATATAAATATATAATTTGGTATCTTTCTACGGCACGATCACATGACCAAGTGATCAGACACAGTGGTTCCCACTTCGATTTGCCTTACCAAATTGCACCCAACGTTTCTTTGAATCAAAGAACACTATGGGACCTCTTCTGTCTCCTTTGTGACTGTCACTACTGTTAAAATATATATAAAAACAAATATATGATCATAAAACCATGGAGTATGAGAAAGAAATTATGACCCTAGAAATCGAATAATTTGAGTAAATTAGGTTAATTTATTATAAGGTAGAGATCATTTGTAAATCGAATATTCTACTAATGATCTTATAAGACCATGCATGATTGATTAAGGTTTATCAAGATTTGGACTCGATCAATTGAGACCGATTCTTGAAGTTGAACATTTCAGCTGATGATCATATATATAATATAAATTCCATGTAAAATACCAAAACTATATATTAATTATTAGAAGAATCTTTTAAAAACTCCAACATTAAGGTGATGGATCCATACGTATCTCTTCTGGGTGTATTTAAAAAATATATATAGATATAGATATACAAAATGTGGTGCTCTCGATCATCGAGTTAAAGGCCGGCGACTTCCACATGAACACGCACTCACATAATGACCCTAGCTAGTCTTAATTTGTTGATCATGTTCATGATCATGTTCTTAAGAAATAGTGTTTTGGCCCTTTAGATACCCAAAGATGAAATTAAATCTCAAGAACTATAAAATAAAGGGATTTCTTATAGATGGTGGAAGAATGATGGCCGACAAAGCCATCATCAAAGCATTCACAGCTTTTTTTTCTTTAAAGTACATACGTTCCAAACTTTGACATGGGTGGAGGAATATAATTAGTATTTTTTTCTTTCTTTCTTTTTACTTTGATCTTATATAGGTGGAAGCTTACATTTTCTCCAACCTAATGATGGCCGACAGGAACACATTTTATGAAACTTCAAAAGTAAATTTAAAAAAATAAATATAAATCCATGGTGGGGTTATTATGTCTCCAACAGTACTCGATAGAGGCTCATGAAAAGATAGCCAAAAAGAAAATAGTTTACAAGATTTTGTGTAACCTAAAGTTGGAAGATATGGGGTTTTATGTATATATATGGATCCTTTTCCAAAGTATCCATTGAATATGGTTGGTGAGGCTGCCCTCCCAGCTATTAGCTAGCTAGTATTAACACGCTCATGACACTTCGCCTATAGCTGCCCGGCCCATATACATATATATATATATATATGCAATTTATACACATGCATGCATGCCACCATGCATATATGACTTTGTTTCCCATGTCATGATATATATATATATATATATATATATATATATTTATATATAGGTGTATCCTTTAATTTGCGGGGAAGTTGGAAAGCTGATGAGGGAAATATATATTATATGCAACGCAGCTAAAGAGATTCATTCTGAGAACATGAAATATATATATGCATGATGCATGGTTGTCTGCAGTTTGCAAGAGCTGTGAAGCACTGATTAACCAGCAGCTTGATTAATTAGAGCTAATTATTTATTAAAGCTCCGTAAAAGCTAGGGTTTGCAGTAGTACTAGTACTGGTACTAGTACTGGGCATCATTTTAAAACCCCCCAAAAAGTCGAAAATCATTGATTCACACCAGCTAAGATCTTATAAGGTCAACTTGTTGTTCCATCTTTCTGAATAGTATTTGAGCAATTAATAATATTTATTAACCATGCATATATCCTCAGTTTTTAGTGCGTTATTATTTATATATATATATATATATATATATATATATTATTGCTTTTTTTTTTTGTAACAGTAGTGTATATATATATATATGTGTGTGTGTGTGTGTGTGTGTGTGTGTGTGTATGATCAGTATTTAATTCATGATCAGTGATCACCATGCATGCAGAAATTAAGTTAATTTCGTTTTGAGTTAAAATATTAATGTGTTGGTTAATTAGGAGCAACGTACGTAGTGTGGGTAATCATCCTATCAAAATTAATTATTGGAGAAGGTAGCTAGGTAGGAAAGAATATCATCGATCAGTGGTAATTGATTGATGATTAATTAGCTAGCTATAAGGCCTTTTATAAGGCTATGGAATTAAACTAATCAATTATAATTAAGTTGCATATATATTGAGACTCCCATCTTAATTACCAATTAATGGGACGGACGTAGCTACTAATTGATCATGTATTATTAATGCATGCATGTAATTTGCATGTATTAAATATTAATGATCTTATATATATATAATCAAGCAACAGCCGTTTTCTTATATATATTCATGTTAAACTCACAAAAAACATGATAAATATTGTAAAAACTAGCTAGAATATTATTCTCACATTAATCTAATATTGTGTTGCATGAAAAACTAGGCACGCAATTAATGATCTAGTCTTGACCGCCATATATGCAAACATGCATCAGCTCATCATGATCATGTTCTCGATCGAGCGTATTATATCATGTATACGTAGTCATGATCATATCTATACATAAAATTGAGCAGATAATATTGGGATGGTGATTGTTTGACAATATTGCCAATTGAGTCATGATCATTAATTCGACAAGCAGTAGGCCCTCATGATGTGGGAGTAAGGGCGCCACACATTTTAATCCATGCTTGTGAATTGTAACAATCAACACGATCAACGTCTTGAATCTATATATATGTGTGTGATGAAAATGTCTATACATATATATATGGTCGAACCGCGCTAGCTAATAGTAGTATTACCTTTATAGCATGATATGTCTTGCTCATTGTTGTCGATCGGCCTAATATTATCTATGTATATGTTCACACATGACAGCGCCCGCCGCCCAAAGCATAAATGCTGGGGTACGAGTTCACATGCTAGCTGCGCGCTTAGCTTGATCATCATGATCATACTCTAAACCGACAATATTGCATCGATTCCATTTGGTTTCTTGAGTTTTATTTTCCGTTTGTATAGAGAACGTTGAAAAAGGGAAAGAATTTTGTTGAAAACCTAGCTACATGCAGATCATCAATCTCTAAAGGTTTTAATTAAGATGATTAATTATTAGATTCTTATAAAGTCTAATATAATTTTATGTATGAAATCTTCAAGCCGAAAATCAAAGAGTACAGCTTTTAGTTAACATTGTTCTTTTCCAGGATTTTTTTTTTTTTATTTTTTTGGTGCAAAACAGGAATATATCAAAGCATAAATAATATCTCAGAGAATCTCTAAAGATAATAAAGGATGCATGCAACATGATGTCCTCTAAATTTAAAGCTAGAGCATATATATATATTTCAAACGTCACATATATATATGAAATTAGTTCGAAGATTGGCGAACCATTAAAAAGGAATTAGATACCAACCATATATATATATATATATATATATATATATATATATAAAGTTAATATAGACCATCACGCAATGTTATGGATCGAGGGTTTGATTCACCAGCACCCACCTAACATGCACCCAAACCACCCTTTTTACCCATATCAAGAATATCATGAATGTTTTTTTTTATGTTTAATTAAATTAAAGCTATCTAGCTAGCTAAGTGCAAGTTAAATGTGTTTCCCCGAAAATACTATTTTGTTTTTATATATGTTAATTAATATTACCTAATGCATGCCGTTAATTAATTACGCATGCTGCATGCCACATTCATATATATATATATAATATATCGTTTCCAAAATGGACACCAAAAACAAGTAATTTATAATTTGTTTAGGGTCAAACTAATATATAATTTCTCTTCTTTTTTATATATCTAGTTTTCTTTTTTCCCTTTTAAGTACGGCCCCATCATTTTCTTTTAATGCTTATTTATTATTTTGTTAAATTCGTAGAGGTTAACCAATGTTTCAATTGTATGTTACATGAGTTTCCACTTTTAACGATGGTAAAAAACATTTCAGTTGTAGATGCAGTTAAATGTCGCCAATGCTGCATGCCTCTGATCAACATGCATTCATAAACATGTAGATCATGAGTACTTTGCATGCATGCATTGATCAGCACCTTTATTTTTTCACCGAATGGTAAAATCAAATCCTTACATTAATGCCCAACACTCATAAGTAGTCAAACAATTAAAACTACTTCAACTTTGAAAAGGTAGAAAAAAAAAAAGAAAAAAAAAAAGGTAAGACTAACTAGCTAGTTGCTAGGCTAAGCTAAAACGAACTAGTCATGTGTTATTGGATCCCCTAATCACTACCATGCTTATACAACTATATATTATGTTATTTAATTTGAAGCCATAATTACTTTGTATTTGGTAGATATATAGTGATCTCATCGTGTATTTGGAGGAACCCTAATTTATGAAATTGATTTCGATCCATCCCGTTAGCTAATCTATTCATTCAATACAAGAAAATTAGCATTTGTGACGAGTTATTTTAGACAAAAATAACTATTTGTGATGATAATAAACTTATTAATTTAGCAAGAAATCATTATTCTAGCAAAAAATTAATGTCTACAAATAAACAGTTTTCTTGTAGTGATTTTTCAATTAATATGTAAGAGTTTTCCTAGCAACAATGCCCAAGTGACTATTATATTTACATGAATTGTTAGTCATAATTAAAAAAAAAAAAAACTTTTAGATATGTTCGTTAAGCACAGATGTACTTATGAACTATTTTAATGGACAAAAATGAGTAATTCTATTTACAATCTTCACTCGGAGATTATATATGCAAACCCTTCATTAAATGGAAAATATATTATTTTAAGAGGGATATTATTATAATTTTAAAAAATTTTAAAGACAAAATTGTGTAGGCTTGCATGAATAGTCTCCAAATAAAGACTATATGTAGCATTACTCGACAAAAATATCATATCCCAATCCTTTAAATTAAGAAGGTAATTATAGTAGTACTTGAGCGGCTTGACTTCTCTAGCTAGCTATATATTTCAACCTAATTTAAATTTACTCGTATATTTTTTATTTGTTCATAAAAACCACATTCGCATAATTAATTAGGTGACAATCAAGAGCTAAATGACTTGGGTCGTCTGCTTCTTCCTTAATTGCTTGCTCCTTAATTCATGAGCAAAACCCGGCCAATTGATTAATTAGATGCTTTCCTGAATTTCATAAACTTGCTCAAACCAAATCAATTATTGATGGTTAGTTAACCCAAAGTCAATATTTCCTTATATATTTAAAATAAAATATATTACATTATTTTTTTAATATAAAATATGAGATATTTTGGTAATTATTTTATATTATATTAAAAAATAAAATGACCAAAATAATTCATATTCTACATTAAATAGATACCTGTCTATTTTATTTTAAATGAATAAAACAAATAAAATGATTAAAATATCTAATATTATATGATTAATGGATAATTTATGTTATATACATAAACTAAAAACTAAAAGAAAAAAAAGATGAAAGAAACAAGGAATTGACAAGAAGTGACAACATTCCAACAACAACCCCCAAGTTGCACGTTCGCATAGCTAGGCCTTAGATTATGGGAGCTCCCATGTGAGAACCGTACAAGAAAATTGTTTTTCCGCCATTGTGTTTGGCTCTATGCCATCTTTTCTTTATGTCTTACACGTGTGCCCACCCATTTGTTTACTTTGTAGAAATATATATATATATATATAATATATATTTGTAGCCTCTACTTTTAGGCAAAAATCATTGCATATGGCTGGCACTACCTCTAATTAAATCATGTCTCTCCTAGTACAGCCATCACCCACAATTGTACGCAGCTGAAATCCGGTATTTTCATCCAATTGGCCTACTTTATTTGTATATATCTATATATCCATATATATATATATATATATATATATTTTAAAAATTTATATATTATACTAATATCTCATTTTTATTTTATTATGTAAGATGTATATTTATCACTATTAAATAATAAATAAGAGTAAGGAATATAACATTTTTATATAAATTACGGAAGCTGGTATATGATGTAATAATAATAATAAATATTGTAAAACTTATTTAATCTGCCAATCTTTTATTTATTTAAATCTTAAATTTTAATGAGTTGTAATTTAATTGTTAAAATAAAGAGTATTTGGACCAAAAGCAAATAATCATATACGAGTAATGTAGAATATATTATGTATAATATATCAAAAATTATATTTATAAGTCGGTTTGGAGAATATATCTAATAAAGTTCTTACATGATATAGTTTGATTTAGAATATAAATTTTAAGCTTTGATTTTATTGAACGATGTGTTCTACACACTGATTTAAAAATAAAATAACTCATAATACTTACCTTGTTTGAAAAACCAATTTACATCTTTTTAAATTTTATGTTGGAATTGTATGGTTCAATGTATATACAAGGATAGAAACATGATTAAGTATACTAATGGGGTCTAAATTACTTGAAAATTCATACTAAATGTTATAAACTTCACATAATTTCTCTATAATCAAATTGTGTAGTTTCATAAAGTGATTTATTCTCGAAAAAAAAATTAAAGTTGTGGGAAAAAATTAAAATTTTAATCTTGTAATTTAGGCCCGTACTTTTCACCAAAAATGAATAAAGACACATTGCGCACAGTATCCCGCCTATTAAAAAGCTGAAGATAAAGGTCGTGTAATGCAATAATAGTTCCGTCTGTTACTTTAGAAAGAAAATAAAAACAAGAAAAGAAAAGAAAAGACATGGCTAAGAGATGGTGACAAAAGACAAAAAGAAAAAGAAAAAGAAAAGAAAAAACTTCGTTCAGTTTAAAAACTTTTGATTGATTAATATTGAAAAGTAAAACAAACAAACAAACAGAAAAATATCTTTAGTGCAACAACTAAGCCTCGTTTGTTTTCAAGAAACATCTCATCTCATCTCACTTCATCATTACAATTTTTTCAAATCTCCACATAAAATAAAATAAACAATTCAACTTTTTCAAATCCCAAAACAAAAATACTATTAAAAAATATATTCTAACAATATTTTATTCAACTTTTTAACTTTAATTTCATCTCATCTTATCTCATCTCTAAAAACAAACGAGGCCTAAAACGACAATAACTCACTCTTACAAAAACATAAACTACGTCGTCAAAAAAATAAAAAAACAAAAACAAAAACAAATACCAGACGACAGAGAGTGAGAGAGAAGAAGACCAAACTCGGATAGAGAAAAAGAGAAAGCGGCCTATAAAAGCCAAAAACCAACGCTCAAAACCACCTCTCTGCCTCCCTCTCTATCTCTCTCTTAAGTTCTGTCTCTTTTCTTCTTCGTTCTCTCTGCACAATGGATTTACCACCGCAACCCTCGCCGGAGCTTCACTTAGATAACCTTAAAGCTCTTAAAGTCCTCGGTAAAGGTGCAATGGGCACCGTCTTCCTCGTCCATGATAAGACGTCCGACCCTTCTGCCTGCTCTCCCTTCGCCCTAAAGGTCGTCGAGAAAGCTTCCCTCCATACCAAGCTCGACGCTGCGCGCCGTGCCCGATGGGAAATCCGGGTCCTTTCCCGCCTCTCCGACTCCTCCCATCCATTCCTACCATCCCTTCTCGGTTACCTCGACACACACGACTTCCTCGCCTGGGCTGTCCCTTACTGCCCCGGTGGCGACCTCAACGTTCTCCGCTACCGACAAAACGATCGCGTTTTCTCCCACGCCGTCATTCGCTTCTACTTGGCCGAGATCGTCTGCGCTCTCGATCACCTCCATCGCATGGGCATCGTCTACCGCGACCTCAAGCCCGAGAACGTTCTCATCCAACAGTCAGGTCACGTAACCCTCACCGACTTCGACCTCTCCAGGAGCTTATCACCGAGGACGGTTGCGGTTAAGACCTTCATTTCCACTGATCAGGCCGCCGAGGAACCACCGGATATTCGCCGGAAACACCGGAGGAATCTGTCACGGTGGATAACAATATTACCCGACAATAACAGCAAGAACAAGAAGGGCCTGAAGAAGGCCAAGTCGGCACGAGTCAGCCCGGTCAGTCGACGCAAGCCAAGTTTCTCCGACGGTGAACGGTCCAACTCCTTCGTGGGAACGGAGGAGTATGTGGCGCCGGAGGTGGTACGGGGCGACGGTCACGAGTTCGCCGTCGATTGGTGGGCCCTGGGGGTACTAACCTACGAGATGCTCTACGGTACGACGCCGTTCAAGGGGAAGAACCGGAAGGAAACGTTTCGGAACGTTTTGGTGAAAGCGCCCGAATTCATCGGCAAAGGCACGGCCTTAACGGATTTGATCGGACGGTTGTTAGAGAAGGATCCCACCAGAAGATTGGGGTACCTGAGAGGAGCGAGCGAGATCAAGGGACACGCGTTCTTTCGTGGTGTCAGGTGGGACCTATTGACGGATATATTACGACCGCCGTTTATCCCGTCCAGAGACGACGTGGACTTAACGGACCACATAACGACGGGAGGGCTGGACATAAAGGACTACTTCCAGAAATTGAGATCACCGCCGTCGTTCCCACCATCACCGTTATCAGAGCGTCACGATACCGTTTCGTTACCTGAGTTCTGATCCAATGTGCTCGCTCGCACGTGTAAGAATTTTTTTTTGTCAAAATTCTGTGTATTTTTGTGTATATAAAATAACTGTAGAACGTGAAAAAGGGCTTTAGTAAAGAAGATTAGTTGTCGCTTAGCAATGATTAGTTAAAAAGCTGTATTATACAGTTGTTGATACGGTTATACTTCCTGAGTTCCAATTCCCACGCGCCATATGTTGACCCTTTTTTACGTGAAAAATTTATTCAGCATTCTTATACCATATATCTATTTTTATTTTTTATTTTTTATTTTTTTTTCTCCAACAATAGAAGAATTCATTTTATAATTTCCTTGCAAGAGATTTAGAAATGGAAAATTATTCTCATCAGTTACTATTTATATATAAAAATACGCTCACTATAAAAAAAAATTGTAAATATTAAATATGAGAGTAAATAATGATTAATACATAACATTCTTCAAAAAATATATTTTTTTTTTATTTATTTATTGGGCACACAAAATTATGCCTCTTTAAGCCTTTTTTTTTTTTTAAATTTGTGGCACAAAATTAAATTCTTATGTTTCTTGTGTCATTGATCTTGAAAGATTCTTATTTTTTGAAGTTGATTTTGGGTATAATGTAAGAAGACTTGAGGGAAAAGGTATTTGGTAGGGTCGAGAATTTGAATTAACATCATTTTACTCACTAAAAATATATTAATAATAATAATAATAATAATAAACACTGTTGGATCCGTGAAGAGTGGTAATACATCAAGTAGCTATTACTAAAAATAATTACAAGCTAAAGTTGGTGGTCCAATGACACGTGCTCATGCTTAATGGCTTCAAGTGTTTGAGCTGCTTCTATTCTCATTTTAAGTTTTTAGAAATGAATGAAGTGGAAATATACAGAAACCAAGAAATGAAAATGTAAGTCCTTGCCACATTAAGTAGGAAGATGAAAAATCCTTGCGATTTTTTAATCTAAATATTTTCTATAATTTTGAGAGACAAATATAATTTACAGACCTTAATAATATTAGCATTGGCTTCATCAGAGCTATCTTTAAAATTTGATAAAAAAAGTACATACTTTTCATAAATCTAAAATCTCTTTAGTCATAACCTCACATTAGATTAGTCAAAATAATAATGTAATATTATTTTTTTAATAATAATATTTTTAATTTTCTTTTATATTTTACAATTAAATTAACTATATATTAATTAATAATAATATTTTTTCATTCACATATTTCAAAATTGCACACAAAAACAAAAGTGAAAGGACGTTCAAAGAAAGTGAAAGTTGTGAAAAATGAAAACTAAAAAATAAAGTAGTTGAGATAATTTTTATAATAAAATATTACTTTTGAAGATGAACAATACATTTTTAAATTTGAAAATATACTAAAAATTACTAAATCTCATAATTTAAGTTTTTACTTTAGAAAAATTTAATTTTAATCATTTTATATATATTTCTTCAAATTTTGAAATTGTATTATGTAAGAACTTTATTAGATTTATATTCCAAATCAAACTATATCATGTAAGAACTATATCATCATAAATTATAAATGCTCTTAAATTTTGACTAATAAATGTTGTTCATCATAAGATAAGTTTTAACGTTAATTACAGGGGATGGATATTCATGCCAAATCAACTAGTAGTTGACAAATCAACTATATCATGCCAATGCTCTTAAATTTTAAATGTTGTTCATCATAAGATAAGTTTTAACGTTAATTACAGGGGATGGATATTCATGCTTTGTCTATATTTTTCTAAATTATAAAAATATTTTTAATCAAAAAAATTATTTATTAAATTTTGAGACCTTAAATGAATGGTCATGATAATTTTTACGGATTTCTAGACAAAGAGATGGGTGGGTTCATATGATTACGGGACAAGGTCTTCTTAAATTACGGGCTATGATGGCAGATTATTGGCCCAAGTTTTAGCTTTACCTTCGTCTTTTTGTGAAAAGAGGATATGTTACTAATTATTAAACATATATATATATATATAAAACAATTAATATTATACAACTTTTCAAGAAGGGAAAAGATCGGGTAGTCTATGGTGCATGTTAACATGTTCCAGATCATGTTATTCAGTGCCACAATTACAAACAACGATCTTACCATTGTAACCCCCCTCCCCAAGCCATCCAAAATGTTTTCACACGTGAGATAATCGAAAATGAAAGCTATGTATTAGTATGTCAGAACAGGAGTTTTTATGATTTTATTTCAACAAATTATATATTAAAATTGACAAATTATGAATTCATTTCAGTTTTTTTGCACTTCGCAAGGTAAAACATTAATAATGGCATACTATATCTTTAAACTATCAAAAACTTATAATTTATATCTTTTAGATCCAACGGTTTATAATTAGAAGAATGATATTTATAGTTATAGATGTGCAAACGTTGTAAAATCTTTTTTTAATATAAGTAAATAAGATATACGCATAAAAAAAAATTAAATTTTTAATTGTGAACCATACATTTTTTCAAAAAAAATACGCAACGCATGTATAACTCACGACTATGTCTAGTATTACTCAATTAATTAAATTACTACACCTATTTTTATTATTGAACGGTTAGAATTTAATGAGTATGTTATATATTAGTTATTGCTAGAATGAAGATGTAATGTGTCAATCTTGATCATTTGACAGTGTAAAAATAATATAATATTTAACAAAAAAAAAATATAATATTTTGCCATAGAAATAAAGGTAAAAAAAAAAAAATAGGGTCCAAGTTTTGAATAAAAGCAATGATCTTTTACCAAAAGTTCCAGCCTTTAAAATGAAAAGGCGAAGAATTCTAAGAAGTGAGGCCTTCCTTCCTTCTTCATTTTTTATTTTTATTTTTTTTATAGCAAAAGAAAATAGTTTTTGAAAAATGATATTATGCAATTAAGTTTTAAGGTTTTAATAAAATTTGTATATAACTAAAATGAACCTTTTATGGATTAAGTTTAAGCACATATGACATATCTTTAAATGCATTTTTGAAAAAGTGAGAAGAAAATTAAAATAAAAAAAATGTAAAACCCTATATTTGATTTGAAAAAACCAAACACATGGGTCGCCCTCCCGTTTGCCAAAAGCAATAATAATAAATAAAGTCTACAAACGTTGGCAACTGTGTACACTTGCTTTTAAGGAAAAGAGGATGCAAAGATATTAACCCTTTAAGATAAGGTTTGGATATTAAATTAATTCTTGTGATTTGTAATCGTCCTTTTATATATATATATATATATTAGTTTTAAACTTTTTACTTCAAATACTTTTCATTTTGATAATTTTAGTCGTTGTGTTAATATTTTATTAAAAGCTCCACGTCAGCACCAATGATGTGTCCCACGTGTCTTTTCACATAGCTTATAAAAAAAATTATATAATATTAAAAAAAAAAAAGACAAAAATCAATAAAAACCTCAAAATAAAAAATAAAAAATGACAGAGTCGGCCTAACCACCCACCTTAAACAAGTGAATAGCTCCTTGCCCGTAGCCTCGGCAGGGTAGCAATTCATAATCTACTCGTCACCGTTGCCACTCCTATCCCACTCGTACTCGCTGAACGGATACGTAGGTTGTCCCATCCATCCCGTTAGATCTGTGTTTGGTTTACGTAGTCGAGCAGTGCTACATCCACCGACACCGAGTGTGTAGCACGAGGTGGTCCCGATAAGAGTGAAAGATTATTATTATTTTTTTCATTATTTTTTTATACATTTAAACATTTAAAAAAAAAATGCAACATTATTAAAAAAAATATTTTCATAACCACTAAGTAAAAGAAATAAAAAAAAATATCGAGTAGACTTTCTTAAATAGTTTAATTTATTTGAAAGTTTGATTTGATCGCACGATTTAAAAATAATTTATTATAATTTCTTTTAAAGAATTTAAATTATATTTGGGTCGATCGGCCCAAGCTGGAGCAAACATAATCAACCCTCGTGGAGATCTAAGGACTTTGCCTTCGAGAAAAAAATCTTGATCCCTTTTTTTCAATTAAGAAATTCTAAATAAAAAATTTGTTTGATATTTGAGCGACAGATCACTTAAGTGAAACGCGGGTAGAAAATTTGTCCAAACGAGCATCTAATAGAGAGTTTGCTCAAGCGAGCATCTAATACAGAGTTTGCTCAAACAAACATCTAATAAAAAGTTCGCTCAAGCGAAAAACACAATAATTGAAAAATTAAAGCTTCTGCAGTATAATCATATATATATATGTTTATCATGAAAAATATGTCCGGTTTTGAAATAGTGTATTTTGCCTCCAAAGTATATTTTATCATTTTTTAAAATAATAAAATTCTCTATAACTTTATATACATAGACATGTTATCAAAATACGTAAATTCTTATATTGTATGATTGATTTTTATTATTATTTTACTTTCTTGCATCGTTTTGACAACAATCTGCCCATCCAAATCAATGATTTTCAAACAATATCAACGCATTAAAGAAAACAACATTAACACATCATAGCAAAATTAAACTCGTGGTTCAAAGCAATTTTGCATCATACAGTGTGTACCTGAGCTTTTAACACTTAAGTTCGCAATAGAGATGTGAGAAGAAGGAGACCCACGATGAGACTGTGGGGTCATGAGAAGAAGGTCATTGTCCATGGTCAAGCCGTTGGTTTCTAAGAAGACAGGTGACCTGCAACACTACTATGATGAGTCTGAAGAGAGGAGAATAAAGGAAGAAGGAAGAGAAAAAGAAGAAGAATATAGGATTGAGAAGTAAGGGCAATTCAAAGTGGATTTTAGTTGGACTAGGATTCTTAAAATTAGGTATATAAATTAAGTAAGATATATACATATATATATATATTATGCTCAGTTCTTTGGGCAAGCAAGGTTATCCAGTGACCCAAACGACTTGAACCGGTGGGATGGGTCCGATTGACACACCACCCGTACCTGGGTGATGCGACACAAACTAAGCTTACGTTGTGCCAAAGTAGTACTTACGTCATGTGATCCAAGTTTTGTTCACAGGGGATTGTCACATCTATCGAGAATTCTCATCAAGACGTGTAATTTTTTTTAAAATATTTTTTTAAACTTTTTAAACATTTTAAAAAAATTTATTATTAAAAAATACTTTTTTAACCATACCATCGAGAATTCTCATCAAGACGTATAATTTTTTTTTTATTTTTTTCAAATATTTTTTTAAACCTTTTAAACGTTTAAAAAAAATCATAAAGTTATTATAAAAAATAATTTTTTAACCATCAAGTAAAAAAACAAACTAATCGGTACCCACTTTCGGTGAGTATTCTCTGTAGGACCAGCATTTTCGTTGTTCATAACTCATGAATTTTTTATTTTGCTTTGTTTTTATCTTATTTTTTTAATTAAAATTTTCCTTCTTTTTAATTTTGAAATTTTTAATCATTTTCATTATTCTTAACATTTTAAATTTTTTTACAAGTGACATGTGCAAGGACACATTAGTCATTGGTGCTAACTTGGTTTTTTAACAGATTATAACTTACTAAACTACTTAAAATTATCAAATTTAAAATTACGAGAATAAAAATCTCAAATGTGATATATAAAACAAGTCTATCCAAAAGACAAATTATAGAGATTATTGTAATAATTTAATCATTAAAATAATTGAGGTTACATCTTTCGAATAACTACACTAGTGGTCAGAGTGCTGTTTTTATTCTTTGTGAATGTGGTGGGACGCAATAACAATATTTGGATTTAGCAAGTTATTTTATTTGGGGACGTTTTTATTGGAGTTTGAACAAATTAAATTGTGTGGCTCTTAAGAATATTTTTGGTAAAGAAATGTAAAGGATTTCAGGGATTGTTCTCAGAGTTAGTCTACGTACAGTTTTTAAATAGAGACTGTTCATGCAAGCATATACAATTATGTTTAAAAAAATTTTAAAATTATAATGATATTTTTTTTTCGTTTTACCTTCATTCATCAATTAGACTGAACACGCAATCCTTCATTCAGAACTGTAAATAAAATTTCTGTTATTCTAATACAAATTTGTTTGGATTGGGAGTAAGAAAACTTGGAGAGGATTTTCGAAAAAAAATATTTACATAGATTTGGTGTGAGTTCGTGTTGTTGGGGAAATGAAAATGGCATAAAATAGAAACAAAAAAATGTAGATGCTGTGAATGTTAATCCATAGAATCAGGTACCGCTGAACAACGCAAGCAGTAACAAAAGCAGCGGGAAGATGTTCCCCTGGCAGTTCTGCCCCATAAGTTGATGAGAATTTATGCCATTTGTCGGCGAATTTAAGGCTACATGTTAGCTGTTCTTCTCGTGACTGTGACTTAAGAGGCCCACGTATTTACTATAATCCAAATGCAACCTTTGTCTTCTTCCTTCCTCTTCACATGAAATTAAGCAAAAATAAACAACACGTACGCAAGCGACCTCTGCATGCATGCCCTTCATTTCGATAGGAATCGATCGAGAGGCTGATGGCCATGGCCATGGCCATGGTTGGTGGCCCTTACTTCCCCCACCCCACCACCCCCCATCCATCCCTTTCTTGAAGAAACAGCAAAAGCTACCTTTCCCTTTCTTCTGTTCTCTTTTTCCATGCTAAGATATTTTCTCTTGCTTGCCCATATCTTCTTTCCCCTTTCCTTTTTTTTTGTTTTTTACTATGTTATTGGTCTCTAAACGTCTCTCATTGTTCCCAATGGGTATTACAACAGTGACTTCAAAAGAACAGTACCGTGTGGGTCTCTTGATCATGTTTTTTGTTTTTTTGGACCAACATAGCTGTGAGGAGCTTAGAGCATACGCTAGAACTGTGTCGGTGCTCCCTTAAGCAAGTTCAATATTAGTGTTCCATACGTTTAAAATTACATATTATCAAATACTTATTGATATGACCTAAATGATCAAATTCTTGAACGTCAATATCTAATGCAGGGTTACATGACATGACATGATGACTTAAAAATATAACGAAACTCCGACTCACTATAAAAAAACTGCTTATTTGTAACCAGTTATTTCTAGCGAAAATAATTATTTTCTGTCAAATAAGTCAATTTTATCGCAAATAGCCGTTGTCGTCCCAAATAATCCGTCACAAATACTTATTTTTCTTAGAGTAACTTAATTCGAAAATTATGTATATTATATATATATGTATAATTATTCCCTCACCCTATTATATATAGTCAATAAAACTTGAACCCCATTGGTCAACTTGTTTAAGGGATTGCTTTAAGAAAGAGCAAGATAAAAGAAGAATGTAATGTCTTGAACGACCGATCTCAAGACTTGGCATGGACTCAACTGTGATCGATAGCGGAGAGTTTTCTATTGCTTAGATTGGAACAATAATTCATGATGTCAAAGTGATCTCATTATCTTTGAAGGGGCTTCCAACTTCCCATGATCATTTTGAGCCTAAACCCCTTTTTTAAGGATGAATATATGCTCCCCTTCCCATTCCCCTCTAATTAACACGACCAAGCATCGAATTCCTTCCTCTGCAATTATGCTATAATTTGTTTTTAGGTTTTTTGACGTTCAACATGGCATCTTTCATTACCGATGAAGGCTCTCTTTCTTTCTTTTTTTTTCATTTTCCTATGTTGTTGCATGGTCTAACGACATGAGATGTCCTTGACTAGTCAAGGGAACTCTTGCGGAATTTAGGCTTTAATGAATATCCTTTGGGATTCCAACGTTCCCGGGTTTGAAACAACTTTTTGAAAATCCCTTCCATTCGGTTTCTACTTCCTCTAGCTATGTAGGGATTTTTTTAATTAGGGTTGGTTATAAAGGTATTACTTTTAAGGGTTGAACGCATCATATATGGTTAAACCACCTAGCTAGCTAGTTGAATTAATACTTCCTCTTCCAAGTCCAACCTCAAAAATGGTTCTCTTTTCAACTCAAAAACAGCAGACAACAACCAATATGCAGAGTAGCTCATAATCAATACCTAGCAAAATCACAACAAAATGGGGACTAGGGTACATGATTATATATGGACCTTCCAACTTTGGAAAGAGAAGCTGTAAAGTTATTAGTTAATGTTAATGTGAAAATCATGTACTTATCTAAAATAAATATTTACGTTTTAGTAAATACAAATTAATATTGAAATTGAATATTCTAAACTTGTAATCAGATCATCAGACAAGCCATCCATAGAGGAGATGCATCGCTGGCGGTGGATTTTTGAGACTCACGACTGGCATGGGTCTCCATGGATATCCATGATGTGGGTCTATTGTGGGACTTGATCTCGATGTAAACTTTGTAAAGACCCATGATTTTTATAACATAATTGAAATAATTAAATTTCTTTATTTCTATCGGCTTAAATTTTTTGGACAATAATTATTTAACATGGTGTAAAAGTAAATAATGTCTCGAGTTTAAACTCTGACTCCATATTTTAGCCCAATTTAATTAAATATATACGTGTTGAATTCATTTATTAAGAGATTGTTTTATATGTGATTTCTTCTAAGGAGTGGTTTGAATTTAAAGATGTAGTTGAGATGGTTTGTAAATAGTATAATAAAAATTGAATTGTTTATTATATTTTGTATGGAAATTCGAAAAAATTATTTTAGAATTTGAAAAAGTTAAATTTTTTTATTATATTTTATATGAAAATTTGATAAAATTGTAATGATGAATTGAGATGAATTGAAGTAAATTTTAAATGCAAACGAAGCCTAAGAGTCAAATCCTTGCCTCTGAAAACCCATTGTATAATTCGAGACCCACAATGGTGGATCTTCAGAGATCCAAATTATTGCAATAACTGGTGGCTAGCCCTCACTCTAAGGGGCAGGCCATCCAAGAGGCAACTCCCGATCCTAAATATTGATTTTTTTTTTTTTTTAAAAAAATGTTATTCTATTACCAAATTATTGTGTAAAATACATTATCCACGTAATTTAAATTGTAAAATTTGATATGTAAAATTTAAATTTTAAAATTTATTTTTTAAATTAAATTATATCACGTAAGCAGATATGCTTTACACACCATCTTGAAAATATAATTTTTCTCTTAAAAAGGTGCTCAGGGTATGCTTTAGTAAATGTAGGATTTTCCTAATGCAAAGTTGCTAAACACGTTAGTCTAGGTTTGGATCTACATCTGATAGGCAAGCCAGGCCACAGCAAGGACAAGTTGCAAAAGACAAGAAAGCAGTTGAAGCTTTCATGATGCCCATCTAAAAGAAACGGCCTACTCGGATACAGCAGCCATCAACAGAAAGTTGGAGAGCCAACAAAGAACAGTACAAATAATATGATCTTGAATGATAAGGCTGGTTTGTCATCATGTGTAGATTCATATATAGGTGCTAGTCCTCCTTTCCTTGAAGTTCAAGTACAAGTTGAACCTTGGATGATACACGCTACCAAACAATATTTCTGGAAGCTTGGGCCAAACCATGCTCTCTCCAATACAGACATAGACAACTTGGCATCAAGTGCTCAAATAATGTCAAGCATTACGAAATAAGACAACTCTTGCATACTACACCAAAGCTATCATTCAGACACAACAGTGAATACTTCACACGGTCTTTTTCATGTCCCCCATAAGCCAAACTTATATTCCAAAAATAAGAGTGGGATGCCAACTATATAAGGTAATCGGGCTTTTTGAAAGGAAATTTCTGTTTATTTAGCAAACACTTTTGAGGGATTACAATGACATCAACTACACCCCGTCCCCTTGGATGAAGGGGTTTGCAATTTCATCAGTGCCATCAGTTGGGGAAACAAGCATCACAGCAGTGCCCCTACATACCTGCAATAGCATACCCGTGTAAGAGAAAATTACATTGTTTGTAACGTCAATGATAATTTCTTGTAACTCATCACTCCCCTACTTCCAAAGAAGGGGGGCACAAAGAGATCAATGGGAGTTCTAAAGTGATGATTACTCCTAAGGTAAATGAAAATGAAAGAACATAACACTTGGTCTAGAAATGCAATTTCATAAACATGACCCATCTAGAAATTCAATTTTATAAACATGACCCATCTCACTTTTCATGTATTTGCTTAGGGTATCCTAACAATCTCCATATTAACTGTAGTTGCCCTACACAAAACCCTTCTTTGCTGAATTCAAATCTACCCAAGCTCCACTTTATCCCTTTACAACCTGAGTCAGGCCCAAGAAGCAATCACCATTAATGGATTAGTAGTCTAACCAAACATGTTATCTACGTTCAGTGTCATAGACCTGCAATTTCAACTCAATATCCAAAACTGCACTCTCCTATCATATTTACATTTGCATTATCAACTTCCAAATAAAATTAAGTTCCATTGAGATGCGTAGAAATGCAGAGGTTATAGCACTGATTACTTCAAATGGCACTATAATTGGGCATGCCCTTCATATCTACAATTTAAGGGAAAAAAATGCTCTAGGAGAAAGTGGTAACAGTAAACAGTAATCTTATCCAAACCTTCGAATACTCAAACTAATTGCAAAAGCTAGTTACAAATGAATTTAAAATTTCCGTCAAAATTTGCTTCAGACAATAAAGTTAAAAGACATACTATTAGGCCAAGACGTCTAGTTTGATCAGTAGTCTTCAGAGGATCATCTGGATCTGCAGTACCAGAAGTGGCAATAAATTTGCTAGCAAACCAGTTGGCTGAGAATTTAACTTGTTTGAAAGAAAAACGTAGCCATCTATTACAGATAATTCCCAGCAGCAGAGATATGGTAACAGGTATTTACATCTTCACAACTTCAGAAACCGAAGCCTTAGAGGAGCTTGAATGGGTTAGGCCCTAAAGTCACTGAAAAAATTTCTAAAGCGTTAGTTTATCTACATTTTCAGGATTAATTTCTCATTATTTTGCTTATGTAACAGCCCATATTTTCTCAATTTAAGCGAGGGTGGAAATCCCACCAACAAAGCTGCATAATATGCAACATCAGTATTACATCCATTGTCAAGCTCTAATCTAATTTTCCAATTTACTCGTGTGCGCAAAACTACACATGCATTTTTTTCTTCCAAATGAGCCACTTCTTTTATCTAGTTTTTCACAATTCCCAACCCTACACAACACAAGCTAGTTAAAAGTAGTTGTTGTACCCACTTAATAAAAAGGTAGTCATACCCGCATCTGCCACATATATGATAGGATACAATGGGATAGATATCAAATAATATGAACATACATGAATGGAATGGATATGACATCAATATATCTTAGGGAGAGGTTCAATTTTCTTGAAAATATAAGAAAAGTGACTTGAATGGAAAATACTTGGTCCATGGTTTAGAAAGTTATAGACCTTCAAATTTACAAATTCCTAAGTCAAACATGGATTATGGAACATATTTATGTATAAAACATATTTTTTGTTATTTGATATTTACCTTCTAACAATCAGTATATTATATATATATCTCTAGATATATTTATTTATGCATTGATTAATTAAATATCCCCCACCCTCTTGTATAAAAGAAATTTCAAAAATCAGCATATCCTATCATATCCAGTCACATATTCATTACCTGGCTTTCATAGACCATTAGCAGTAAGCATAAGACAAAATTCAGTTAAGTCCCAAAAGCGTGCCCTCTGTACTTTGGGCTTATACTACCCAATTTCATGAATCCCGAGACAAAAATGGGGCAAATCTTATATGAAAGGAAATCAGGAGGCCACTATTATTAACAAAATTTAAATCTGTTTTTGCACACTAACCAGCATCCTGCAATTTAAAGATGCTGTCGGAAAAAAGTCAACTGATTTATTATAGACAATATACAAGGAGAAAAGAAAAAACTTGTTTCAACTGAAGAATAGCTGACGGATTGTTCTGCAGACAAGAGACTAAACAGAGATTGTTTGTTTTCACCCTGGAGAAAATATTACAGGGAAAAGGAAAAAAAAAAGGCAAACCACTGGCAATGATGTGCAAAGGAGTTTATACCTCTCAAGAATTCTACAGCTTCATCAAGGACAAGGTTCAGCAACTGGTCATAACCTTTCAAGGTTCCTGTGACTGTGAGAGAACAGAAATAGCTCAATGAGATCACTAATTATGAAATCAAGGTTGAACCGAAGAAACCAAAGGCTGAAAGCACATAAGCATCACATAAATACTTGAAGATTCCAGAAAATACATATAGATTGAAGAATACTGACTTAAATAAAGAGTAATACAATAAAAGTTTGTTTCTCTAATCTTTCAACCTATGCCATGTCTCTCTTTCCCCTCCCTATTGGTTTGGCTCTGTGTCTCAATAAGATTCAGAGAGACTTCTTGTGGGGAGAAAATAGGCCACCTAGTCAAGTGGTCAAAGGTTTGCATCCCAGTCTTGACGGGAGGTTTGGGAATAGAAAACTATTTTTATTCAATAAAGCTTTGTCAGGGAAATAGTAATGGCATTATGCTATGAAGAGGGAGGCTCAATGGCACCTGGTTGTGGATGCAAAATATGGTAGCATGTGGGCGTGGATGGTGTTCTTATGAGATCAACAAACCATATGGGGCCCGATTGTAGAACATTAGGAGAGGGTGTGTAATGTCCCAATGGAAGGCCCAAACCACATGACCTATACTCCAAAAGGACTAGTCAATGATTCAATTGGAGGGTCATTGGAACCTTATAAAGAGCAAGAACTTCTCATTTTCAAGCAATGTGGAATCTCATACTCTCTTACCCTTATCCTTATCATATGGGGTATCACAATCTCTCCCTCCCCCCCCCCTTAAATTTCCGACGTCCTCGTCGGGCCAATTCGTTGTAGGTGGCACAGCTCAAGTCTCACATTTCTGGTTGGGATAGGCTCTGATACCATTTGTAACGCCCTAATGGAAGGTTCAAACCACATGGTCTATACTCCAAAAAGGACTAGTCAATGATACAATTAGAGCCTCATTGGAACCTTATAACGAGCAAGAACTTCTCCTTCCCAATGGGATCCCATACACCACCTACCTTTATCCTTATCATATGGGGTATCACAGGGTGGGGGACTTCTCTTGGTTCATTAGATATGAGGTGGGTGATGTATCTAAAATCAAATTTTGGTGCGATGTGTGGCGCAGGGACCAGCCCCTAAAGACTTATTTTCTGGATTTCTTCTACCTATCCCAATGCAAGGAGGCTTCAGTAGTAGAGGACATGTAGGTTTATGATAATATGCTCCATCGGAATGTTAACTTTATTCGTAACAGCCCATGATTAGGCCATAAAGTTGTTCCAACTCGGTCAAGAAATTGGAGATGATCTCAATTGGTTTTCCTCATTCTTTGACAAGTTGTACATCTTCAAATGAAGAAGATGCAGTGATGATCATATATATTGGATCCCATCCAAAAGGCAATCTTCAAGATCATATCTTTCATTAAAGGCTCATCCCTCCAGCTAACTCTCCATTTCCTCCGAAATGTATTTGGAGAAATATGCCTTTAAGGGGAAGCTTTTTTTTTTTTGGGTGGCCACATTAGGAAAGATTCTAACAACCAAGACTTAATAACAAATTGGCGACCTATGTGTGAGCAAATTGGGAAAGCATTGATAACATTTATTGCATTGTGGGTGGGATAGAGAATTATGGGAAGCGATGTTCATCACATTAGGAACCGAGTGGTGTTTTTTATTGGTTATTTTTGAAAAAAAAAAAAAAAAAAGGAAATAGAGAGGGAGAGATCTTAGACCCCAAAGCTAATTGAAGATGAAAAGCATTTTCCTCAAGCATAATTAAAAAACATCTACCGAGTCAATTAAGCATTCTCAAAAAAATTTTCAGCAATTTTCTTGGGGGCTATGTTACCCAATTTTTGTGCAGCATAAAAAAGCCAGCTGTTTTCTTCTTTATTTTATTTTTATTTATTTTATTTTTTGGGGGGGAGGGGGGGAGTTTGTACCTCTGTGTGTAATGTGGCTCATCAATGCTTATGAAAGTATAATAATGATGATGATGACACTGGCTTAATCAAACAAATTTCATAACATCAATACTGGTTTTAAGATATAAAATATTATAGACTCCTATTATTTATTTTTTTAACAATTAATGCATTTTATTAAGAGCAAAAGGGGAGCAGCCCAATACACCAATACACATGAAATATACAAAAGGAAACGCCCAACTAACAAGAAAGGGACTCCTATTATTCATTAAACCAGATGGTATGAAATGAAAACAACAAAAGATTTTCAGCCTCAAATTTCATAACAAAAGATATTCAGTAAAGCATGAATGAATGTAACTCAATTTGACATATCTATAAGTTAATAACTTAAAAGATATCACCATTAACCTTGTCTACCACCAGTAAGCTTGACCTGGACACCCTTATCAACAAACTTGGCAAGATCTAAAACTGTTTCTTTGCGGCCTGACTGCAGTAAAGAGATATAGCATTTTGTTTAGAGCAGTATGCAGTAAAATACAATATCCAGTGAATGCTCAGCTTAACAACTCATTATCAGTTACTAAAACTATGAAAGAAACCATCACTTTCCACTTTCAAGTCATGCGTTTAGTAAAGGAAGCAATGATAGTGCCAGTAAGTTGGCTACTGAAACTCACACAGCTAAAAACTTGACTAAGGATGCAACTTTATAGGCTCACAAGGGAAGACAGATGTGATTTAAGGGCCTAGCTATGCACCAAAACTTAGATACATGAGCCCCAAATCTTAGGCCAAAACAAGCCCAGTCCTCAGTTAGCATATCTACAATTGTTTACAGCTTAGCTGACTGTTACGAGGTTTGTGTGATTTCTAAAGTTCAAATGTCAGTATTCATATTTATGGTATCTACAAATGGACCACAGCAAGTAGTGCTAAAGTTGGGCAATAATATGTCAACACTCAAGTGCTCCATTCTCTCAACTAAAATGGTCATTATAAAAAATGTGATTTTTATACAGTGCTGGTTCTAAAATATTCATGGAAGAAACGCAACTTCACTCTTCTTTTTCACTTATCAAAAAAAAAAAAAAAAAATTCACTCTTCTTTTTCCCTTATTGGTGTGGTACATGCATCCAATGGGACTTGAACTCATGACTTTACCCTCCATCATATTCTTACACGGTGATGAGATTCCATTTGAGGTAGAGCTCAGTGGCAGAAATCTAATCACACACATTTAGCCTGACAGTAATAAACTTTGGATTTATCAGGGATATCTTAAATTTTCATCTATTTACATAACCTTTAGGATTTGCAGGTTTGATCTTTACTCATGACCCACATGCTTTGTCATTTCATGCTCAAATAATTACTATATTTCATATAATTATTCACCATTCTGCTACATAGATCAGTTGTTTGAACTAGACACAGTTGCTTAACATTAATTACAAATCCACACCATACAACATGCATGGTGCTTTCAATTTCAAACTCACCTTACCACCATTTATCAGACCCAATGGCATGCAGTGACCAAACCAGAGTAGATTATAATGGATTCAGATGTATCTCAATCAGAAAAGCACAGAAAGCCTTTTAAATGCACAAGAATGGTCTAAACTTACCACTTAAACCACACTTTGTATCTCGATCAATTTTTTTATAAGCAAAACAGTTTGAAGACTTTCCAGGTGCAAAGAGAATGGCCACTTTGTATCTCATTCATGAACAGTTTTATTAGTATCTTGATCCTAAATATATATACAGATTCAAAACCTTAAAATTTCACACATACAGTCTAAAAGGATATGTTCAACAAGATAATTAACAAGGGCACTGAAATTTAAACTTACCATACTATGTTCTTTCAGGAATTCCTCTCAGTTCTTCCGGTAAATGAAGCTAAAGTTAGAGGAGTCGAATTCTAAAACCAAGATAGTCAATGCAAAACCTGTGACCACAAGACCATTTCCAAATAAGCATAACAAAGACATACTAATATCTTTCTGGTGATTTTCTGCACTGTTATTCTTTTCTTTTTATAATGCATGAAGCAAATATGATGACCTCAGCTCAGTTGTAACTAAGAGAGATGCAGCCAATCATTTGCATTGAAAAATTTTCTCTACATTTCTGTAGTATACCATCAAAGACACATTCATTAAGAACTGAAGTTATTTTTCCCTTTCTTTTGTTCTAAACCAAATAATCAAACCCTAACCATTGATTTCCAAGCAAAAGACTTAAATCAAACACCCACCAAGAAAATATCAAGATGTAACACGAGATACTGAAAATCCATTGATGACCAAGCACCAAACAAAATAAAGCACTCGAATCTTTCAATTTTTTAATTCTAAAAAACAGTATTGAGCTGAAATTTATATATTAAAAAAATCATTCAATTCATCTTCCATTAATAATTTGTCTACGAAGTAAAAACTTCCCAAGGAAAATATTCTTCCATATTTTCACAGAAAACCTTTCTAGGATTTGATACATTCTATTTCAACGGCAAAATATATAAGTGAATCCTTTTCATTAAGCTTAGATACATTGATTCAACTCCCATCTGTTTTTCTAAGTAGCATCCATCGACCATAACCAACCAAATATACGCGAAGCTTCAACGGTTACGTACGAAACCGCAAATTCCAAAAAACAGAAGCTTCTTCCAAACAACTTAAAATGAAGATTTTTTTTTTTTCTCTCTATTTCAGTTGCCATCTAAACAAGCAGAGGGTTTGGTACGTGCATAAACAAAAAAATTATACAGCCATAACCGAGAGACATAAAAATTTTCCCGAATCGAACCTCTTTGGTCGAGGTCGCGAAATGCTGGGGGGGCAAAATCGTTAGAATTATAGCCATTCAGGGAACCGTAGAGAAACAAAAATTTTCAATTTTTAACCATTTTTACCTCGCTTTCTCAGCGACCAACAGGGCATAATTCTAACGACCAAATATGAGTAGCCGGAAATACCTCAACGTTGAGAGTGCTGCGGGTGCTCGGCTTCAACAGCAGCAGCAAAACGCAGTGGAAGTCTTCAGACGTCTTGTACTATCGATACACCGATTTAAGATTTGATTGGCAAAATAAAAACAAGAAATAAAGATATTTGGCATGATTTCGACGATTCAATTATTTATTAGTAATTTAATATCCTATTAGATTTTTTTCATAAATTTGTGATATAATTTAAAAAATAGATGGAAATTTTGTTAAAAATAAATTTAAATATAATTATCCATTTTCGAAAAATAAATGAATGGCTAGAAATTTTAAATATTCTTGATAAAATGGTAATAGAAAAATGGGAGAGCAAGAAAAAATATAAGAATTTGATGTCTAATAATTGATTCCCATGACTTGCCATCCTCTATATTCTTTTTTTTTAAAATATTTATTAAAAATGTAGAAAATAAAAATAAAATAAAATATAGAAAAGATCATAAAGATGGAGAGAGCGAGAATGAGAGAGTTTTAAGGGCTACTACATATTTGTTATAGTGAAGTATGGGAATACATAATATTTATCCATATTTATAGGAGAATGGGGCTAAAGAAATAATAGAAATATAATAAATTAATCATACCAATTGATATTGATTGATTTATACAATAAACCAAATATGGTAGAGAATCAGTCATATTACCATGTACAATAGAATATTATGAATATATTAAATAAGGTAATATCTATAATAATATTCTAGCATCACCCTCAAACTCAGGATGAAGAATTTTGAAATCTTGAGTTTGGAATTTAAGTGTAGTTTTCGTATTCATTAATTGATCGCCGATGAGATAATGAAAATGTTATTGTGAAAATGGCAACTGAAGTATCAAATCTGGAGTTATAGCCAACAATGAGTTGTATGTGGCCATGGTCAAGGACCAAAATTAGAAGCCCAAAACTCAATTAAAGAAGAAGAAGACTCATAGCTAATAACAATACTCCAAGTGTATGGATGTGACGGCGTATGAGATCGGCCTCTCACTGATCGGATGATTTGTACCATGCAAACTTAATTCTGAAATTTGATTTTAGAAAAAGCAGCGATGACTAGTTGGAAGTCACCGATTGATGACAAGTTTGCTGGAAAAATGAAGCCCAAAAAAATACTCAGACACCAAAATGCCAACGACAATAAGGAAAACATTATAGTGAAAGTGTGGTCGAAAAGAACACATTGGAAAGGAGTGGTCCACATAATCGAGCCTGGCATTAACCAACGGCTCTGATTCCATATAGAAAATAAAAATAAAATAAAATATAGAAAATATAAGGGAGATGGAGAGAGAATGAGAAAAACCTTTAAGGGGTACATCTTTGTTATAATGAAGTGTCTGAATAAATAATATATCTTCCTATTTATAGATGAATGAGACTAGAGAAATAATAAAAATACAATAAATCAACGATACTGATTGATATTAATTGATCTATACAATAAACCAAAAATGGTAGAGAATAAGTCATATTACCATACACTAGAATATTATGAACGGAAATGTTAAGTGTCCCGATAATGGGTCCCAACACTTTTTTTTTACTTAGTGATTAATGAAGTGTTTTTTAATGATGTTCTATTTTTTTTATGTTTAAGATTACTAAAAAATACTTAAAAAAAAAGGAAAAAAAAACAAATACACTTGTTGGGAGAATTCTCGGTAGTGCCACTCTATTATGAATATATTAAGTATGTTAATATTCTATAATAATATTCTAACATCCTCTCAAACTCAAAATAAAGAATTTTGAAAACTTGAGTTTGGAATTTGAGTGTAGTTTTCGTATTCATTGATTGATCGACGATGAGATAAGGAAAATGGTGTTGAAGAAATAACAATTGAAGTATCAAATCTGGAGCTGTGGCCAACAACGAACAGTATCTGTCTCTGGTCATGGACCAAAATTAGAAGGCCACAAAACCCAATTAAAGAAGAAGAATACTCACAGCTAATAACGATACTCCAAGTGCATGGATGTGACAGCATATGAGATTGAGCTCTCACAAATCGGATGATCTATACCATGTGAACTTAATTCTGATATTTGATTTTAGAATTAGTAGCGATGAATGCTTGGAAATCACCGACCGACGACAAGTTTGCTAGAAAAGGACGCCAAAAAAATACTCAGACACCAAAATGCCGATGACAATAAGAAAAACATTGTAATGAACGTGTAGTCGAGAAGAACACATTGGAAAGAAATGAGGGTGGTCAACATAATTGAGTCTGGTGTAAGTCAATGGCTCTGATACTATGTAGAAAATAAATATAAAATAAAATATAGAAAAGATAAGGGAGATAGAGAGAAAGAGAATGTGAGAGACATTTAAGGGCTACATCTTTGTTATAATAAAGCATCCCAATACATAATATATATATATATATATATATATATATATCCTTATTTGTAGGAGGAATGAAACTAGAGAAATATTAGAAATACAATCAATCAATGATACTAATTTATATTGGTTGATTTACACAATAAATCAAATATGTTAGAGAATAAGTCATATTACCGTACATACTAGAATATTAAGAAGGGAAATGCTAAGTGTCCCTATAGTAGGTCCCAATAATGGGTTCCGACACTTTTTTTATTTAATGATTAAGGAAGTATTTTTTAATAATGTTATGGATTTTTTAAAATTTTTAAGATAATTAAAAAAGTACATGAAAAAAAAGCAAATACACTTGTAGGGAGGAAGAATTCTCATGTGGTTGTAGTGCCACCCTATTATGAAAATATTATGTATGGTAATATTCTATAATAATATTCTAGTATCCCCTCAAACTAAGGATGAAGAATTTTGAAACCTCGAGTTTGGAATTTGAGTTTAGTCTTTGTATCCATTGATTGATCGATGATGAGATGATGAAAATGGGACATAGCAACTAAAGTATCAAGTCTGAAATTGTGGCCAACAATGGGTTGTACGTGGCCGTGGTCAATGACCAAAATTAGAAGGCCAAAACCCAATTAAAGAAGAAGACTCACAGCTAATAACGATACTCCAAGTACATGAATGTGACAACGTATAAGATTGGACTCTCACAGATCGGATGATCTGTACCTTGCGAACTTAATTATAAATGAGTGAGATCTTTAAAGGCTACATCTTTGCTATAATGAAGTGTTTGAATACAGAACATATCTCCCTATTTATAAGAGAATGAGACTAGAGAAATAATATAAATATAATCAATCAATGATACTAATTGATATTGATTGATTTACACAATTGATGTAGGATATAAGTGAGAACAAGAAATAGAAGCAGAATAATAGCAAATAGAGAAGAAAAGACTGAGAAAAGAAAAGAGAAGAAGAGAAACCAGAAGATAAGAGAGGAAGAAGAAAGCAAAGAGAAGGGGTTGGAAGGAGGTGACTGTGAGCGCTCAATTCTCAATTCTTCAAAACTACCTCTGATGTTTCTTTACAAGTATTTAAATAGGAAAAATAACACAAACCCGACCTTAGAAAGTCTATGGGCTAAAGCCAAACCCATTAATACAAATTCAAATAAAATATAAGTAAAATGACCAAAATAACAATAATAAAATATGTCCTCATCAACTCTCCCGGGGTGGGAAAAACTTGACTCCGTCGAGTGAACAAAACACAATAAGGTTGCAATCAACCACCCAACCATAAGCTAAGTAGTTGAGCAAGCTTCTTCCGACGTCCATAAACACGAATGAGTGGAGGCCTGAATCTGGTATCCCCACCAACTCCCTCGGAACGGGTGGACGGTGACCCGAATAGAAGAAGATCTTGCTGACTCCGATAAAGCTCCAATAAATCTGGATCAAGCTGCTCAAGTGTCTTTCTGGAAATCCATGTACAGTCAGAATCAGGTCGATCTACCTAATGAACAAGGAAACGCTGAACCTCTCCATCATTGGTCAACACAATCTGTTCATCTAAAATAGCATCAATTTTATCTTTCTGTGCTGTGATAGATGGATTGGAGTAGGAGTGACAGAAATGTCAGGGTCAAGGTCCACAGATGGAGGTAGAAGAGGATCATTGGAGGAATTGAAATGACCTTTGTAAGCAACTAAGTCCTAAACATTGAAAGTATGGTGGCAACTAAAATGTGAAGGAAAATCAATGACATAGGCATTTGGACCAACACGCTTTAAAATTTTAAAAGGACTAGCACTACATGCCTGCAATTTGGAAACGGATCCAGGTGGACGCCTTTTTGGTCTAATTCGGATCACAACATAATCCTCAATACACAAATCAGCTCGAAGTTTATATGATGCATTACTGGCTTCATGTTGTTTATTGATCTCAATATGCAAGTCATGAAGATGTTGTACAAATATCTTAGTTGATACAGACACACTAACATGTGGGGACATGAGAATAAGGTCTAAAAACTTCCTAGGTTTATAGCCATGAAAAACTTCAAAGGGACTTATGCCTAAAGACCGATTCACATAAATGTTACATGCAATTTGAGCTGTAGGGAGGATCAAAACCCAATTCCGAAGGTTTTCCTAGACTAGACATCTTCTGAAATTGCCAGGACTGCGGTTAACAACTTCAGTTTGACCACCCGTTTTTTAGCGAGGGCCACTATTGGAGACTCCAACGAGACCTCCATAACAACCACAACAAACACAATAGAATTACCCACGTGTGTATGCTCACACTCTGTAGGGCGAGTGATATTTAGCCCTTTTCGTTCCACAATTTTATTTGCTTGTTGTGAACCAACAAGTTTTGGAGGTAAGGGATTAAGGTGAATCTTCTTCCCATTAAACACAAAGGAACATGAATTGGATCGACCATGGATGGTTACATCCAAGTCGAACAACCAAGGTCGACCAAGAATGATATGACCGACATCTATAGGAATGACGTCACACCATATATGATCCTTATACTCTAGGAATTGGATAGGCACTAGACAACGCTCCTTCACAACTATGGAAGAGGTATCAACCCAAGAAACACTATACGGTTGAGGGTGAGGAACTGGCTTCAACCCAAGACGTGACACAGTAGCCACGAAAACTGCATTAATGCAGTTACCACTATCCACAATGATTTTACAACCCTTATCATTGATTTTGATATAAGTATGAAAAATAGCATGACGACGCCAATCATCAGTATTTTTGGGCTGGGTAAAGATACAACGAACAACACTTAACCGAGGTGTGTCGGGAACAAGGGGCATAGAACCTAGACCCACAGGAAGGGTCCATATATAACCTACGAAGGTATCTTTATCATCACCTAAATCACCAAACTCTTCGAGCTTAGGTTCATAGACTTGATCTTCTAACGACTCATCAACAACACCATCATGTTCTTCAATGACCAACCCTCGATTAGGACAATTGGAGGTAATATAGCCAAAACCCTTACAGTTGAAAAGCGAGAGGAAGTCTTAGGAATTTCACGACCTTTACCCTTATTTTCCAGTACGAGAGGAACATTAGATGGGAGAAGCCCTAGGAGAGACTTAGGGGAAAGAGTAGAGGTTGGGGGTGATGGACGGGCGGTTGTCACCACACTTTCCATACGAAGTCCTGGTAACTGACTCATAGTCTCAGACTAAGGAATAAGCATGGTCAAGAGTAGTGACACCCCGAAAGACAAGCTTGCACCTAAGATTATCTTTTAGGCCTTGTCTAAACCTACTCAAAGTCATGGCCTCATCCTCAACTACATGACATCTCATTCGGAATTCATCAAATTAAGTGACATACTCAGTCACTGGCTAATTGCCCCGTGTAAGGGCATTCCATTGGTCCAATAAATTACCCCTGTAAGATTGGGGTAAGTACTTCTCTTGAAGGCAACGTTTCATTTCTTCCAAACTCCCAATAAGAAGCGCATGGTGCCTCTCAAGAAGATCCTTTACACTTTCCCAAAAGAGTTGGGCAGTGCCAGTTAATTTCAAGCTGGCGAATTCAACTCTCCGATCCTCAGGAACCTCATACCAAGTAAAGAAACGATCTATATCCTTAATCCATTGAGTAAAAACTCGGGGATCTAAACAACCATCAAAAGTAGGGGCATTTAACTTAATGTTTCCAAATAAACGCTCTTCATGACGAGTAGGAGACTAAGTACCCTGACGGTAATATTCTCATCCTCGCTCACGATAATAATCCTTTTCCCCACGGTCAAGTCTAAAGTGGTGTTGACCACCTCGTCGACAATGATGGTCTCTATTATGAGACGCTTCAGAATTGTTAGATGAATGAGGGGGTTTCTCAAAATTGTTCAACCTAGCAGCTAGGTCCCTGTTCTCCTCACGAGTAGCATCCATCTCAGTTTGGACAGCTGTTAATTGAGTCTATAAATGCTGCTGGTTTGTGGTTAGTTGAGTTAATTGTCGGGTGAGGGCATCAAATTGGGAAGGATCCATGGTAAAGGTACTGGAACTAGGGGTGACAAGACGACCATTACGCAACTGTATGCAATGCAATACCCGCTAAATGAAGTGCAATGAAGAGATCAATGAACAATAAATGCAAGCAATGAAAAATATCAACCTGAGCAATTTTTTTTTTTTTTTGGGAGGAGGGGATTAAGTAAATCCAAATACAGCAATTAACTAATGCTGATATTTAAAATAAAAAAGCAAAGACCAAATACCAATCAAGAAAATTCAATCATGCAGGATTTTTTTTTTTTTGAATATATAATGAAAAGACGAAAAGCAAAGGTATGGATCATGAAAATGAGATAACGGGAATACAAAATCTAAGGATTGAATAAATTGTGCTGCAATAGATATGAGGATAAAATTAACCATGGAGACTAAATCAACAAAGGATCTAATCAAGTGGGTTTGGAAAAATTACTACGGATAACAGCAACACAAAGAAAACAAGTGATACAATTTTAAAATAACCAATAGTATAAAACCAAAGAGAAATAGGAAACAGTAACTCCTTGTTCGTTGTATTTCCAGCACTGGGTATTTCGGCACCTCTCAAATCACAGTAAGGTCTCTTCTCAAACACTGGGGGGTATTCCGGTTCTAGTTCTGGGAAATAGAGAGGCGAGAGATTGAAGGAGAGGAAAAAGAGGCGTCGGGGTTGCTGCCCAGAGGTAGCTGTAACGTCCGCAGCATGTAGAAAACAACGACTGAATATTTCGGCACTTCTCAGGTTATTTTTGGCACTTCTCAAGGTCTCAAATTATAGCAAGATCTATGGATATTTCGGCAGAATATTTCAGCAACAGATGGAGAGAGGTAAGAGAGAGAGAGTCTGAGAAAGAGAGAGGTAGGTAGAACGACGGAGGTGGAAGATGAAATGGTTGGTCTAAGAAGAAGGTGAATGGGTTTTTGGTGCTGGGTTTCGGAAGAAGAAGATGAAACGATTTTTGAGAAGAAGATGAATGGATTTTCGATGCTGGGTGTTTTGTCGGCGTGGTCTGGTATGGTTGATCTGAGAAGAAGGTGAATGTGTTTTGGAGGAAAAAGATGAAAAGATGGGTTGCAGAAGGTGAACGGTTGTTTTGTTTTGGTTTGGAACAAATGGAACTCTTCGGTGGGAATGGATTGCAGAAAAATGAACAAAATGGGGACCGAAATTAATCTATTGTTTGAGAAAACAATAAAACTGACTCTTGATACCAAATATGATGTAGGAAAGAAGTGAGAACAAGAAATAAAAGTAAAATAATATCAAACAGAGAAGAAAAGACTGAGAAAAGATAAGAGAAAAAAAGAAACCAGAAGATATGAGAGGAAGAAGAAAGCAAAGAAAATAGGTTGGAAGGAGGCGGCTGTAAGCGCTCAATTCTCAATTCTTTAAAACTACCTCTGATGTTTCTTTACAAGCATTTAAATAGGAAAAATAACACAGGCCTGACCTTAGAAAGTCTATGGGCTAAAGCCAAACCCATTAATACAAATCCAAATAAAACATAAGTAAAATGACCAAAATAACAATAATAAAAAATGTCATCATCAACAATAAACCAAATATGGTAGAGAATAAGTCATATTACCATATACACTAAAATATTGAATATATTAAGTATGGTAATATTCTATAATAATATTCTAACATCCCCCTCAAGCTCAAGATGAAAAATTTTGAAATCTTAAGTTTGGAATTTGAGTGCAATCTTCATATTTATTGATTGATCACTGATGAGATGATAAAAATGATATTGGAGACATGGCAACTAAACTAATAAATTCAGAACTGTGACCAACAACGGACTATATGTGGTCATGGTCAAGGACCAAAATTAGAAGGCCAAAACCCAATTAAAGAATAAGAATACTCACAACTAATAACAATACTCCAAGTGCATGGATGTGACAGCGTATGAGATTAGACTCTCACAGATTGGATGATCTATACCATGTGAACTTAATTATGATATTTGATTTTAGAATTAGTAGCGATGAATGTTTGGAAATCACCGACCAATGACAAGTTTGCTGAAAAGGACATCGAAAAAATACACTGACACCAAAATGTTGACGACAACAAGGAAAACACTTTAGCGAAGGTGTAGTCTAGAAGAACACATTGGAAAGAAGTGTGGGTGATCCACAGAATCGAGTCTGGCATTAGCCAAGGGCTCTGATATCATGTAGCAAATGAAAATAAAAATATAGAAAAGAGAAGGGAGATTGAGAGAGAGAATGAGAGAGACTTTTAAGGGCTACATCTTTTCTATAATGACGTGTTTGAATGCATAACAAATATCCTTATTTATAGGAGAATGAAAGTAGAGAAATAATAGAAATACAATCAATCAATGATACTAATTAATATTGATTGATTTGCACAATAAAACAAATATGGTAGATAATAAGTCTTATTACTATACACAGTAGAATATTATGAATAAATTAAGTATGATAATATTCTATACAAATATTCTAACATCCTCCTCAAACTCAGGATGAAGAAATTGAAATCTTGAGTTTGAAATTTAAGTTTAGTCTTCATATCTATTGACTGATCGCCAATGAGATGATGAAAATGGTGTTAAGGACATGACAACAGAAGTGTCAAATATAGAGTTGTGGCCAACAACGGACTGTATGTGGCCATGGTCAAGCATCAAAATTAGAAAGTCAAAACTCAATTAAAGAATAAGAAGACTCACAGCTAATAATGATACTCCTAGTGGATGATGTGGCGATGTATGAGATTGGGCTCTCACAGATCAGATAATTTGTACCATGCGAACTTTATTATGAAATTTGATTTTAGAACAAGTGGCGATGAATAGTTAGAAATCACCATTTGACGACAAGTTTGCTAAAAAAAGACATCTACAAAATACTCAAACACCAAAATGTCAACGACAATAAAGAAAACACTATAAGAAACGTGTAGTCGAGAAGAACACGTTGGAAAGAAAATGGTGGTCCATAGAATTGAGTCTAGCGTTAGCTAAGGGCTCTGATACTATTTTGGAAAAAAAAATATAGTAAGTAGAAGGGAGATGGAGAGAGAGAGAATGAGAGAGACCTTTAAAGGCTACATCTTTATTGTAATGAAGTTTCTGAATACATAACATATATTCCTATTTATAGGAGAATGAGACTAGAGAAATAATAGAAGTACAATCAATCAATGATACTAATTGATATTGATTAATTTACAAAATAAATTAAATATAGTAGAGAATAAGTCATATTGTCATACACACTAGAATATTAAGAATATATTAAATATAGTAATATTTTATAATAATATTCTAACATCCCCTCAAACTCAAGATGAAGAATTTTGAAATCTTGAATTTGAAATTTGAGTGTAGTCTTCATATCCATTGATTGATCCCCGATGAGATGATAAAAATGGTGTTGGGGACATGGCAACTGAACTATCAAATCTGGAGTTGTGGCTAGTAACAAGTTGTATGTGGCCATGGTCAAGGACCAAATTTAAAAGGCCAAAACCCAATTAAAAAAGAAGAAGGCTGATAGCTAATAATGATACTCCAGGTGCATGGATGTGGAGGCGTATGAGATCGGCCTCTCACAGATCAGACGATCTATACCATCCAAACTTAGTTCTGAAATTGATTTTAAAACAAGTAGTGATGAATGTTTGGAAATCACCAACCAGCGACAAGTTTGTTGGAAAAAGGACGCCAGAAAAAACCTAGACACCAAAATGCTGACGACAATAAGGAAACATTGTAGTGAACTTGTAGTAGAGAAGAACACCTTGGAAAGAACGCGGGGGTGGCCATAGAATCGAGCCTGATGTTAGCCAAGGGCTTTGATACCATGTAGTAAATAAAAATAAAATAAAATATAGAAAATATAACGGAGATGGAGATAGGGAGAATGAGAGAGACATTTAAAGGCTACATCTTTGATATCATGGAGTGTTTAAATACATAACATATTTTCCTATTTATAGGGAAGTGAGACTAGAGAAATAATAGAAATACAATGAATTAATGATACTAATTGATATTGATTGATTTACACAATAAACCAAATATGGTAGATAGTAAGTCATATTACCATACACAGTATAATATTATGAATATATTAAGTATGGTAATATTCTAATATTAAAAAAAACAAAAAAAACAAAACTACAAGTTTAGTGGGCTGATAGGTTTACCAAATTGGGACATTTTGGAAAAATAAACCAGTTTAGAATACTGGTATTGGACTAGCCAAATGCCAGTAAAATCCAAAATATAGCTAAGCTTTTTGTAATTGACTTGCATTGGACTAGCTAAAAACATTTAACTTAAATTTTGAGTTACAGTAACTAAAGGAATTTCTAAAATTGGAGAGTCAATATTCACCCATCAAACTCATATTTTATTCATAAATAATCAACAAGACTTTATTAAATTCTTTTTAAAACATTCATTGGTAAACAAGGCTATATTATGTCCATATTTTTTAGGAAATTGTTTTTGTAAATAAGGCTATATTATGTTTAGGACTGTTCATCAGAGTTCCAGTCCTGGAACCCAGATATACCTGGATCGGGTAAGCCTGAGTTAGACCTGGATTCAGGGTTCCGGGTTGAACCCGGTGGTTTATATATATATATATGATATTGATGTAGCATTAGAATGATTTTATAAAATAAAATCAAAATGCATGTGACATACACGATGCAATTCACTACATATTACATTGTTTGAATATTTTTTTTATTTAAGCCCCAGATTTACTTCGCAGCCTACCTATTCAAATCCTCACCTAATTTCTTCTCGTTTCTCGCAGACTTCGATTGCTTAGAGAAAACTGTCTTGTTGTCCTTTGTATGCTTTGATTGATGTGACTTGACAGTTTCAGAAGTTGTAACAATTATCGAGAAGGCATTGGTTATTTGTGCATGCACTTTGTACCACGCTAAATTCCACCACCCAATGGGAAGGTCATGGTATTATTCCAGACTTGAATTGCTGCAAAGTCAGTGTCTCATTCCATTAGGGCACTATCCCGTTGAGCAAGCACCTCATCTCATTAATGGAGTGCCTCATCTTAGGCAGCCAAGGTTTAATTCTTTTATGATAATGCTGCATTCCTTTCATGAATGGCAGCATCCCTCTAAAAAATAATAGACATGATCTTCTTATTCATGACTAAGGCATTTGGTTCCTTCAGTTGATGCTGGGGCACCATATTCCACCACAAATTTCATTTCTATACTATTCAAATTATATAGAATTGTTGTATGCTAAAAGATATAAACAGAAAATGGTGATTTTTGTTGCTTTCATAGTACTAGAGAATGTGATTCTATGTAATAATCCAGTTTATGTCTCCCATTTTCATGTTTCCGACCATCATCCATCTTAAGTCCAGATTACTAGCAGTGAAGGAAGAAATCAGATTCAAGCAGCTTCTCAAACTCCCAATTGACAAGAAGTTAGTCTCAACTACTTTCTCATCTCATAGACACGGTCTGCTATTAAAGAAACCAAAAGCTGAATTCCAAGTCAAAAAGACTAGGGTACTCAAACCCTTACTCAGACTAGGTAGGTCTGGGTTTTGGCAACCCGGGTTCCGACCCGAACCCAGTAACCGGAATCCAATTTCCAGGATTTCGAACCGGGCCGGGAAAATATATGGCCCTAATGAACAGTCTTAATTATGTTGGATAATTAGGTTGATATAAAAAATAGTTGAGAAACAATAATTTTAAATAAAAATTAAATTATTAATTAATATATAGAGTGAATTTGCAAAATATAAAAAATATTATTAAAATATATAATATTATATTATTATTTTGATTTTAGGATTGTTAGTCCAATGTTGATTAATATCTTCAATGGCTTTGGCTTTAGCCAAAACCTCAACTTTTATTCAAATTTTGGACTTTGCCAATACTCTTAACTTAAGTGGGCTTCTGCTTAGGGGTGACAATATATGACACGATCCGTGAATCTAACACGAACACGACACGAAATTAGTGGATTTGAGTTTGATGTTAACAGGCTTAGGTCGAAATGGATTGACCCGTTAAGACACAATTTATTAATGGGTCAATAAAGGGTTAACCTGCTTAACATAAATCAATCGTTTTGACCCGTTTAGATTTTATTTCAAAATTAAAATTTTATTATTGTTGAGTTGTAATATTGATATTTCTCAGTTTGCTTATGTTTTATTGTTTTTATTGTTAGGATTATAATTTTAGGCCTATACTTATTTATTATTGTATGGTTTATAATATTAGTTTTATTATATGCTAAAATTTGAAAAATATTGATATATAGTTTTTAAGATATTATTGCTATTAATAAATATAGATTTTAACTTTTATTTAAAATTATGTTAATTAGGTAAAATGAATTATGCATGTTAGTTCAACTCATTTACATGAAACGGGTTCAAATGGATCGTGTTGTGTTAATTTATTTTTAATTATTATTAAACGGGTCAAAACGGATGACACGATAAGATCTATTATCTAAATGAGTTGAATTATAGTCTGAAAGTTTGACATATTTAATTTAATGGATCGAAATCGGATTAACCTATATAATCGAATATTCATACTTGGCTTGACACGATTCGCTAGCCTGACTCGGTGACTGAGTTCTGCTGCTCTTAAACAGGGCACGACAGCGTTTTGAGGAAATTTTCCGAATTCCTAAAACCTCCGAACTCAGTTATAATCGAGTTCTGACTCAAACGGGAATCGGCGAAACGCGGAAGGGTGTCGCTCAAAATATTCCCGTGGCCGGAACGCCGCCTCTCTCCCTCCTGTTGGATTTGTGTCAACGTGAACCCGAGTCACTATATTCAATTGATTGCCCTTGGTGATAATTTGCTTTCTTCTTTTTTTTTTTTTCATGTTCGTTTTCCTTGATTAATGTCGATGATTTTGATGAGATAATTAGCCAGTATCTATGTTTTTGACGTTTTCCAACTTGTATACTGGGTTTCACTAGTTTCTTATCCGATTCGGCTACTGCTTGGTTTATTTTATTTTTGTTTTCGATAAATTTATCTTGGGCTTCAGCTTTAGGGTTTAAGTTCCTAAGAAGCTAATTTAGGTTTGGTAGTTAATTTGAATTTAATTTGAATTGCAGACGCGGTATCGTGTGTGCACTGTTGGTGTTGCTTAGATCTTAATTGATATGGCTAGAAAGTACAGTAGTGAGTCCTCGGATTCTGAGAAAAGAAATAGACGCAAACGTGATGAGAGGCGAGGTGAGCGCCCACACGATGATAAACATAGGGAAAGAGGCAGTGGGAAGGATTTGTTGGATTCTGATAAAAGAAGTAGAAAACGGCATGGGGGGCTAGATGAGCGTAGTGGTGATGATAAGGATAGGGAAAGAGTGGATGAGAAGGATATTAGGGATAAAGATGGAAGGTGGCAAAGCAAACATGTAGATAAACATAGGGAAAGAGGCAGTGGCAAGGATTTGTTGGATTCTGATAAAAGAGGTAGAAAATGGCACGGGAGACTAGATGAGCGTAGTGATGATGGTAAGGATAAGGAAAGAGTGGATGAGAAGGATATTAGGGATAAAGATGGAATGTGGCAAAGCAAACATGTAGAGCAAAAGCAATCTCGACAAAGTTCTGATGAAGAGGGTGAGTGGGTAGATAGAGAAAGGGGCAGGCATGAAAGAGAGAGAAACCATCCACATGAGGAAGGGCATAGACATCGAGAAACTGGGGAGCTTGATAAGGTGAAAGAATCTTATCAAAGTTCTGATGAATATGACAATCGAGTTGAGAGAGAGAAGCGGGAAAGAGAGAGATCTCGCTGGCATGGGGATGCTCATAAACAGCGGGAAACTGATGATAGTGGTAGAAAAAAGGACTGGTATGCACGTCAAAATTCAGGAGACGATGATGACAGGAAAATGCACAGAAAATCAGAGCGACGAAAACATAGTACTGAACATCAAAAGCAGGGTTTGAGTTCCAGGGGGGAAGATGATAGAGACAGTAAGGCCCTGGAAGATGCAAAACCTCATAGACAGCCAAGATTACAAGAAGGAAATTTAAATGGGGATGCATCAAATTTGGGTAAGAGTGGTGGAGTTTATATTCCACCATTTAAGTTGGCTAGAATGATGAAAGAGGTCGAGGATAAAAGCAGTGTTGAGTATCAGCGGTTGACATGGGATGCCCTTCGGAAGAGTATAAACGGGCTTGTGAACAAGGTTAATGCCACTAATATAAAGAATATTATTCCTGAGCTCTTCTCTGAGAATCTGATCCGGGGTAGGGGTCTATTCTGCCGGTCGTGTATGAAGTCACAGATGTCATCTCCAGGTTTCACAGATGTGTTTGCTGCACTGGTTGCTGTTGTCAACACCAAGTTTCCTGAGGTGGGAGATCTTCTATTGAGAAGGATTATTTTGCAGCTCAAGAGAGCATATAAGCGCAATGACAAGGTGTGTATTTGCTCTTTTCTATAATTTTATTTTGACTTACTGTTGGCTGATTGGAACATTTTTTCACTTCGATATCATCCTAACATTTTTTTCTATTGCTTTACTTTCTTTACAGCCGCAATTACTAGCTGCTGTTAAATTTATTGCACATCTAGTGAATCAGCAAGTGGCTCATGAGATCATTGCATTAGAGTTGCTCACAGTGCTGCTTGAGAATCCAACCGATGACAGCGTTGAGGTAGCTGTTGGCTTTGTCACAGAGTGTGGATCAATTTTGCAAGATCTCTCTCCCAAAGGCCTGCACGGTGGGTATGCGGTTGGATTTAATCCTGTGTACTTCTTATACTAGCATGTTTTGTTCTTAATTATCCCTATATTAGTTCTTAAATTTATTTTCCATTTTCTAGAGTATCCTTTCAATTTGGTTCGAAACTTAAAAAATCATTGACATTTGAAAAGAAAACTGACGAACTCTATAACTATTTAAGACAAAAAATTCCTTAGGTTATTTGAATCGTCGTTATGTCAATTATCATCACCGCCCTAACCACCTTGAACACTTAATCCATCAAGGCCATATCGCGGTCATTTGAAGTCTTCTCTTTGAGTGCTCTAAATGCAGTTTTATCTTACTATATTTGTAACAACCAAAAAACAAAACTCAAGCCACATTTGAGCTTATATCCCAGAAGGATAAGTCAAGGTTACAATTGGAGTCTCTTAGAATCATAATAAAATGGAAAGGAATGCGCGCTGTTTTGAAGACAAGGAACGCACAATGGTGGAGCTGAAGAATTTCTTTCTAAATACCTTATTGCTTTGGTTTTCTGCTATTGTTTTAGTTGGGGATAATATTCATGACTTCTTGTCTTTAGTTCATCGCTCTTAGAATGTATTTAGGTTTTCTGCGGTATACTTCCTGTGTACATGGCTTAGGCCTTTTTCATTCATATCAATAAAATTTATCTATTACGTATAAAAAAAAAAAAAAAGAATCATAATAAAGGTCAAAAATCTTTTCCCTCCCGATGTTGATCCCATTCATCTCCCTCGCTCCCATAGATGTGGGGTATTACAATATTATGTCAAAGATTGGATCTTAAATTGTCTATTTTACAACAGAGATCCTCTCAACTTGTCTAAACCTAAATTAGTTTTAGTTACTGTTCTCATGGTTTGCAATTTAACAGGAATATTTGAGAGGTTTCGTGGAATTCTTCATGAAGGGGAAATAGATAAACGGGTACAATTTCTTATTGAAGGGCTATTTGCAATAAGAAAAGCAAAGTTTCAGGTTAGTATATTTTATTATCATTTTTTTAATTGAGTTATGCCATGATGTATTAGAGTCAAAAGCCTGAATAAAGATGCTCTCTGTGATGTATTTTTCTGCAGGGGTACCCCGCTGTTCGTCCAGAACTGGACCTTGTAGAGCAGGAAGATCAGTTAACCCATGAGGCATCTCTCCAAGATGAAATAGATCCAGAGATTACGCTTGGTATGCCTTGTGCTCTCAGTTGTCTTTGGCTTCTTGATTGGTCTGCCTATATGTACTATTTTGATTCGTGTTCTTATTCCTTCTTGTTCAGATATATTCAAGGCGGATCCTAATTTTATTGAGAATGAGAGACGCTATGAAGAGGTTAGGAAAACTATTTTGGGTGAAGAGTCTGAAGATGAAGATGGTTCAGATGCTGGTTCAGATGATGATGAGGATGATGAAGATGACTCTGAGGAAGAGGACGAGGAGCAGATGAAAATAAAGGATGAAACAGAGACAAACCTTGTAAATCTTCGGAGGACAATCTACTTAACCATCATGTCTAGTGTAGATTTTGAGGAGGCTGGTCATAAACTCCTGAAAATCAAACTAGAGCCAGGTCAAGAGGTAAGTGATGCTAGCTTTTTCTGCTGTATAAACTAAGTTACCTTATTTGGCTAATTGCTTATTTGTGACAGGTTGGACATGAATAAATGAAGAGTGAATATTTGGTTACAGTTGACAAGTTTCTGCAAATTACTTGTAATTGGCTAATAATCACAATTATGTAGAAGAAGTACAAGCTAGGTTCAGGTCCCTTTTTTTCAGCATGAACATCTCCTTCACCCCCCCCCCCCCCCCCAAATTGCATATCAAATGAATAAATGAACAACAAATGATTAATCAAGTTTTGTAGCATTACATAATCTTTAGCCTTTCAAGATGCTAAATAATATTGCATATCAGGATTAAGAAATCTTTCCTTATTCTTGGCTTCATTGTGTAGCACTAGCCCCTGCTCCGCCCAACCAGTTGGATTTATTAGCAGTTTCATGCACCAACTTGCATGGTGCTTGGAATAATATGGCCTTTGGTGCTTGAGTTGCTGTTAGGGGTGTAGACAAAGCAAGCCGTGCCAAGCTCAAGCCCAGCTTCTTGCTGCTTGGGCTCAACTTATCTCTTGGCTCATTGATACTTACTAGGGCTTGAGCTCTGATTAGGCTTAAATATGAACCTTAGGACTGTTGCTTGAGCTTGGCTTGCATGGTGCTCAGTAGGGCTTACGAGTGGCTCTAGCTTATCAAACCTACACCCAGCAGCATCTTTCACAATATTTGTTAAAGACTTTGGACTAAAATCTGTAAAGCAGCAATTTTCAGTCAATAAGACAAGTCCAACAGACCTGCATTTATTGCAAGGTCAGAACATGCAAATTAACAATCTCTCGAATTGGAAACAATATATCAACCGTAATGAATTGCCATATATGTTAACCTATAATTGTCTGGTTAATTACAAGAAAGTGATATTTGTGGTGTTACCGACATTGTCTTATTCAAACGCGGTAATGGGTGATTTTTTTGCAGTTTTCATTTTTCTATTATCTTGGACCTGGTAATATATTACTTGCTGACTTACAATTATCTTGATATGGCTTATGCAGATGGAGTTGTGCATTATGCTCTTGGAATGCTGCAGTCAGGAGAGAACTTACCTCCGGTATTATGGTCTTTTGGGTCAGCGATTCTGTATGATCAATAAAGTGCACCAGGAAAACTTTGAGAAGTGCTTTGTCCAGCAATATTCCATGATTCATCGGCTTGAAACAAATAAGCTGCGTAATGTGGGGAAGTTTTTTGCACATCTACTCGGCACAGATGCTCTGCCCTGGCATGTTTTAGCATATATACGCTTAACAGAGGAGGATACTACTTCTTCTTCTCGAATATTTATTAAGATTCTATTCCAGGTAACAAATTAGAAATTTTAAATTTTTGACACGTCTGTTTTTTTTTCCTAGGCATCCTTGTTATAATTTGTTGCCATTCTTATTTCCCTTCTGAAGCTTGGAAATCTAAATTTATTTTAACATGAACTGAGAAATTAACATTGACATTTGCCTAAATTGAGATTGTTTAAATAATTATCATCATCTTAGAAGAGGATTTCTGTTTTCAACCAGATCTAAATAGGCCTGTCTTCATGTTGCATCAGTTGGTTTGATGACCAATCCATTTGCCACATAGTTGAGTAACAAAAAACTAGGGACATGTAAATTCTATTTGTATGATGATGTATGGAAAGTGGGAATAATGTAAAGGTTGCTCTTGTATGGCATATATGGTCTCATGACAGCACAACCATGAGGATTATGAATACAGCAAGTCCATGCAGTGATGTCTCTTATATAGTACTTTGTCATTTTCTTGTGACCTTGTAAAGGGCCTGCAAGCGGATATGTAATTAACCCTTATTTTATTTTGTTCTGTTAGTTGTGCTATATTTTCTGCTGAATTCTAATCCGTTGGGATTTATCCAATCATCCTGGTTGTTACAATACATGTCCCTTTTTGGTTCATGCTGTCCTAGAATCTGATACGTGAAATTACCACCATTTCTTCTGGAAGCTGTTAAATTTATTGTGGCATTGTATCTGGCACAGGAATTGTCAGAGCATTTGGGCATCCGGTTACTGAATGAACGGCTTACGGATCCTACGATGCTGGACTCCTTTGAATCTATATTCCCAAGGGATAATCCCAAGAACACGCGTTTTTCTATTAACTTCTTCACATCCATTGGGCTTGGTGGCATCACTGAGAATTTACGCGAGTACTTGAAGAATATGCCACGCCTAATCATGCAACAAGAGCAAGCAGTGTCAGAATCTGAATCAGATGACGAATCTGGTAGTTCTGACACAGAGACGGCTAGTTCTGAGAGACAGTCTGATTCATCAGGCTCAGATGAGAGTGAAAGGGATGATAGACGGAGGAAGAGGAGGAGGAGAGAATAAGGGAATGTCAACAAAGACAACACCACAGGAAACATTTGATTACGATGTATTTTTATTGTCATGTGATTCAAGTGCTGCCAATTTTTGTTCATCATGTATTTTTATTCTCTTTTTCTGTTACTTTTTAGTTAAGCTGAAACGCCAAACTAGAGGTAGAATGTTTTTAATGTTTTTTCAAGGCTTCATTCTGCTATTTAAGATTGAGATGATGATGTGCGTTTTTTTCCCTTTTTTGGGTGTGTTCTAGATGATGATATTTGTTCATTTGCATCAATCTTCAACTCTTTGGACTGTTTGGTTAATGCAATAAGCCGGTATCCTGCCTTGTGGTGTGGGGAATCCTACTCGCCCATTGGTTTTACTTTATCAGGTGTTTATTGTTTTGTACAACGGCCAATTTGCAGAGATATCTTTGAAATCGTAGCATTGTTGACATCAAAAGTTTGCTTTCTCAGAAGTGAAGGCAACGTGGGTTTTGTGAGTGATGTGAAACTAACCTTTGTGAGGATTTGTTATCAGCTTAATCCAAGTAGACGATACATGGGTCTATCTATATCTTCTCTTGAAAAAGTAAAGTCGATTTCCTTCCTTACCTTTACTAACTTGAAACATCCAATGGTCTTTTGAAAAATCTGAAAAAAAAAAAAAAAAACTCTTTCCAAAATCTGAAAATAAAGCCGTTAAATTCATTACTAAAATGAAAAAAATGGATCTTTTTGTTAAATCTAGATAGACATTATTTTCTTCCGAAGAAGTGTAAAGTCATGCATGCTTAGGGCAGGCCCTGTACATGGCGTCTAGTATGGTTATATGAAACGGCAGCGTTGCATCTTGTTGAAAATAGTGCGTTCAAGAAAATTTTCTAAGCCCATTCTTACTTCCCCTTCTCCATTTCTGAGACACCGAACCCTAGCCACTTCATACTGCCCCTTCTCCATTTCTGGGGAATGTTCGTCTTCTTCAAATTCTACCTCATTGCCTCCGACACAATCAACACGATCTAACCCAACCTAACCGATTTCCCTATGAAAATGTATAGCAGGGATTGCAGGATTGCCTTGTATGCACCCGTTGATCGAGCTATCTCAAACTCTGATCGGAAATCGATATCGATCAACAATCTCTCCCTCTCCACTATCGACGTGTCTGCTAAGAGGTTTCTCTCCACAATGCTAGAGCAAGGAATTAGAGTATGTTGCAACAAAACATGATCAAATTGAGCTCTTAGGAGTTTTTCTAATAATTTTTTAACCAAAACTATGCTTATGCTCCGTTCGGATGAAGCTCAAATGAACGATGGTGTCTTCTTGCCGCTGCATTTTTTTCTTCTTTGAAGCTTGAAGCCTTGAATGAACGAAAGGATGAAAAAGTCTATTTGCCGCTGTTTTTTTTTTTTTTTAAATATAATTGCTGACGTCACATCAGTGGTGTTCGCATGCAGGCACATGTCTTTGCTTGTATGTAGCAGTACTATTTTCTTCCAGATATGGAAGTCCAAGTTCTATTTGACTTCTTTTGTTGTATACTATGTTGCTTAGATAGTTTTAGAAAGTTATGTTTTGTTGTTCTTATTGCTTTACCTTGCTTTAGATTGACAATAAGGATTTATAAATTTTTCTAAAAGGCAAAAAAAATATGTTGAGGTGAGAAAATAGAGCAGGGTGGGGAGTCAGTTTCCCCCTGCACCCCGCCCCCCGTATACTCCCTAACCTCGTTCATTCGATGGGTGGATAGGTGGCTTAGTCTACCGTCTAGATTCTCGTTGTTAGTGCCACTGTATCACAACCAAAAACCATATCACAACACCACCCTATTACAACCAATAAGGCAAAAAACATATCACAACTACCATATATGCCTTTAAAGTCCACCATTAATTAGATCTTTGCTTGGAGACCTAACGCGGTATGATAGGAATATATACTACGTTCTCATCCAACTATCAAACTTTATATTTTTTTAATATAAAAAATTAAGAATTGTAGTTTATTTAAAATTAAAATTGGGTCTATAGTCAAGACCCGGCCCAATAGTAGTCTAAACAAAAGTGACCTGTTGAGTCAAAGTTCTGGGCTGCTGAAATAATGTCGGCCCAAGGTTATTACTGTAGTTTTACTTGGTATTTCCGAGGGCATTTTAGGCCACAACTTAACCACGATAAATATCTCGCTTCGTTTCTCTTCCAGCTAAGGTTTGTAATTCTACAGATTAGGGTTTTGGGTTTCTTACCGCGGCGGAGTTTCAGATCCCATAACAATGGTGGAAAAGGCGACCAGGGGAAGGAAAGAAGAGGTTGTTACCAGAGAGTACACCATCAATCTCCACAAGCGCCTTCATGGATGGTATATGTGCCTGCTTGCTTTGCATTCCATTTTTCCGTTTTATATTCCTCGTTAATTACTTACATTTGAAGCTGTGGGAAATCCGACGTGCTAGAGTCGGGATTAACGTTTATTTTTAGGCCACAAAGGAAATGGTTGGGACTTTGGGATTGGTTTAGATCTAGATTGGTATGACCGAATGAAGGAAAGGAAAATGCTTAAAATGATAATTTTTTTGAAGTAAGGATAGTCATTTCCTTTCTGCCTCAAGCTTTTCAGATATCAGGGAGCCCTTACAGTTAGTATTGCGCAGTGAACCTTAGTTGCTTAAATAAACAGGTCTTCAGTCATGTTTATAAGTATATATATCTGTGTGTGAGTATATTGGATACTGCAACCTTGGCCACACTTTAGTTTAAGGGTTCTTTTTTGCCAAACTTCTTCATCTGGTTTGATAATCCCGATATTGTGTGGCACCTTTTTCAAGCTAATAGCTGCATGTGGCTGTTACTGCTATCTTTAGGTTTGCGTTGTTTGGAGCGGCATGTTATAATTTAGTTAATTCTTGCTTACAAGAGGATATACGTATATATTTGCTTTCAAATTTAGTGTGCGCGCTTGGATGCCACACCAAAATTGAAGGGACTCCATTACCTTCTATGTTAAACTCTAGTTTTTTAATAAGTCAAGTCTGTCATCGATGTGGCCATTACATTATTTGTGGAACCACTACAGTTTTGTTTGGTCGCCATTTTAAATATGGATTTGTGCTTTTCTAAAGTTGTGTACAGTGAGTGACGATTGTTGGCGTGGTTTGAATTCTATCACACGGGTTCAAAAGTTTCCAAGTGAAAAATATTCTCTTGTATGAAGGAATGAGAATTTAGTTGCATCCGAGACTAGGGCTTGAGCATTTCCCACCTATGTACTCCGCCTTCTATTATCAAGTTTTTTTGTTAATATATAAACCTTTGTGCCCAACCTCATAAATATTGTGTAACTTGTGTTTGATTGAGTAATTTCATTTTCATCGCTTGTTTTTCGTTTGAACTCTTAGGCCTGGTTTGGATAGCAAAATCCTCCCAACTCATCCCATCTTATCTCAATATCCAAATACCACAAACAAAAATACTTTTTGATTTCAAATCTTCAACTTTTTCATCTAATCATTATCTAATCATTACAATTTTTCTAAACTTTCCACGTTTCCAAGCAAAACATAAAAAATAATTTAACTTTTTTAAATACCAAAACAAAAATAATATTTTAATAATATTTTAACTTTATAATATTTTTATTCAACTTGTTCTCTCTCCTTTCCCAAAACCCCATAAAACATATTAACTCTAACCATTTCACTACTATTCACAAATCATCTCATCTCATCTCCACTCATTATCCAAACCAGCCCTTAATTTGTCTTAATGATTTTACATATGACTGACTGAATCCATTTTGTCCTACAAATGGAAAGATTGCCCTGATTTTTCTAAATTTTTTTAAGTGTCAGTTTTATTTTGTCAGCTGAGATTTAAGTCTTTGATGTCAAAACGTACAGTGAAGGAAGAATTACTGGGTTTTCATTGAGTGTTATCTAAGTCCTCTTTATGATACTACTCAAGGGAATTTTGGTACCTCTATCCTCTGTGATTTCAAATCGTTATTTTCACACGTTTACTTGGACCATGGTAGCCATGAGTTTTTTCTCATTGTTTATGATTTCAGGCAGCAATTCTCTGACTATATCTTGTTTTTAATTTCTTTTGATGTCCTCAAAGTGTGGTGTTTCTTTAGTCTTGAGACCTATGTGGTATGTGCATTTTTTCTTTTGTAGCACATTCAAAAAGAAAGCTCCAAATGCCATAAAAGAGATTAGGAAGTTTGCCCAGAAGGCTATGGGAACAACGGATGTTAGAGTGGATGTGAAGCTAAACAAGCATATATGGAGCCGCGGAATCCGAAGCGTGCCAAGGAGGGTTCGTGTACGCATTGCCCGGAAAAGAAATGATGAGGAAGATGCAAAGGAGGAGCTTTATTCCCTAGTCACCGTCACTGAGATTCCACCAGAGGGTTTGAAGGGATTGGGAACCAAAGTCATCGAAGGAGATGATTGAGTAGTATGATACTCTTGGTAATTTTGTTTTATTCCATAAACAATTTACTTCCAAGTTCTGATATGTTTTTTGTAAGGATGATTAACTATTGCGCAGCAGAGTTGATGTAATGGATCGTAAGGTTTTTCCTTTTTGCTCATTTTTTTCATTGCTCCTTAAAAAACTATTGATTCTGCAGCATTGCTATTATGCCATTCTTTTTCTAATCTTTTAATGAGCCTTTCCTGCATGGATGTGGTTCCTTGGCGACAATGTGGGACCTTTTTTTTTTTTTTTAATTTGTGTGAAAGTAATAAAATGAAAATGAGAGTCCTTTAAGAAGTGTTAATGCATGACGATCTATGAACTAGGCAACCTGCTTAAAAGTATATACAATGTTTTTCCTAACTGTTTCCTGCGTTACTTGTGCACCTATTGAGTAGTTTACACAATTTTTTGGTATCCTTCGGCCTCAAGCATTCGACATTCGATGCTACCAAACTAGAAAGTGAAAGTAGAGACCTTGAAAGTTACATTCGTTGCTACCAAACTGTTACTACTTTGGCATCTTTGGATTGGAATGAGATCGCTTATGCTTTTGTGACCTAAACATTTAACGTTGGTTACAAATCTCAGATATGAGCATCACAATGTCAAATACTGTTCGTGGTAGTGTAGATTTCAACGTTAAATACAATTTGTATGTGTATCTTTCTAAATTATAGAAAGTGATGAAATACTACTGATCCGCGCGCACATGGCGGGGGCTCTTCATTCCACCGTTGCAGGAACTTTGAATCCACCGTTGGACCCCTCTTCTTTAATGTACAGTGCTCATTCACGTGTGCTGTCTCGCTGTTTTTGATAGACATGAACCGCAATCTCAGCCTTTGATTTTGAGTCAATGTATCCAACTTGTGGAGAAAGTTTGATTTGCTCTTCAAATTCAAGTAACGCCAATAATCAATTATAATCACGTGGGCGATGAACCTAAAATTTATATACGTAGACGTTGTTGCCTCCTGTGTAATCTTCTTTGAACATTAACGTTATTGTCAAAATCTTCCTCGATGTGACGAGCTTTGTCACTTGTCACCAGCTGTTTCACATTCTCAGAACTATTTATTTTTTAAAAAAAATCATTGAGAAGAAGAAGGAAAATTATATGAAACGGCACCTAAATTCTATGAAATTGATTTGAAAGAAATTTTAGCGATGGACTTATCGCAACCTCCAAATCCATTTCATGATCTTTACTTTAGATGACGCCTACGACAAAAGATGACTGGGACAACGACAATAATAGTGGCAAATGACAATGATAGTAGTCGGCAGCCTTCGTTAACAATTTAATTGAAAATGGAAATGGATATGGAAATGGGTCTATCTTTGTTCTACGCCCATTTCGTCCTTCACTCCTCGGTGCTTTCAATGTTGTTTTATATAAGGATAATGCTGTTTGAAACGATAGATGCGATTTTTGTTTTGCTTTGTTTTGTTTTTTTTAAATTTTCTTTTTAGTGATTAATAAAGTGAATATTATTGAGTTTTATGTATTTTTGTTATAAAAAAAAAAAAATTAAAGATGTTGAAAAAATGAATAAAAGAAAAGTAAAAAAAAAAAAAAAAAAAAAAAATCTTAAATGCACTTATTGGTCGGATTATCGGTAGAGACATCGGTCTTGTAGCATCATCCTTAGCTACTACGTTATTTAAGTTTGCCTATTTGGTGTATTACTAGTGCAAATTGTACACTTTCTTTTTTTTTTTTTTTTTAATATTTTTTAAACATCTTTAAATATTTTTAAAAAATAAAAAAATACTAATCTACTGATAATCATTTCTTTAACCATTAAGCAAAAAAATATTTTATAATAAAATAAAATATATAAACAGTCAAATTGAGGAGACAAACTTAGGTATCATAGTATCATTTTCCTTTATATAAAAAAGGACTCATTTGGTTACATAAACTATCTCATTTTATTTAATTATTACAACTTTCTCAAACTCTCACATAAAATATAATAAATAATTTAATTTTTTTAAATCTTAAAATAAAAATAATATTTTAATAATATTTTATTCAAATTTTAATTTTAAATTTTATCTAATATGTGTAATCAAACAAGAAGTTATTGGCTCACCGCATAATCAATTTGGAGGGATCTGGCTCGTCGAGCTACGAAGTACTACAAAGTTATTCCTTTCATAGAAATCTAAGAAAATGTTCTCATTATATATTGTCATATGATGATATCATATTATTCATTAATTGTTAAATTTATTATTTAAAAGAAAATTAGTTTATTAGTTGATAGACAATGTTATGTAGATTGACGTGGCTAATTATATAACAAGATAGTAGGATGGATGTAGATTAATGTGGCTAATTATATATGATCATGAGTTGGCATGCATATATCATGAATACTAAATTTTAATTTTATCCATGCAAATTACGTGCATGGGACATTTATGTTCCCTAATTACAACGTAATTAAACACAAAAAAGAATATTGATATATAATAAACTAATAATTATTATAAGAAACATGCATGCAGTATGCTAATACGTACTAATTAATTCTCTCTTACATAACACAAACATATTATCCATATTTCTGTTCATCACTAATCATCAGGCAACCCTTCGTCTTCGTGTGTAATATATATATATATATATATATATATATATATATATAACTCTACCGGCCGGAATGTGTTAGTCTAGCAGGCTTTTAGCGGCTTCCCACAGAGACAATCATTGTAAACGAACGACGATGCTTCCAGATGATCAAACGGCGAGCCGGCCGGTATTCTCCCACACAGGTGGTTGTGACTCAAATCCATATGTCCGATATACGAAGCCGAAGCTACCGATTTTGGTATCGAACCCCGAAGATTATTGTACGATAAGTCGAGCACAGTGAAGTATGATCTCGGGCCGAATACATCCGGTATCGTGCCCTCAAATGCGTTTCGGCTCAGGTTTAAGTTGCTGATACCGGAGGTAAACAAGCTAGGTGGTATGTTACCCGATATTTTGTTGAAATCCAAATTTAACGTCGCCAGAACCGCCATTCTACCGAGTGATTCCGGGATTGTACCTGAGATCCGATTCAGAGAAAGATCCAGATCGGCGAGCCGGTATATCCGGGAAATCGCACCCGGGATTGGGCCAGTGAGCTGATTGCGACTCAGCAGAGCCCGGCTTAGCATCCCGAGTCTATGGAAATCTCCGGGAAGCTCGCCGGAGAGTCGATTGTTCCTGAGATCGAGGTGCATCAAACTCGTGAGGTTCGTGATGGAAGGCGGGATTCTCCCCGAGATGAGATTATCGGCGACGTTGAGAACTGTGAGCCGTTGGAGTCGACCGATATCGACCGGGATCACGCCAGAGATCCGATTTCCAATGAGATCCACGATTCGGAGAAAAGGAAGGTGGGTGATGCACCGTGGGATGTCGCCGGAGATTCCCTTCCAATCGGCAATGATAATGGAGGAGAGGCGCGTGAGCCTGCAGATGGAGGGGGAGATGTAGCCCGTCATGTAACCGGTTCGGTGGGCCCGCTCGAAGATGGGGTCCTCGGACTCTCCACGAAGGGTGATGTCGGCGACCCGGCGGGTCTCCGGGTCACAGCTGACGCCATACCAGTTGTGGCAACAGTCGGTGCCGGTCCACGAGTTGAAAATGCCCAAGTAGGGCTCGTGGAGAGCTGCCTTGAAGGCCAGCAGTGCCGCCCGGTCCGACGGCGGGCACCCATTAACGACAGCCGTAGTAACGGCTAGTAGTGTCAACGTGAAATACCAACCCACACCCATTTCAACTCTCTCTCTCTCTCTCTCTTAATTAACTGTGTGAGCTCAGAGCTCCTGACTTCAAGTGTGAATAGTAATAGAGAGGATGTCAGAGATCACGTTGGGGAGTGAAGCATAGGTATGCAGACAGCAGACTACGTGTGTGTATATATATAGATCTCGAGATGCTCAAATTGTTTATTCTTACGATTTTGCCCCTAACGTGGATCTTATTGACTTGCATGATTGGCATGATTTGTTTATTTTTTATTTTTTAAAATATTCTTGTTTATGTTAAATTTTGTTATCTCCTACGGTACAAATATTTATCGAGTGAATATCAGTAATACATTTTTTTTTCTTATAAATATATAAAATTAAAATATTTCACATTAATAAATATTATGAGAGAGATGATTAAATTTAAAACAAAACTAATAATTTTAAACTCTTTTATAATTATGGTGGTTTAGCTACTAGTATTACAAGAAAAATTAGTTATTTACGAAGAAAATGATTATTTATAATGATAATATACTTATAATAATAAAAAATAATCATTTTTTTAAGAAATAATTGACACTAAATAAATATTTTTTAATAATAATATATATTGATTTGCATGGAGATTCGTATGTTATATATGCTTCCTGGAATTTTCATCGTGCGTGTTGAGAAATTAAATATTTTTTATAGATAAAAAATATTTGGAGGGGAAGCAAAAAAATATATATTATTTTTTTGTGAAGCTAAATATATAATTGGAGGCAGAGGAAGCTTTTTTAAGGATAAAAGGATAAGGATTCTATATATGTTTTTCATGCACTACAAGAAAAATAAATTTTTGTGACTATTTAATTATAACAAAAAAATTATTTATAATTAAAACAGATTTATTTTAATTATAAATAGTTATTTCATTAAAATAAATTAATAATAAATAAATAATTTTCTTATAGTGATATACAGGCCGGGAAAGCATGCATATTGCGCAGGATGTTCACAATCCATACTAAATAGCGATTAACTTCATTCTTAATTTGTCAAGATATTGTCCAAAAAGTGGAAACCAATAAATGTTTCACACATGATTATCATAAAAAAGTGTTTAATTAAGAATATGGATAAATCAAGTAAAAATAAAAAAATACAAAGATCGACTACGGTTTGAGAATTTCCTCTTTATTATAATTATTATTATAATTAAGCTATTTATAAATGTTGAGATTTGTAATTAAAAAAATAAAGCTACATGATATATATGCATGAGATATGGGATGTTCATGATCATGATTTTAGAGTCGAGGTTCAATATTACAGATATCTCAAAACCTTTAACTTTAATTTGACCAACCTAATTACCTTTGTTATCTTATCTTTTTCACTATTTCATGTTGAATTCCTCTTTTTTCTTTTTATCCCGTATAAATGAAAACCAAAGAAATTTTTTAAATATCTTTAAAAGCACCCCTTTGTCGGATTTTCATTCTTTCTGGGCAGGACCCTACCTAGTAGGTAAGTGCATATAATTGAGGAAGAACAGCAAGCTTGACATGGGGAAAGGATAAGCTTTTGGTGGGAACTACGATGTAGAGAGAGAGAGAGAGAGAGAGGGGCATGGAGATTGCACAAGTGGCAGTTTTAGACCCTTTAATTATGTTTTTATTTTCCCCCACCATATCTTAATTTCTGGGTTACACTCACATCAAGTTATTCATAAAATAAAGAAAGTTTACCTGAAATTTTTGGGGAATAGTAATAGTTGTGTTCAAGTTCCAATTCCGAGGTACTACTTCCACTATTCTAGCTTTATTTAAGTTGTGGTTGGATAATAAGAATATTTTAAAAATATTGAGAATGTTTATGAATAATAATAAAAAAAATAATAAAATAATAATAAAATAATAAATAAGAAATAATAAATAATAAAAAATAGATAAAAAATAATAATAAAATAAGAAATAATAATAAAAATATTTAAAATACTCTCACTTACCTAACATAGCCTGACCAATTTTCGAAAAAGATTGTTGGTGAGAGCAGACACTAGTCTAGTCTTTACATCGTCTAAACTCGAAATCAATTTATGATTCCAATGCAAATTAATTTAACACCCCGTTTGGATTAGGATATAAAATAAAATAATATGATTTTAAATGTATTAAATAAAATATTTTTAAAATATTATTTTTTAATATTATTATTATTTTAAAATTTAAAAAAGTAAAATTATTTATTAAATTTTATATAAAAATTTAAGAAAATTATAATGATGAGATGAGATGTGTTGAGATCACTTATCAATCTAAAGAGAACCTAAATGATTAAATATATTGTAATAACAAATTAGGCATTATTATAAATGACAAAACTTCAAATTAAAAAAAAAAAAGATCAAGTAGATTTCTCTTATTGGGATAGTAACAAAAACAGGTGTCTAGATGGATCAAAAGTATTTATTAAGCCATGTTCTGTGCTTGCAATAATAAACATAGAAATTAGGTTTTTGTCCATTTCAATCAGTGCCCCATAGTACCTGAATCTTTGTCTACCTTAATGGAGTCACCCCTCGAGTAATTAAGCAGTACTCTATTATATAATTAAATATATGTTTATATAATTAATTAATTAATGCTCAAGTACCTTATTGAGAGTAATTTGTCAATTTTTTTGTTTATGTATGTGGGGCTCTATATATATATCCCACATGATATCATGAGTTATGGTCTGGATGGTCAAGGTCCTCCACCACCCTATCATCATCACTGCACATCCTGACCCACTTCAGTACTACTCATGCATGTATCAACACTCTCTCATTCTGCGCTCTGGATCATCTTGAACATCTCGGTCTGAGTACAGCTCATCATCATCAACATTATTATAAACAAACAAAGCTTATCTTAATTTAGAGCAGATCTCTAAATGAGATATGTTCCATTCCTAATTGTCTTTGACATTAATTTTATCTACAGTTCCAAGGATCGAATTATGCATGCGTGATAAAGACAATTTAATTATATTTCATCTAAGTTAAATGACACATTTTTCATGTTGTATTTTAATATGTCAAGATTTGATTTCATAAAAAAATTAATTTTAAACTTCTTTTACAAATCAAATCATTTACGCCGATTTATAACTAAAAATATATACCATTACAATAACTAACATTACTCTAATTTTTTATCCTTCTACTTTATTCTTTTGTGTTCGTTTATATGAGATTTTATTTATCTTTTTATGGTTCTGTGTTAGTGTTAGGGTGTGTCAATGGGTTATGATTTATTTCTTTTGTGTTTTACGTTTTGTCGATTGTGTCAATGCAAAAGTCAGGGTTGTGACAATCAGAGTTTTCCCTTTTTGTCCCTCCTTTTGCTTTACTTGTATTCCAATTTTACTTTTTTGTCCCTCAAAATCTTGAACAGTGGCTTATCGACAATTTTTGTTTTCCTTCTTTGTCCCTTTCTTTTGTTGCATGCTTACCTTTTTGAGTCCTTCTATATAGCATCCACTGTAGTGGGTGCACACAATGCACTCACTACGTGGATGCTTGTGGTTTTTTGTATTTTTTTTTAAAAAATCAAAACACACGTTTTGATCGAATTTCCAAATCCGTAGCATTTTCATCCATTCAAATTCATCCCGCGAAAGAGACGCTCCATCGCAACCCACAACCCAGCTCCTCCTGGCGACGCCGTCTCTCTCATCAGTGTCACCGAGCAACCCTTCTCCGTTTGCCCAGCACCTCCACTGTCCCGCGAGCTCGTTGAACAGAGTAAACAAGGTTTCAATTCCGCGAACCTCCTTCCTCACCACCAACTCGCGTCCGTCAGCTTCCTCTTGCCAGCCGACTCCCTGACCCATTCGAACGGAGTAAACAAGATTTTTCCTTTAAAAAATGAGTTTTCTTCCTCATTCAAATTTGCCCTGCGAAAAACCTACTCCCTCACCCATGTCGCGTCACCTTCCTCTGCCCACTGCCACCGGCGACGCCGTCTCTCTGTCCAGCAAAACCGAGCGACGTAAATCTATCATCTTTTATTCTAGCCTGGTCCTAGAAAGTAGAAATCGAAAGAGCAACAACAGAGATGCGCTAGCTCAGAAAAGGAACGTTTCACAGAGAAGGAGCAACCTGCCATGGCAGCTCGCAAGAGAGCTTTAGCAGACGCATCCAACACAGGACACAAATCTCAAGATCCCACTCCAACGGAGCCTCCAACTACGCCACTAAATTTAAAGTCAGGCTTTATTCTGAAGCTCTCCCTCTAACTTTTGAGCCCATACTTGTACCTTATCTTCCACCACTACAAGATCGAAAGGGACCTCAAGAAGTCAATCCTCATAAATGCGGAGGTCAGCCTCGCTGGGTTCTTCATCACCTGTAAGATGATCCCCGTGGCTTCCAAATACGTCCGCAAGGGCAATTTTTTGGCTACGATACTAACAAGAAGGGTACCTATGTAGGCACTCTCAAAGTGTAAGTGCTTTCCGCTTTTGGGTTCCTATTTTGGTGTGTCTTCTTTTTATTTTTATTTTTTTTATCCGGGAGTATGTTAGATTTTCGTTGTAAGTTCACTTTGTCATTTGGATGTGTTGTAGATTGATTTTTTTACTGAATTTTTCGACTGGGTATGTTTTAAATTTTTGTTCTGGTCGAATTTATGAATAGGGTTTCCGTTGGATTATTAACTTCGGTTGCAATAGTTTAATGAAGTGTCAATTTTTTCCCTTTCTATTATTTTTTCAATAATATTACTGATTTTACTTGTGAAAAAAATAACATTAGTGATTTCTAGGTTTGTATCACTTTTCCATCATTATTAATGTGAAGTGTGGTTGAATCTTTTCAACATAGTTTTTTTAGATGATATTGTACTGTATCTCAAAGTTATGTGTGAAGGAAATTATATGAGATTCCTCACCCATTTTTTGATTTGGATTTAATATGTCTATTTGAGTTCTTTAATTTGACAATGATATTAGAATCAGTTTTGTATTCATGTATTTGTTTCTCCTTTTTTATCAAACGAAAAAGAAAAGCTTGAGGGGATAATTCTAGTTTGGGGAGTTGCTAGCATAAATTTAAGATGTCATGAATAATCAATCAATTTGTAATTGCATAGTTTTTCTTATTATTAGTAATAGTGGGTGATTATGAAAGTTAACCCATAGGGCAAAACTTTTACACCAAAACTTGCCATTGGAAAATGCAAAGCTTAATGAAAAGAAATTACTATGTAGTTAGTGCTATCTTTTATTTGTTCTCTCATTTTATTTCTTTCATTTAGCTCTATATCATAATTATCTGTTTAACTTCTCTTATTAAACTTGATGATAGTATTTCGAAATTGTTGCAAGCCTGAGTCATTGGGTATTGTTGTTGGAATTGTTTTCTTGGTCTTGGCCATCTTATTTCAGTATTCTAACTTCACATCCGATTCCAAAGTTCACTATCTCTTGGGAAGTTCTTAGTCCATAACTACAAATAAAGATAATTTTGGTTTCGTTTGAGCTGTACGGGATATTCAGGTAGAGACCATTGTGGTCCCCTTGAGTGAGCTATAGGAGGCTCACTAGAAAAACATAGAATCTCTGGGGAAACGTGTGATATGAGGCTTTAAGCTCATGGTACCCTTATTCTAACATCTGTTGATTTTGAAATGCTTCAACTAGAAAAAATGTGTTTACCACATCAATGATGCAGTGGCTTGTTGAGTACAATGCAGCATTGGCATCCATCTGCTTCATGACATTACTTGGATTTGTCAATAATGTCCTTGATGTCCCTTGGAGAGTGTGAGTATCCAGTAATCTATAGCTTCTGCTCTGTAATTGTAAGCATATGTTTCCTCTGCATTCTTCTTGAACTATTGCTAGATTCAATTTCTTATGTGTTTCCTTGAAATCTTTGAAGAGTAGGAAATTACTGCTACCATCATTTGCTACTCTTCCTTTGTTGATGGCTTAGGCTGGCATTCAACTATTGTTATACCAAACTTCAGCAATTAGATACATCATTTGCATGGATTTTAAATAGTGACTTATCTCCTCCATCCTCAAGGGAAGAAAATGTTGTTGCTGTTTAACTGTGTAAAGTAGTTTCTGCCTGCCTTTGCAGATTCTTGTCACATTTAAAATCCTAGTTGTTAGCTTTATTTTAATTGTTTAACCTTCTAGTCTACCTTCTACCTTACCATTATCTTATGATGCCACAGGATGGATATACAAGCTATATATGGGGCTTTTGGCGATTTTATGCACAAACTCTATAAATATCCATGCTGGTCTGAATGGATTTGAAGTTGGGCAAACAGTTGTAATTGCATCTGCTAAGCATAAAGTTTGCAAACCAATTGGGTTATAACTTTGTTACAGAATATGACTCATTTTAGCAATTTGCAGATTTTGACACACAAAATCATGCAAATTGGAGCATCTACAAATCCTGAATATAAGCAGGCCCAAATTGGGGTTTGGGAGGGCGACCGTGCATGCAGCTCCATTCCTCATTGTGCAGCACTTTCAATGGGAGAAAATGCATCAACATGTCAAGGACTTCTTTGATACTTAGAAACTTGGTATTTGAAGTAGGATGACACCGGAGAACTTCGTTACTTTGGCTGAGATGAAAGATGGGCTCACAGCCCCATCTCGAGTTGTAGAACTCCTCAATGTAATGCAGAATGAGAAAGATTCGGTTGTGAAAAATATTAGTGATGCAACCAGGCAATGGGCTCCTAGTTTTTGTTGAATTGTGTCTTCCATGATAATGTAGAAGTATGTGTTACTCTTAGGATATGCTCAGATCTCTATTTTGGACATTATGAAGAATTTTGTCTTCGTAGTGAAATATGTTCACTTCCATTCTCAGTTTTTATTTCTGTTAACAAATTGTTCATTGTGAGATGTGAAGAAAAATGTTCACTTCCATTCTCAATTTAATTATTAAGAATTCACCAATTTGGTTCAATGTTGAAGTTGGATTTCCTTTCCTTCTTATGATGTAGAACTATTAATCTTGTTATTGCTTAAAAAAAAATGACTTTGGCTATTATAGCAACACTCACACTCAAGCTTAATGTTGCACCATTAGCAAAAATGGAATCAAAACTGAAATCATTCATGAGATGTGCACAAGCTATTTTCATTACACAACTTTTTATTTCAAATGTTAATTTAATGAACCTACATAGGGGGAGTACCATTACAATTGATCTATTCAAAAATAATATACTCCAACGTGCTATTTAAATACAGTTTATCAGAACGAAGTTAAAACTATTACAATTGTGACAATCCAGTACAAACAAAATAATTTTTACTTTTCATTTCGTAGAGTTGTCTCTCTCTTGTACTTCATCTTCCATTTTACGATCTTCATGCTCGCGAAGCAATACATCATCCCATATCTTCCAAACATAACATAACTACAGGCTTATAAGAGCCTTATCTAATCAAATGGTCCACCACCAAGACCTCCAAACCTTACAGCTCTTAGCTAAATCACTAACACAAATCAAACAATTTTTTTTTGATAAGTACAATCAAATAAAATTATATGCATCTTCATCAAAATCCAGTGGAAGCTTTTCTTCCATTTTGGAAGCAAGCTTCCAAAATATAACTACAAAATTGAAAATGCATTTTTTACTGTAATGTTACATGCCTCTCATGGCCTTGTGAAAATGCTGAGAATGGACAATTAAATATCAATGTGGCTATTAGTGCCACAAGCAAGGAAACTAAAAAAAATGTATTAATCAAGCCTCACATTTCATCACCATACACTTGCAGTAGCTAGCTGGCATCTTTAGGGTAAAATTATAATCGTGAAAAAGAAGCACATACGCAAGTTTCAGGGGCTTCGATAGTAAAATATGGGCTAATACACAATATTAGGCATGAATATACTTCACACTTTTGTTAATTAATTGCATTACTAAGATACCCAAGAGATCCTAATCATGAAGTAGCACTTCTAAACTCTTTGTATCTATTCAATATGCCTAGAAGGTTTATCAGAACCACAACTGTATGATATATATGAGAAATTTTTTTAAAAAAATGCATACAATTTATAAGAATCTGCCAACATCCTAAAACATCAGAATTTTCAAAAACCAACATGCCAGAAATGTTTATCCTGTCAATCATTCTAAAATATTAGCATGTTTAGAGTTAGTATCAACCAATTTTTTTTTTCCCTCAAAACATGAGAAAAGAGTCATTATCTATCACTAGATAGAGACAATGGTGGTAACAGGGGCAACTAGGGCAGAGGCTAAATGTAATAAACATTTCTCTAACAATGGTGGTAACAGTGAATGCAATATTAAATGTAAGCTATCATATAATCAAACCCTAGAATTTCATACCCTATAATTTCATATAATCCTTTTTGAACGCATTTTATAAGAATAAATACCTTAGCCCGTTGGAGGGGATGCTGCATAGAGGGATGTTCGAAGACAACAGAGTTGCTAGGCAGAGGGAGGGTTGGGGGAGAGAATGTGAGATGCTGGGCAGATGGATGGTTGCAGCGTTAGAGCAGAGGGAGGGTTTGGGGAGAGATTGGGCAACGTGGGGGCGGGGGGGGGGGGGGGGGGGGGGGGAGGATAGGTGAGACGAAGGGTGGGGGGTGGGTGAGACGGGAACGAGCTGGGGATGGGGAGATGTTTGCTGGGAGATGGAGATGACAAAATTCAAATGAGTGAAAATCTGATAAGCACGTGAGTTTTGTTGTAGGGAGTAATCGATAATTTTGCTAAGGTGTGCAGTAGCTGCTGTCAAATAATAGCTTTTTCCAAGAATTTTTCTACCTTTTTGACAATCTTCTTACTTTCTTTGTCATTTTTTTCCCTCACTTTCCTTTTGTTTTATTTGCATTTTCACGCTTTTGACCCTCAATTTTGCCAGCTGTGGTAGTATTAGGGTTTTCTTGATTTTGGTTCTTTTCTACCTGGGAATGGGTTTCGTTGTAGCGTTTGTTCTTGCTAGGCATCGATTATTTGGTCTTTTGAGGACTGGATTTAGCTCTTGCTCATTGGCTCCTAGAGATTTTCTTTTTTCCTTCTACAATGTAGTGGTGTGATGTTTTGTCAGGGCGAAAAAAACATATTGGCCCGTTGACGGGGGCGCTACAAAATAGGTTTTTGGGTTTTGTTTTTTGCTATCGATTTTAGATATCTTCGTTCTGAGGTCTAGAGGAAAAAGTTCGTCTCAGGGTCTCTGTTTCTTGCCTTCCATCGTGTGTTTTTGTGATCATCTTGATCGTTTCTCCCTCTTGTGTGTTGTGGGTATGATGCTGTGGCTTGCTGTGGATATGGTCTCTTGGTTGGATCTTTTATTGCTTTTTATTTTTTTGTTTTCTGGGTTATAGTTTGTTTGCTTCTGGATCTAAAACCTCAGTCTCATGCTCTGTTTTTTATGTTATGAGTTGTAGAAGAAAAAGTTAATCTTGGGGTGTCTGTTTCTTGACTCTCGTCATGTGTTCTTGGGTTCTTCTAGATTGATTCTGCCTGTTGTTTGTCGTGGGTATGGTCTCTTGACTGGATCTTCTCTCAATTCTTTTTTTTTTTTTTTTTTTTTTTTTTTTTTTTTTTATGCTTTTGTTGGTTAAATTTTGTTTGGTTTTGGATCTGAAACGAAACTGTGATGATGTGTTTTCTATCTTTGTTGTGTGATTTAGAAGAAAAAGTTCCTCTCGGGGTCTTTGTTCCTTGCCTCTTGTCGTGTTTTCTTGGCTTCTTGTTGTAAGTTTCTGGTTGTGATCTGCTGTGGGAATGATATCTCAGCTTCATCTTGTCTTGTTTTTTTTTTTTCGTTTTATCTGTTATATTTTGTTTATTTTGCACCTGAATCGCTAGTCTCATGTTTTGTTTTCTATATTGGTTGTGAGGTCTAGAAGAAAAAGTTCCTCTCAGAGTCTCTGTTCCTTGCCTCCTATTGTGTATTCTTTACTTCTTGTTGCAAGTTTATGATCTGTCGTGGGTATGATATTTCAGCTTCATCGCTTGTTTTTTTTTCTTTTTTTTTTGTTGGTTATATTTTGTTTGATTTTGCATCTGAATTGTCAGTCTCATGCTCTGTTTTCTATGTTGGTTGTGAGGTCTAGAAGAAAAAGTCTATCTCGGGGTGTCTGCTTCGCGGCTCCTATTGTTTCTGCCTGTCATCTATTGTGGATATGGTCTCTTGGCTTGATCTTCTCTAGGTTGTTTGATCTGGTTTTGTTGGTTATATTTTGTTTGGTTTTGGATCTGAAACATCAGTGTCATGGCCTGTTTTCTATATGGTTTCTTTTACTTGTTGGTTGATTCATTTTCTTGCTTGTTATTCTCTTGTATCAGTGTTGAGTAATGATTGACACTTTATATTGTAACAAAAACGATGTCCACCAGTATTCTTTCCTTTTTAAGTTATTGACTTCTACTACAAGGGTGCGATGTATTTATATTTTCTTTTTCCTTATTATTCTTATGGTATATCTTCTTTGGAAGGATGATAAAAAGTTTACTTTAGGAGATTTATAAAATTATTCTTTGTTGGTATCCAAATACGTTTCATCCCTTTTTTCTTTGTGGTTGGTGTGCATTTCTATATTGTTAGAAAATTCTGATTTGGATGTTTAGAATTGATATTTAAAGTTTTTAAATCTGTTTTATGTTCATATGCAAGGTTGAAAAATTGTTGTTACTATTTGATGGTCAATTTAGAATGCTAGATGCAGGGTCTGTTGGTTTTGCTGTACTTGTATTGGATTCTCATTCCGACCGTTTATGTTCTGCACTATAAAGGGTTGGGTTGAATCTCATATTGATGAATCATTATATTAGTGAATAGAAATTTCGTGGTTTGTAAAGTTTGTTGGTTGTAGTTATGATTGCATACTTTATTTACTAATTTTGATGAGCCTTGCTGGTCTAGAGATGCGATTTGTAAGCCTTGAATTTATACTTGTAGTTTCATACTAAAGGTTTTAGAAAAGTGATTTTTTGATCCAGCATAGAGTGAGTTGAAAACACTATGGTTGGTACTTTGTTTGGAGATGCATATGCTGCTTAGGATTTTGTATGCCAAATTGTGAGGATTTCTATCTTTGTGGATTTTTTTTCGTTTTGTATATTATTCGTGTTCTTGTTTTAAACAATTTCATGCCAGGAGTTTCATAAATTGATAGGTGTCTTTGTTGGCTTTGTAGTTCTGAAGATGGCATCAATGAGTAGCCATACCAAAATTGAATTTTTTTTTACAGAATGATATTAGTAAAGTTAGTCTTATTTTCTGAGTTATCTATAATTGGCTTTTAAATCTAAGTCCACATTGTTTCGGGTTTTGGGAGAAAGTTGTTCTTTCTTGGTTCATTATTTGGCATTGTGATATTGAGCTCGAGAAGTCTTGATATGATGTTTCTGGATGAGATCAGAAAATTTAGATTTACTTCTATCTTTTGATGCTTCGTTAATATTTAATGTTCAAATCATACCTTGTCGTGAAGTGTTTAGTTTATTTGAAGTTAGTCTTAGCCAATTGAGAGTTCTCACAAAGGGTTTTGCTTGATGGGTTTGGAATGCTTGCCTTATTAATTAATTCGGTAAATCGATGGTTGGTTAATCATAGTTTTGTTGCCGCAATCAATGTCATTTTTATGCCTATGGTGGAACATGCATGAGATCTGTCTTTTGTTCTCATATGTTTACAATTTGGTTATGTTTTGAGTGCAATATTTCCTAGTAGTATTCTCTTATATGATATTTGTGGGTTTGACAATTTTTTCACAATATTTTTTTTGCATTGGTTGCTGATCTCAATTGTTCATTTGCTTTTAAAACAGATTATCTCATTCAAATTTCATGCATAATTCTCATATGTGCATTCTGTAATTAATTCGAGCAAGTATGATATTAATAAAATAATGGTCAAGGAAGGGTCTCATTTCTCTTACAAAGAGCTTTCTTAGTTTCTGAGGAAATAAATAGTTTTTTTAGAGGCTTGAGCTTCTTCAAATCCATTGTTAATTCATTCATCTTCACTGATCATATTATGTAAAATTATGTATGTCATCATAATATTATTGAATGTTTTAATTTGAAAAAAATACTCAGGTCCATGAATTATAGAAATCATGCTTGAAGCACACAAAAAGCACGCTTCACACCCTTCCTCACTTAGTCTTTGGCTGCAATAAAGTATTTTTCTTGTTTTCTTATAGAGCTAAGATGATTTTAACTAATGTTAGCCCTTGCGGATATATGTCATTAGTGAGGTAGTATCTCATTGCATAGTTATGAATATTAATTATGTAGTTGATAGTCAGAGTAAGCCCTAGTCATAAAATGTAAATGATTTATCAAGCTGCACATTTATATCATTATGAGATCCAAGTAATCCAAAAAAGGGTGCAAAGTCCATAGATCGTAAAAAGTCACTGCTTTTAAAAGAATTTTTGATTCATGAATATGATCAGAGTACATATCATGCCAAGAAGTTAGACAGTTTTTTTTTTTCACTTCTAGTGCATACCATCGATACTCTCTAACATACTGGAAAATTTACGTTTCTCATCAACTGCGAATAATCTAGCAATGTCATCATTGTTGGGTTTTCTTAAACCAATACATTGTTGGTTTTACAAACAATTTTAAACTTTTTAATGTGGTCTCCTCAATCTTCAAGTATTCATCCATAAAATTAGTTGTGACATTATATGCAAGTATCTTAAGAGCAATTATAATCTTTTGAAGAGAAGAAAAATCAAGCATTCATGAATCATCTCTTCTTAGGAGAAAATAAGGCTCTAGGCTTCTACCGTAGATTGGATATGGAGAAAAAGAGAATGACTCATTTGAAAACCTTTTCAAAAGTATTTGTGAGATAGCCATGTAAACTTCTTCCATAACGAATTGTCTCATTATCTTAAACTTTTCATCAGAATCTGAATAAAAAAGTATCATTTTGCAAAAAAAAGAACGGTTCATTAGGAGAAATATAAGAAAAAACAATTTTACAAAGAAACTTGTATAAAAGTGAATAATATTTTGTAGTAAAAGAATATAATTATTGGAGAAATATAACCGTTGAAAGAATATGTTTGTTGGAAGAATAAAACACTTGAAAGAGTATGACTGTTAGAAAAATAGACTGTTGGAAAATTATATATCTATTGGAAAATATGACCTTTGAAATAATATGAAAGGTAGAAAAATATATTCTTTGAAAAATATTGTGTTTTAATGTGTGTTTTTTAATAGAAAATAAATATTCTAATTACTATCATAATTAAAAAGTATAAATTAAGATTAAAAATAAACATTTTATTAAAATAGATATAAATTTAGAGAATTGGATGTTAACGTAAAAAGGCTAGGTAAAATGAAAAGAATTGGATTTTCTAGCCAAAGTATATATCCATTTTACTACCAATGCTCTGAATTTTTTACAGTTTACATTAACCTAAACGGCGCCGTCTTGGTTTATAGTGGGCAAGAGAGCCACCCACCACTCCCGAACCCGAACCGGCGAACCCTAGAACCTTCTTCTCTCCAGCGGCCAACTAACCACCACTCTAAACTCTCAAGCTTGAAATCTCCTTGTCTCTGCCGGTGTGCCGACTCCCGACTCCGAGCTTCCAGGCCTCCGTTCCACTGCTTCTTCAAGGTTCTCTCTCTGTCACTCTCTCTTCTCTGTCTCCCGGCTCTCTCTGTTTCGGTTTTTCTAAGACTCTAGTTTTTCTCTCTGTTTTTTTTTTTTTTTGCAGTCACTCAAGTAGACAATAAAGTGTGCTTTCGTTATTTCTGGCTCGGGATAACTGAATATTGCTGCCTTCTCAGAGGTACATGGGTCTTGGGCATTTGTTTTTTTTTTTTTTTTTTTTTTTTTTTTTTTTTCTAGGGCTCCTCATTCAGTCTTAATTGGTTTAGTTGCCCAAAACGGTAAATTTTTGTATGTGATTTGGTCGAAGAGCTTGCAAATTGTTCATATTCTGTAACTTGATTGTGTGTCTATGGCTCGCTAATTTAGTCCGCTGATGATGGGCTGGTCTGCGTATGCTGAATTGAATTAAAGAAGAAATCTTAATATGTCTCATTGTGTTTTTGGATGCATTGTATCACTGTAATTTGATGTGTCTGTGGCTGCGCTATACCTCACACACAAATACACTACACAGTCCCTAGTTTAGTTGGATTTTGAATTAAACAATCATCTGGGCATCGGGTTTCTGTTTTTCAGAGGCGAAATCTTGGTGCAATCACCCTTTCCTAAGATACACAGTTGAATCAAAGATTCAAAATATACCTAAAAAGGCAATGATAAAAAAAAAGCACACGAATTGGTTGTTTTGAGTTCTATGCTAACATAAGCAATAAAATGAAATTCTAAAGTGTCAAAATTTACGTATTGACCACATAAAAAATGTCCAGATGAGTAATAATAGTTAACACAGGTAGTTTATATTTTTTTCAAAGAAGTAAAAAGTGTTGCTTTTGTGCTCTAAGCTCACTAAAAAAGCACGCTTTTAATGTGCTTAGCAGCTTTGGCCTTGGTGCTGCTTATGTGCGCCTTTACCAACATTGAGCATGGTTTGGTGCAATCATCCTTTCGTAAAGTTTCAGCCTTTTAGCCTGAGTTACTCCGTATTTTGAACTTAGAGAAAATGCAGTATTTAAAATACTTACATCACCAGAGAGACTTGTAAATATAGTTAAACCGTCACTTCTGGTTTGGCCTTGGCATCTGTGGGTATATAAGGTTTAAATTTTGTATGAATTGACTTTTTCGTTTTTGCAATTGGATGTCTCATGATAATTTTAAGACTCCACTATGCTTTAAAGAGATCTTAAAATGACAGATAAGTGATTATTCTATACAGATGGTAATCTTATCCAGTTTTTTTTTTTTTTTTTGATAAGTAAAAAATATTATATATCAAAGGAGAAACCAAGTATACTGAATGTATACAAGAAAACACATTGTCCAAAATGACCCAAAAAGCCCCTAATGACTCAAAAAGCCCGTGAAAAGAACAACCCAAAATACACCAGACTGGTCCCCAGCCTTTGTTTCTCGTAGAACTAAAACTCTACCCGAACACCCAACCCCTAACCATTGATTCCCGTCTTAGAGTCGTGGTTGATTCCCCTAACCGCTAAGGAGCTACCATCCTTAGCGTCGTAGTTGATTGCCCAAGAAAGATGTTGTAACTCCCTGCTTTTCTTGAAACTTTTGGTTTTAAGCTCGTGGCTTGCCTCAATCGCAGTGATTAGTTCATTAAATTGGTCTTCACATCCTCCATGAAATTCCCACAAACTGCTGAATCTCGTTAACTTTAGGCAGAATCCAGTCCGTTGTTGGTGGAAGAGACACCAGGGGAGCAACGTTATCCCCAAACACAGTATCCAATTGCACTCCCGACTCTAGACATTCATCTACACGAGGCACCAACGCCAAACCCTTTGGTTCTCCAGCAACCCCATTAGTTCGCTCCAATGGTATCATGGTCCCCATTGGAGATTCTGGGGTGACAGCAAGTCCCTTCACCTCTGAGGTTCCTACATCTCCTTCAGACCTTGGCACATTATTTTCCTTCAACTCTGACGAGGGAGCTTCGGGGACCAAGGGTGTAGTACCGACTGTCGGTCTATTCTGTGTTACATGAGGCGAATGACATTCCATTACTGATGTCTCTACGCTGATACCGGATGTAGACCCTGCTTCAAACAACCCGGATTTCCTTTTGACCCGTCATACTCTCCTAGATCTAGAAATAGGGATAGAGCCGAATCCGATCTTCCGTTTCCTTTAACTGGGTTCAAATGATTCAGGCCTATCTTGTTTCTTATAACCCTGTTGCCTCCAACTGAAAGTCGGTCTATTTTCGAAGACAAGAAAGCTATTGTTGACTTCAGCTCAACAAGTTGGGTTTCCATCTCCTTTAAGGAATTGTGCATCTCAACAAGCTAGTTCTGAGACGTGATTTGCTGATCCCCTTCACTCTGAACTCCCGAAGCATGACCTGTCTTTAGAGCTGCCACATAGGATCGCCTCGCCACTGAGGATGTACTGGGATCTTTGTGCACCTCCAAGTTTTCCTTCGCTAACACGCCACCGACATGTCTGCTACGCGACTCCCTAGCAGAGCCACGTCCTGCAGCACATTGTCTTTCCAAACCGTCGCTCCCTCTCTTGCCGAAGGAAAAGTCACGCAACACCTCCCCCATCCTTCTCCAACCATTGCCCCCCTCCTCAAGAATGAAAATAAAATTCTTCCTCCCACCACTACCATACTCTTCTACCGCCATATAACGTCCTTGAGCATTTGAGCAGAGGTGTGCCGTAAAATTGCGTCTACCTTCCCGAACAGTGGAGAAAAAATCTTGTTTTTCATCCTTTGTGCACGCTTCCATGGCCTTAGCCAGCCATTGCACTGTTGTTGAACCCAAAACCAACTTAGAAATCACCTTTCGACCCCTTTCAGGAATGGCCAACATACGCCCCTCCTTCATCAGTGTAAAGGATTTAGATTCTATGACTAACATCATAGAAGAACCCATACTGACCAACTCCCCTCCTTCAACAACCATTCATCATCACATTGAGACCAGATTAGAAATCTGCTACACAGATACATGGATAAGGACCACTGCTGAAGACCAACGACTTCAAACTCAAAGCTTGACACCGGAGTACTCCCAGAAGACTCGCCGGAAAGCGTTGTCTCGGTCTGTTGACGGCACGACCAACAGAGCCATCGAGAGGATCGCCGAAGTGCTCTAAGAGACGACACAGTGAGATCTAGGTCGCTAGAGGGGTGACCAACGCCGAACGACCCTCGACGTAGACACTGGGGTCCGTCGGTCTATTCTGTGCCGCCGGCAACCACTCGTCGGCCTAGGTTACGTCGAAATGGATTTCTCTCTTACGGGGTAATACTCCTTACACAGGTGTATCTCTTGCCGGCGGGATGACCAGCTCCGGACAACCCTTCGTGAGATCGCCGGGGCTCGGCAATGATGTCTGAGCCGGCGGTGAGCAACCACTCGCCGGCCAAGGTAGCGATGAGATAGTATCTCTCACACGGGTGTTTTCTGACGAGTCCAGTTTTGTTTTTTACCCCTTTGTAGTTGATGTATGTATAAAGTACAAAGAAATGCCCTTGTATATGAATTTTTGATAGGTTTTTTATTTGTTTTTTTATAAGAATGTCCTCGTATATAAATCAATAAAACAAAATGTTTACCATATATCAGGTTTCCTTACTTCTCTGTGTATTGCCCTTGAAGAACTCATGTCCTTTCTATTTTGGCAGAAAATTTGGTTCATAACCAATCTTGTGTACGGATCTCTGACATATCCATTTGGGAACTCAAATATGTCAAGTGGTGGCCCTGGACTTGAATCACTTGTAGATCGTATGCAAATACTTGACAAACCCTTTCCATGCTTTTATGTTTCATGTATTTATTAACCTGTAGGCAAGGTGTTTTGTCGCTCTTTGTACAAGGCACAAGCCTAGGTGCATTGAGGTGTAAGCTTTTCAAATGAAGACTTTTTCTTTTCTTTTTTTTTTTTACCAATCAAAAAAAAAAAAAAAAAAAAAAAGTTGTGTGTAACTATGAAGTAGAAGATTTTGTGAAAACTTCTTCTGCAAAAAATGTCTATAGCAGTTTTAGGTCTCCATATACATCTCTTATCGACATATATGATTGATTACAAAAGAATAATAGTCAGAGTGTTTTCCTTTTGTTTGTTTAGAAATAGTGGAGGTGAGGGAATTCAAAGAGTAAATTGTAGAATGTTTAATGTGTTAAACATTGTACTCTAATTGAAGATTTACTGTGAGAAGGAAAAAAATTTAAATCCCATCAAGATTGCTCAATGATGTACCAGAGTATGTGGAGCATACGTTGTTCCAGTATTATTGGTTATACATTAAAGAAATGACACCAATTAAATAAGAGAAACAGAAATAAACATGAAGATTACTTCTGTTTCAAATTTTTAGTAACGAGTGCAAGCATTTTGCGTCATGTTTGGAAAGAAAAGACATTATTTAAATGACATTAAGATTGTTCAAAGATTTAGTAGACAATGCAATGCATTCAATCTAGTAACTTTGGTTGACTGAGTTACGAAAAAATAAGCTAAATATAAATGAAACAGAAATGATAGTAGTATTCCATCCAGTTCATCTCTCAAGAGTCAATGCACATTAAGCACGGCAGGTGGTGCTCCTTGACTTGTGAAGTTTATGCCTATTAAGACTCAAGCATAACCTTCTATGGCTCGAGGCATCATTTAAATCCCTCTTCCCCCTATAGGTATGATTCAAAGCAAGCGTGAAAACTTTGGTTTATAGTTATGGTGGGAAAAAGTGATAACTTTCGAGGTGTTAGTTCTCAATGTTTCTTTGTCGTACTCCATTTTTTCCATTAAAAATTTACTCCCTAGTCATTTTTTGTCTGTGCAGAAACCATATCAGTTATCACAAATGATGGACGCAATATAGTGGTATGTTACATGATATTAGCCCAATGGACCAGCTAGATCTTATGAATGAGGCAATATTTGTATTAACAAGTTTGGTTTTCAATTCAGGGAGTTCTAAAAGGCTTTGACCAGGCTACAAATATTATCCTTGATGAATCTCACGAACGTGTCTACTCCACAAAGGTTTGTACCCTTAGCTTGACATGTGACTCAGGTTCTTTCTCCCTTTTGGTGCATGTGCAATTGGAGGTGAATTTGAGAACCAATATATTTGTTAGTCTGACTTCTCCCGACTTTATCCACATTTGGCCTACTAAATGGAGCATTTATTAGCTTCCCCAGGAAGATTTCAGCGTCTTTCTGTGAGATCACCCTTGTCTTGATGCTGCCATATTTTATTTATTTTTTTGGGAGTGGGAGGTTGTGGTAAGAGTGCTGAATGGTTTAATTTTTGGTTATTTTGCTAGTGATCACTCCGCTAAGTAACTTGACTCTGGCTTAAAAAAAAAAAAAAAAAAAACACTTGACTCTGGCTTCTTCTGATCCACAGGAAGGTGTTCAACAGCTTGTGCTGGGTTTGTACATAATAAGGGGTGACAACATGTAATACCTTTTAACTTTCTTTCATCCGGCAGGAAAAAGTGTGAGGATTTTATGTCCTTTGACATTTTTAGTACATGCGATATCATAACCTATATGCCTTGATTCTTGCAGAAGCATTGTTGGGGAGCTGGATGAAGAGCTTGATTCTAGTCTTGATTTATCGAAACTGAGGGCTCATCCACTTAAGCCTGTTATCCATTGATCGATTAGGAAAGGTGTAGAGCAGCTAGAGCTACTATACTATCGTGAGCGATTAATACCTACAAAGAAATGTCAGAACATTTAGGTATAATGATGACAATTCTATGTGCTATAAGCTTTTGAAAGTACTGAATGTTCTGTCTGTTCTTATTTTGTGTTACTTTTTCCATTGGTTAGGGATTAGTTGCTGTACTGATAGCTTTCAGTCGAGTGCTAATATTAATGAACATTTCCTAAGCGCTTATCAGCTATTAGCCATGATCTAGTGATAAGCAAATGTTGCGGATTGCCTTGGTATATTCTATTCAGGTTAGAGTAATTGTTGTTGTTCGTCTTCTTCATGTTTTGATCAAAAGTGACACAATTTAAATGAATTGAATAGATGTGATTTCTACTGCACAGGTGTTCTGTCCTTAAAAAGCCTGATACACTGCTTCGCTTGGGTTTTAAGATAGTCAGTCTATTGGTATATTGGGGTTGAAATCTGAAATCAGTTTCCTCTTGAGCTCAAAGGCTCTTAAAAAATTTTCGTGCAACGCCCCATTTAGATAAAAGGTGTTTAGAAATGTTGCAGAGTAATGTCACCTATCGGTAAACACTAATAAAATATTTAGATCTTTTGCAGCCAAGAGAGATGAGAAGTCTAATAACTCAGGCAGACTGGCTTTTGTAAGTTTGTAACAAATGGCTTATAAAGAGTAGATGATCCGCTTGAATTTGGCTCCTGTCCTTTTCAGACCTTTTAACACCTGCACAGAACAGAAATGTAGAACACTAGCTTGTACATGTGAACACCAAACTTTGGAACTTCTTGTATGCTAATGGCACCTAATTTAGATCCCGCTTTTGTTGAAAAGTCCCATAAAGGAGGTGGGACTAAAAACAAAAAAAAAACAGAAACAAAAACATAAAAAGAAGGCCCGCACGATAGCGTGTGGACATAAAACTTCCATGAGGATCCATGTCATGGTTATTTAATTCAATAATCTCTTCCTGTAGACATAGGTGTCTGTCATGGCTTGTCCAACAGACCGAGCATGTGAATCTTGGTCCTCGCTTGGAAGTGAGGTTTTCTCACTAGTATAGAGTGAGTCTTTGGGCTAGCTTGTGCTGGTCTGAGAGTGAAGGTATGGAGGAAGAGTTGTCAAAGCAGTGAAAAAGGCTACGTCTAACAGAGGAAGAGAATGAGGGGGTGGCACTAAAACATCATCCACCAGTGAATACAAGGAAGCTGAACCACTTCTGTTTGCTAGTTATGATAGTGGCGGAAAAAACTATTAATAGGGAAGCTTTCAAGAATACCATGTTAAAAGTTTGGAAGTGTGAAAGCTGGCTACAATTCTCAGAAGTTGGTACAAATAAGTTTCTGGTTGAGTTCAATAGCAAAAAGGATATGGACAGAGTGATCAATGGCAGGCCGTGGGCTTTTGATAGATGTCTCCTATATATTTAGACTTTCAATGGATCCATGTCCATCAATGAAGTTCAGTTCAACAAAGAGGAGTTCTAGGTCCAAGCTTACAACTTGCCTTTTGACTGTATGAACAAAGATGTTGGTTACCAGATTGGTAACAGCTTAGGAAGGGTCATAAAAGTTTATGTAGACGAAAGAGGAATAGGATGGGGCAAGTTTCTAAGAATCAGGGTGGAACTTGATATAACCAAAGCTCTCTTAAGGGGCATGTTCATCACAGTGGGGAGTAAGAAAACATGGGTGTACTTCAAGTATGAGAGGCTGCCTTTCCTTTGTTTTAAATGTGGAATCATCAAACATTCTTACTATTCTTGCTCAGATAGTAAGGGTGGTGATGGTCAGGCACAATATGAGGCTTGGTTAAGAGCACCCACAATAAGGGAGAGCGAGCTGCAATGCAAAAGATATGGTGAGAATGTTGCTCGGGCTTCCCAACCTGATTCACGATCATGGAGGGAGAGATGGGAGGTCAAGGATGAGGATAATATTGGAAAAGCAGAATTCAGGGAGTGGTGTCAGATGCCTGCTGAGGTAGCTGTTATTCTCGAGGAAAAATGTGCTGGTTGGGGACAAGGGTAGATACTAGGGGATATGTTAAAGTCAAACCCAAAGCTAGAAGAGGGGAGTATGGGAAACCTGAATAAGGCAGCTAGTGTACTTCCAGACAAAGTTGAGGAGACATGTGACAACAGGTTGGGAGTGGTGGATCCAGATCTTAGTACTGGTAACACTGTTGCAAAAGGAACCAGATTTGACCTCAGCTTTGATAAGAAACCACAAAAGGGCTCTAAAACCTCGAATGAGCTAGTAAACCATATCCAGGAACTTGACAAGTTCTTATCCAATCAAGTAAAGGTACTTGAACAGGCTAAGAAAACTGCCAGTTGGAAGAAGAGGGCTCGAGACATATGCCTGGAGAGGTCCTCTTTGGAGAGTCAGATTTTAACAAAGAAAATTAAAGTTGAGGAAGATGACAACTTGGTTTCCTCTCCTTCTGATATGGTGGTGGCTGTGGAACAACACCACCAAGTTAAATGAATTGCCTCAGTTGGAACTGTCGGGGGCTTGGAAACCCCCAAACAGTTCATGATCTGCACCAATTGGTGCTTAAAAAGTCCCCCTCATTTATTTTCCTAATGGAAACAAAGTGCAAGAGAGCTAAAATTGAATGTATTAAAAAACGTTTGAATTTAGAGAATAGTTTTGTCATTGATTGTAAAGGAAGGAGTGGTGGGTTAGCCTTTCTTTGGAGAGAAGAAATGGATGCTGTAGTGCACACATACACTCAATACCATATTTCTCTTATGTTGAAGGGCATTGAGGAGGGAAAGGAATGGTTGATTACTGGGTTCTATGGAAACCCAATTACCACGAAAAGGAAGGAAAGTTGGCAGCTACTTCAAGCTATTAAACCTGAAAGTACCAAAGGGTGGATGTGTGTGGGTGATTTTAATGAGATGATACTCAACTATGGAGAGAAATGGGGTGGAGCATTGAGACCTAGTGCTCAGATTGAAGCCTTTTAGAGAAGTTGTTGAGGCTTGTGAACTTTGTGACATGGGCTCTATAGGCAACAAATTTACTTGGACAAATGGAAGACATGGGGTAGCTTTTACCAAAGAAAGGTTGGACAGAGCTTTTTGTAATGCTACCTGGACTGAGGCATTTCCTAACACAAAAGTTTTTACCCTCCCAACCTTGATCTCAGACTATTGCCCTTTGCTGATTACCATTGAGGGGAGTCATACTTATAGGAACCGGAAGGAAAAGCCTTTTAGATTTGAAGCAAAATGGGTTTTAAGGGAGGATTATCAAAAATTGGTGGAGGAAGCATGGATGAGCCATAAGGAGTCAGATAATAAACTGAATGCTATCTCTGCAGGCCTTAACCAGTGCAAACAGAAGCTATTGCAATGGAGTAAACAAAGGTGGGGCAATTCTAATCAACAACTGTCTAAGAATATGACTCTATTGACTGAACTTCAAAAAGAGAACAAAGGCCAACTTAATGATCAAATCAAGCAGGTCCAGAGGGATACAAACAAACTTTTAGAGGAAGAGAATCTCAGATGGCAGCAGAGAGCTAAGCAGAGGTGGTTGAGAGAGGGTGATAGAAACACCAAGTTTTTTCACCAATGTGCTTCCCTCAGAAGAAAAGTCAACATGATCAAGAAATTGGTGGATGATGATGGGCAGGAAGTGCATTCCAATGAGAGGATTAGCTCTCTTTTCCAAGATTACTATAAAGAATTTTTTTCCACCTCCTCACCAGAAAACATTTCGACCTGCTTGGAATCTATGGAGCCTCGAGTCACAGAAGATATGAATGCCAACCTCACCAGAATCTACACTCAACAAGAGATTGAAGAGGCCCTTTTTCAGATGGAGGGTCTCAGCTCTCCTGGACTAGATGGCTTTCCTGCTGCATTTTATCAGAAGCAATGGCCCTTCATTGGTAAACAGGTCAGTGAAGCTATCCTGCAGGTGTTGAATTCAAATGGTAATATCTTTGATATTAATAACATTCATTTGCTTAATTCCCAAGAAAAAAAACCCCACTAAAGTTACTGAATTCAGACCCATATCCCTGTGTAATGTTATGTATAAGCTCATCTCTAAAGTAGTAGCCAACAGACTTAAGTCTATCTTGCCTCTCATCATATCTAATGCTCAATCTACCTTTGTGCCTAATAGACTCATTTCTGACAATGTGATAGTGGCCTTTGAAGCCATGCATACAATGAAGTCTAAAATGACAGGCAAAGAAGGTTACATGGCACTGAAACTAGACATGAGCAAGGCATACGACAGGTTAGAGTGGAATTTCATCAGAGCTGTGTTGTGTAGAATGGGCTTCTGTAATCAGTGGATTGAAATGGTGATGAAATGCATTGAGACAGTCTCATATGCTCTTCTTCTTAATGGAGTCCCCCAGGAACCTTTTCATCTAACTAGAGGCATAAGACAAGGTGATCCCCTTTCACCTTACCTTTTTATCATCTGTGCTGAGGCCCTTAGCTGTCTTCTAAGCAATGCTGAAGAAAAATGTTTAATCCATGGAGTTCCTATTGCAAAAGGCCAGATCAGAATATCCCACCTCTTTTTTGCTGATGATTGCCTTCTTTTTTGTAAGGCTAATGCCATTGAATGGGGCAGACTTTTTGGTTTATTGAGATCTTATGAATTAGCCTCGGGCCAAAGGCTTAATTTGGAGAAAACTTCCATTTTGTTTAGTAAGAACACAACAATACATCTTATCTATTGCGGGGGTAAGACATGGCATAGCATATGAGAGATACTTGGGATTGCTCTCAGTGGTTGGAAGGTTCAAATGTTAGACCTTTAAAGGCATCTTGGACAAGATCAGATCAAAATTAAGTAATCACAGAGTAAAATTGCTGTCTCAAGCTAGGAATGTGGTATTTATCAAAGATGTACTTCAGGCATTACCAACATATACAATGTCTATTTTCAAACTTCCCAAATCCCTGATTAGAGAAATCAATAGTGTCATAAGTAGCTTTTGGTGGGGGCAACAAAACCATGAGCACATAATCCACTGGATTTCATGGGAAAAATTGGGAAAAGCAAAGTCTGAAGGGGGGATGGGTTTTAGAGACTTCGAGGCCTTCAACAAAGCTATGTTGGCCAAGCAATGTTGGGGGTTGATCCAACATCTAGACTCTCTGGCTGCTCAGGTGATAAAGGCCAAGTATTACCCAAGCTCCACCTTTTTAGAAGCTAAACTTGGATCGAAACCATCCTATGTGTGGAGAAGTTTCCTGGCAGCAAGACCTTTGATTGAGGCAGGTTCATATTGGAGAATAGGAAATGGGAATCAAGTGCAAATCTGGAAGGATAGATGGACATTACATACAAATCCAAGTAGGGCCCAAAGTAGTGTTAGAGTGCTGGAGAATAATGCAACAGTGTCCAATTTAATTGATCCAGTTACTAAGCAGTGGGATAGAGCCCTGGTGCAGCATATTTTCAATGCTAGAGAAGCTGATATCATTCTCAAAACTCCCATAAGCTCACTCAACAGTAGAGACAAACTAGTTTGGCAAGGCACAAGAGAAGGTGTTTTTTCAGTGAGAAGTGCCTACCACAAGGAACTAGAGAGAAGTCTACATGCCTCATGTCAAGTCTCAACCAGGTCTTCCTACTAAGCAGTATGGCAGCAGCTATGGCAATTAAAGGTGCAGCCTGGAGATAAAGTCTTCCTTTGGAGATCTTGCTTAGAGGCACTTCCAACTCAATTAAATCTCTTCAAGAAAAGAATAGTCGAAAATCCCCTCTGTCCTATTTGCAATCAGGAGGAAGAAGACTCAGTACATGCCATATGGAGGTGTGAATCAGCCAAAGATGTGTGGAGTCAGTGTTCAAAAAGATTACAGAAATGCCACCTCCCTTTCATATCCATGATCCAACTACTTGAAGTATTATTTCAGACCATGGATTGCCAACTCATTCAAGAATTTGTTGTGGTTGCAAAGAAGATATGGTGGAGAAGGAATAGCTTTATCTTTAAAGGCTCTTTTGTTCACTCGAATGCTATTGTCAAGGAAGCAAGAAGTCTCTTGGAGATGCTAAATGAGGAGAGTTCCAACTAGGACAATGTGTAGACTTGCAACTCAGCTGAGGATTGGCAGGCTCCCCCATCAAACTGGATCAAGATGAATTGGGATAGTGCAGTAGACAAGGCCACAGGAGTTATTGGAGTAGGAATAGCAGTGAGGGACAATTCGGGTCAAATCATTGCTACCATGAGGACCAAGAAACACCTCTTCCCCGATCCATTACTAGCAGAAGCATTTGGAGCCCTCAAAATAGTACAGTTTGGTTTGGAGCTTAGGCTATCTCAAGTGATCATTGAAGGGGATTCTCTACAAGTCATTAATGCTCTAAAAAGGGAGATAGAGGGCTGTAACAGTGCAAGCATGTTTGTATGTGAGGCAAAACATCTTCTTAAATTTTTTGCCAAGTGGGAGGTTTCTCATGTTAGGAGAAATGGCAATACTATGGCTCACTTGTTAGCAAAAGATGCTCTTTCCATCTATGACCATATTGTAACATTGGGGGTTCTCCCTTCTTGTATCCCTTTGGTTTAATAGAATGGAATTGTTTCTCTAAAAAAAAAAGAAATAATCTCTTCCTGTAGGAGTTTAGGGTAAGTTTGCGGTGGATGCGTGCTCCCTTTTATTTCCTCAAATGTAGGGTGCTGATAAGTGATAGGAAACGCATAACATGATACAAAGTATCGAAATAAGAATAATATAAGGTATAAGTTTTAAATAAACAAGTTTCGCGTAAATTCTTTGTAAAATGATGGATCTCACTATAAAAATAATTATTTTATACTTTTTCAATGTAGGATTTACTTTTTTACAAAAGCCTAAGTGAGACTTGTCTATTTAAAATTTAAAAAAATAATCTATCATCAAAATAATATAGTATCGAGATTCTCTCTTGCCCAAAATGTGCAAACCAACAATCTCCAGGTCATTTCTCTTGGTACCAAATCTTAAATCCCATTTTTTTTTTTTTAATCTACTGGTTAAACTTATCCCCAAATATAACCTGGTTATTAAATTTTTCCTAAGTTGGGAGTGGGGAAATAACCCAAATTGCAGATTTAGTTAAATTATTATTATTCTGTTTTTGGTTAATGAATGGATCAAGAATTGGTTGGGACGAAGTCATTGAATTCCCATGACAACATCTCATTATCTCAAGCCATAGTTAGAAGGATGGCATCCCAATTCAATCATGGAGGAAGATCATGATTTTTTTTGGCATTTTTTGTGTGGTCCCTAACACCGAAATAATTGAATTTTATAAAGTCAATACCTAAAAAGGCTTTCCATTAAAATTTCAACTTCCGTACTTCTCGAGGGAAGTTGCTATTTCTCATTAATGTGGCCAGAAAATTTTTAAGCCTATAATGTGTAAAGGTTCTAGATCAAGGTATATACCATTATATACATTAATTAATATCTCTGAGTTTTCTAAAACTCTAAAATATGGTTTAAAAAATATGTTTAAAATTCACAAGTCTTTGTAATCATGCACAAAAGTCAGTAAAATAACGCTTAAGCCAACATCATGTACTTTAATGTGATGATACAGCTGTTCATTAGGGTAAGAGAATTAGATAAGGTTAGTGATAATTAGGTCGTGATAACGACAGCATGAATATGTCGTATCTATTAAAAAGAAAGAAAGGGGTCCATCCAGAATGACATCCAAATCCACCCAGAGCCACAAAAAAAAAAAAAAAAAAGACTAATAATATATATATATATATATATATATTTTTTTTTTTAAAAGATGAAGAAATAGTTTACTGACAACTAAGATCTTCCTGAGATTGCTAGATTTATTTATTTAGTAAAGATTCCTAACATGACCAATAGAAAATGGCACGATGTCTTGCAAATCATATATAATCTTTTATAAAATTTTCATAAATGTGTATTAAATGTTTGGATGAATGCAATAAGTATTGTGGTTGGAGCTCACCTCCGGTCTTTTTGGGTTGAGGGAAAAAATAAAAACAAAAGAAAAGAAAATAGTGGGTTTTGCCCTTCTTAACTTTATTATAATGTCATTTTCAGGTCAATTCCAACCAGGCAATGGACAGTTGAAGTGCTTCAACCAAACCCTAAAGTCTGGCTTGGTTTTCTAAAACTTCAATGGTGTGGGGATGTGTCATTTATTCCTATCTATAAAGAACGATGCTTCCCCAATGTAATCCGTCAGGTGAGAGGATATGTGTCAAATGGAAAATCATTTAAGATTCAACATATTCTTCTGTCAATACATGAGATTATCAATAAATCTCACGAAATAACGTCAAGAAAAGGTAAAAGTCGATTAAACCATGTGCATATATGTACAGCTCGCTTTGAATTTTTTTTTTTCAAAGCTATAGAAAAATGGATTTTCCTATAAATGAAGGTTGTTGACTTTGTTTCCATCTTCGATGATAAACCTTATTTCCCATCGTCTCACTAGCTGACCTTGATTTTTTGTCATTTTAAGATCATCATATGATCTAATATTTAAACTTTGCCTTGATTTGGCTTTCCTAGATGTTTGATATGTTCACATCATGAAGAGTTAAGACTAGGAATAGTGAATTAAATATTTGTCACAAGCTAGAATATGTATTATTGCTAATTACTTTTGTTGCAACCTTTTGTGAAAACTGTATTTCACCAAACAAAAGTGATAGATCAGAATGGAAATCACTGAATTTTATCAGATAAAAAAGGCAGAGGGGCTTGAGAAAATGACATATTTTGTATATAATAAAATAGTGGATGGGGCCCTAACTTTCATCACATTTCAAAACGTGGCATAACGAGAAATAAAGCAAGAAGAAACTTATACATCATTATCTCCAATTTTATATGGAAGTGCTTAACATCCACTCAATGGGGGTACTTGTCATTTAGTGATAATTAATTAATTGAAAAAGGGTCTAAAAGCTTAGTTAATTAAGATGTCAATCACATCTAGAGATTCTAATTGGTTAAGTTGCCGCCATTTTGATCCCCCCAACACCTCCTTTTTTTACGGTCAACTTAAGCTATGATTTAATCTTGATTACACGTGCATTACAACTTTTTAAGGCTAAAAACCCCTTTTAAGAAACCTCAAAGTATTGAGTTTTGGGGAAAAAATAAAATAAAAATATAAAGTACCTTGTTTTGTGTACAACTTTCATTCAAGCTACGTTCCATCATTTAATTTTTTAATAAATCTTCTTAACCTCCTCACATTCCACATTTTTTTTTAATTTTTATTATTTTTTTCTTTTATCAAATATTTATTATATGAATAATAAATAGAAAATTTGAAATAATTTAAAAAGAATAAACTCAAAAAAAATTGTAAAAAAAATTAAAAAAATTAAAAAATTAAAAAAAATGTAGAGTGTGGTGGAGGTTGTGTAGCAAAACTCTTAATTTTCCCACCCTTTAAGCCACATGCATATTGTCATTTAGCTAATTAGTTTTTAATCAAAGGAATTAAAAGCTTTGTATTGAAGTAATAATCTTATTTACACAATAAAGAAGATTATAGTGAGATGAGATGAGATGAGATGATTTTAGATAAGTTGAATAAAGTATTGTTATAATATTATTTTTTAATATTATTATTGTTTTGAGATTTAAAAAAATTGAATTGTTTATTATATTTTGTATAAAAATTTGATAAAATTGTAATGATGAGATGAGATGAGTTGAGAGCGTTTCTGTATTTCACTTTAGTTGGTTTTTTTAGATTAATATTGACAACAATACTTTTTTTTAGAATTATGTATATATTTATATTTGAATAATCTTGACTAATGATTTATATAAAAATTTCTTTGGTGGGGAAGTTATGGGTTTTTTTTTTTTCCTTTTCTCAAATGAAGATGATATATTATATAATTTAGATACTAATGAAAGTAATAAGGAAAATTAGCCCTTAAAATTATATTTTTTTAACATGATTAGAAAAAAGGATGGTTTTTGTATTTTAGTAGAAGAGTGTCTATCTGTATCATTTATCAAAACAAATATAATAATCCAAAACGCCTGTAAACCTCCACGTGCACCATATATAGGTCCCCCACTAGGGTAGCAAAAGAAATTATTCTTTGTTTTTTTTTTTTTCTTACCTCATCAAATTAAATTCCAAGCATATATAGAGCAAAATAAATAAACAGATAAATAGATAAATAAATAAATAAATAAATAATTCACTCCAATGTTTTCAATCCAATAAAAAATAATATTTTTGTCTCCTATCTTTCTCCAAGACTGATGGAGTTTATTTATTTATCTATTTTTTTTTCCCTTGGGTTGGTGCCAAGGCAGGCAGTGTGTTGAAAGTCCAGTTTGTCCCCACGAAATAATTATTGTGTGGTTTATTTGATTTTGCTTAAAGCCAAAGGTGTTCATAAAAAAACTCACATGTAGAATGGCCGTGAAGGGCACTCCTGTATATCTAGTTTGATAATCAACATATTTACTTATCTCTGAAATAATATTATCACTAATTTGTTAAGTGATAATATCACTATTATTTATTAATATATAAATATAAATAATAAAATCTAACTGATTTTTCTGTTGGATTAATTTTTTAAGATAAATAGTAATTTCATATAGTATTAGAGTAGATGTCTGATTTCAAACCAACTCTACACAATGAAGAGAAGTGTTAAGATAAAAAAAAAAAAAAAGAAATGATTAAATCTATATTTTCCTATGAGTTTAAATTTTTAGAACAAGTGAAATTTTATATTATTATCCCTAACTTCGACTATCCATATAAAATAAATTGCATTAAACACAAATAATATTTATAATATCAAAATATGAACTCAGGCTTGCTCACAATAAAAAAAAAAAAAAAAAAATGTAATTGTTGCAACACTGAGGGCCAAAGTCTTCATTAGCATGATCATGCACAAAGAAGACACAATTCAAACTTCATTAGCATCATCATAAACAATGAAAAATCAGATAGATCAACAAACAAACAAATCAACAGTCAAAACACAAACAAATTCCTCCTAAAAAATCAGATCATTAAACTTGGTCCAAGAAACAAACAAATCAACGACCAAAACCATAACAGATAAAAGAGAAATCAAAACAACTAAAACAGATAAAATGATGAGAAATTATATTTGTAATTTTAGAATGTGTAAGAGTCACACAATCTTTTTAAAAAAGTAGATAAATCTGAAAATTTACATTAAAAAATTATTTTTTTAATAGTAAACTCTACTTAAATACTCTAAAACTATATGTAATATTATTAAAACAAATAAAAAAATTAGAGACAAAGCTAGAGAGAGGAACTGAGATGATAAATTTAAAATAAAAATTATTAAAAATATTCATGAGAAAAGTTGCAAAACTTTAAATGAAAAGTAGTTCTTTAATTACAAGCAAGCAATAGCATTTACAACTGGTTTCCTAAATTTTAGTTAGAAAGGATACTCTTTATAATTTTATCTTAAATTTTACTTATTTTCAAACAAAATTTTATATTTCATTTCCTATTCTATTAAAATAATATTTCTCTATTTTTTTTATTTTTTTTCTCTCACTTCTATTTATAAATTTAACTACTCAATATTTTTTCTTATGTTTTGATCTATGATTCTAGTGAATATTTTAAATTAAAATTTAAATTATTTTTAATATTTTTAAAATTAATAAAAAATTGATAAAAATGATTTAAAAGATGAATATTTGAGAAACTACTATTTATTTCCTAAACTTTTTTCTTAAGATAAAGATTCAGATAGAGGGAATTTTTTAGAGCATTTTCTAAACTTTTACTCAAATTATAAGGAAAAAGAAGTTAGACACCGGATGAGAATGCTGTACATGAAAATGTTGGGAAGAAAAAAACAGGAAGTATAGCTATTAGCCAAAGAGCAGCCTCAGACCGTCGGTTTCGGATGGGTGTCGGCCGGCAACGTCGGTATCTAAAAGTCATCGCCGAATGTGGTTGCCCCATTTATCAAAACGTAGCATTACTTTCTAAAATTGGGATTAATTTATGTTGACACCCAACCCCATTCACATGTTGCTGACGTGTAAATAATCTAGCCATTCTCTCTCTACCTATAGCTAGTAAGAAATAATGTTCAACTAGGAAGGACATTATTGTCAAACCAAGACAAACATAGCAAATCTGGGATTTCTGTCCTCTGTTCACTTCTCATTGGCCCAACTCACGGAAGAGGTAAGAAAATGTTTTTTTTTTTTTTGTGGTTTTCACTCTCTCTCTCCTCACTCACAGGCATCACCACCACCACCACGTCCACTCCCAGCAGCACTTCATCACTTCTGTACACACAGATTTTAGAGAGGGAGGAGAGAGATTTTGCCTTTTCTTCTTGGCCTTTGTTCCAATCTGATATTTTCTTCTTTTCAGTGATCGCTGCTTTTATTGTTAACGTTATTTTCTTCAACAGAGTGGTTCAGATGTACAAATGGAAAACTGGGTTGTCATCAGATTTAATGGCGGTTGGTGTTTATGAGGAAAAAGTTAGTTACTTTATTATCCTGTTTCCTCTATTTCTAAAGGCTACTTTAATACCAGTGTGTTCTCAGTCCGAGCAGATTATATTAATTTTGGTTTAATATTTGTTGTTAGATCCACCCGAATTAGCAGCAAGAAAGCTTGATGGGAAGTACTTTTTGTTAGGAACAAAACGGATCCAAACTTTGTTCTTGTTGGTGGTTTATGGGAGTATTTCTGGTTTCCTAAGCTTTTTGTTTGATTTCATCAGAAGGGTCAGAGAAATCTTAAAAAACTAGACTATTTATTTATTTTTCGTTAGCTTCAGCTTCGAGCTTTTATGGAAGAAAATTGAAGAAAAACTGAGAGAAGCAGATGGAGTCAGATCTTCAACGACACCACCATAATTTTCATAATCGTCAAAACCAACATCACCAAAACCAGATGAACTCCGGCTTGACGAGGTACCGTTCGGCCCCAAGCTCGTATTTCTCAAGCATCATTGACAGGGAATTTTGCGAACAATTCTTCAACCGGCCTTCGAGCCCCGAAACAGAGCGAATTTTCGCTCGTTTCATGACCAGTGGTGGTACAGATGACGTTGCATCAGAAGTGGAGGCAAAAGAGGCAAATAGGCAGCAGTTGCCACAGTTTATGGCACCAGTGAACAACGAAGCAGCAGGGGTTCTTCAGCAGCAGAACAATTATGTTTCTGCTTCTCAGAATTTTTACCAAAGCCCATCACGGCAGCCTTTGCCGAATCAAGGCTTGAATTCGAGTGTTGATGCTGGGTCTTATCCCATGGGGATGGATCGAATTTTGCCTCAGATGAAGACGGGTATTGGTAATAATTCAAGTCTTGTCCGGCATAGTAGCTTACCGGTCGGATCGTTCTCCCAGATCAATGTTGAAAACAGTACGTATCTGTTGTATATTCCTATTTATTGTTTGGTTCTTGGCAGATATGAGAGGACATAAAAGAAAATACTTGCAGCAAGTCATTACTAACCCTTTTTTCTTTTCTTGTCTTTTTGATTTTTATGTACTTATATTTTGCTTTGCATAGCTTGAAAAGATTTTGAACAGTTTTTTTAGTGACATGTTTAGTTTTATAAACGTTTCTGGTTTAGTGCTTTTGGGTAAAAAAATGGGAAAAATGGCAGTTCAGCTGTCTTGGGAAAAATAACTTATTGGATAATAGATCAAGTTGCTTAAGCTTGATTTCTGATCCAAAAGTGTTCATGGTTTTGCTGATGTAAAAGTTTTCTGCATAGGTTCCTAGCGGTTACAATTTCAGAAAGGTACTAAACAATTATTGGCAATTGGCAGGCTTTGCTGCAATGAGAGGGACGGGAAATTTTGGAACAGCTAGGAGCACTAATGAAGACGCATCTTTTTCTTCTGCTAGCCGGTTGAAGACTTACTCATCAGGGCCACCTTCTTCAGCTGGGATAATGAGTCCAATCGCTGAAATTGATGACAAAAATATGGTGGCACACAATCCAGACAGTGGGAATTTTGGTGAAGGTCGTGGGGACGACTATGTCACAGGTTTCCCAATTGGTTCTTGGGATAACTCTGCCATGATGTCTGATAACATCACTGGCCTAAAAAGAGTTAGAGATGATGATGCAAAGACATTTTCAAACCTGAAAGTGTCCGAAACTCAGGTTGTGTATATACATATCTGATCCATTGTTTTTCCATCTTTAATATTCCTAATTAATCGAAGTTTTTGGTTGTTGATCAGAATATGGAGTCTGGAAATCGTCCTCCTACCGGTTTAGCTCATCACTTGAGCTTGCCAAAAACTGCAGCAGAGATGGCTGCCCTTGAAAAGTTCTTGCAGTTCCAAGATTCTGTTCCTTGTAAAATTCGAGCTAAGCGTGGCTTTGCCACTCACCCACGAAGCATTGCCGAGAGGGTAATGTTTTAGCTCCCATCAGATTCATGTTTTTATTTCATTATATATGGTTCAATCCCTGTACTTTTATTTGATTAACAAAATGGAACTGCTTGGTCATTTCATTTGAAAAAAGGGATGATTTAGACAAATACATGATGCTAAAACTTCTTTACATCTTCATTTTCTTGTCAAATTTCAGGTGAGAAGAACCCGAATCAGCGAACGGATGAGGAAGCTACAAGATCTTGTCCCTAACATGGACAAGGTACAAACTTGTCTTGAATTTCTTCCTTGAAGATTGCCTTAGAGGGGACTCATGTATTTCACTTTTTCTTTGCAGCAAACAAACACATCAGACATGTTAGAATTAGCTGTCGAGTACATTAAAGACCTTCAAAAACAAGTGCAGGTATATTCCAACAAAGATTCTTGAATGAGTATCACCCAATCTTAAAAAAAAAAAAAAAAAATCAACCCAACATTTAATCTTATATTGTAAATTTAACCTTCTCATTCATTCCTGTGTTATTATATCAGACACTCTCTGATATCCGCGCAAGGTGTACGTGTTCAAACAAGCAGCAGCCATAGTGCAAGAAGCCATAAGAACAGATAGAAAGCAAAGCGAGCTTCGATCTCTTTTGTACTGAAAGAGAATAAAATAGTGAGCCATGAATTGTGTGAGTGTACAGGAGAAAAAGGGTGCTCGTAGTCTTGAACTGTAAGATCTATCCAATGATGCCACTAATGGAAGAAAATTTGTACAGTGCTTGATCATCTAATTGCATGCGAATGTATTGTTAGTTGTGGAGCTCAGCTGAAACAATGAATTTTATCCTCTAGAGAGAGAGATTATGGTTTTAACTCCACTGCCCGCTTCCCCCCCATCTTAAAAGTAAAGAGAAATGCCATCGATGGCTGTTGAAAGAAATGGTACGGGTAACATGTGGATGTCGGCGTTAACATGTGTCTTTTTTATTCTCTTTTTATTGTTTCTTTGGACATATTTGACAAAGAAGAATGAGTGAAGCAGATTAACTCTTTTCATGTCAATAAAGGGTGTTTTTCTTTTTTTTTCCCCCCTCAAATCTTGGTTCTTAGTGCAATATGTAGTTTCCCCTTTTGGACATGGACATGATACCATGTGCTAGTCTATATGCTTTTCTATTCCAGGGTTGGTTTTGTTTAAAGTGTGTAGTTCGATGCATGCAGGTCTTTGTGCTGTGACTAACACCAGACATTCCTAACTAGCTTTTCATTGTCTTTTCCTTTTTGGTAATGGAGAATGGGGTTGGCTTGTATGTCCAAATTGGTACCTGCCCATAATTAGTTGCCTAAAAGAACTACTCTGTGATCTATCTAACAAGGTCATTAATGCACTCTCCTTTTCTTTCCCTTGCCTTACAGGCCTTTTAAGTTAGTGGCCGCAAACAACTACAACATCCCATAACCCCCCATTAATTCATGGTCATTATCAACTTGCCTAGCAGAGTAACAAGCTTTTATCTTTTACGCGTATCTATTCTGGATTAGCTTTAGCAAGTTTAAAATGGAGAAACATAACCAAAAAGACTAAGAAGAGCTTAGAAATTGAGCTGTATACTGTCAATAACTGATGGGCTGGGCATATTGTTTCTATCATCTAGCTTGTGGAGGAATAATCTCACATTGCTTGTACCAAAGTCTTTGCCATGTTTATAAGAAATGAACAATGATTTCTTGGAGAACCGATTTTATGAGATGAGTTAGACTCATGAATTTCTACATGGTATCAGAGCTTGTCACAGGACGAATGGAGGCCCACTATTTATCCTGTGACAATGACCAGAAACAAATACTGGCCTGCATGTGAAGGAGGATGCCGAGGAATAATCTCACATTGCCTGTAGAGAAGGTCTTGAACATATTTATAAGGAATGAACAAACCTTTCTTAAATAATCGGTTTTATGAGATGAGTTAGACTCATGAATTTCTTCTAGCCAACCCAATATCACAATCTTGCTAAGTGCATCCTTTTAAATTTCTTTGTTCGAAAGATAGATTCCATTGCCCTATATTATTTTCAAAAAAAGGATTCTTTACATTTTATCTGAAATAAATAGCATCCATTTAGTTAAAAATATAGTGGGGACCTTCAAAGCTACGTGAAGCTTCTCTGACAGTAGACCTGTGTTCTTGGATGAGCCCAATGAAAATGACATTGCCGGAAAGGATACACTCCGATCAACATTTTTCATGTTGCTTTACAACTTCGGAAATCGTCCATCTCCAACGCTCCAAATTAATGCATGTCTACACGTACGCGTCTCGTGCATCTCTGGATTTTCGACTGTTTTATCTCTCTATTCCGGCCATCACCTCCCATTTTCCGACTGCTTGTTTTAACCTCTCATTCTACCCCTCAAAGTCACATCCTTTGGTTTCCCAACGTCCCGTTATGTAACGCCCCAAATCCGGGTGACTTGGAGAATTTCTACTTGTCACTCATAAACATATCTCCCAACACATCCAAGGAATAAACTCAAAAAAAAACTTCATAAATGAAAACAATCTCAAATCTTCTCAATAATCTCATTACAAACTCCACACAATCTTTAATGCAATAATAATAAATCAAAGGGGTCCATAACCTCCCGATAGTCATAACAAACCAACTAAATCTTTCATAACTCTTACTAAACTCAAGACATAAATAAAACTCAAAGATATTAAAACTAAAAACACCAGAAGTCCTTCTTCTACCAACATCTCCTCAGCTTAGACACAAACAGCATTCTAATCCAGGTCCTCATTTGGACTCACCACATCATCTGAAAAATATTATAATGATAGGGGGTGAGTTATCAATAACTCAGTAAGCAGAAATCATATGCTAGCGTGCAAACATGAGCATTTATCAAGGAGAGTATGCAGAACAAAATATTTTTCCAGAGTTATCATGCAGAACAGAACATATTTTCAAAATAACAGAGCGATGGTTTTAAAACAAGTAAAACCCATGGTACTTTGGCATAACATAAACTGAGTATCATCATCAAATCAAAACAGAGCATCAAACAGAGCAGAGACCATGTTTCACCCCCGTGGTAGGGTTGTGCTAACCCCGGTGGCCAAACCAGGCAGAGACAGAGGTGAAATCTTTCCTTTATTCTTCTCGGAGCCCCGAGTGTGCACACAGGAAAGACCACAATAAAACCACTTTATTTCCAAAGTGGGTGCACTCAGAGACAGAGAAGTTGGTACCAACCCAAACAGAGCAGAGCATAACAGAGCAGAGCAGAGCAAAGCAGAGACAGAATCAGATACGAAAACCAGTACACCATGCCAAAGGTTTTCAGATGTTATAACAAAATAATACAGAGTACCAAAACAGAATCAGACGGTTACACACGCTGAACACAAAAGCCAGAACCTCTTTCTAAAAAAATGCACAACTTTTCATATCCTCAATATCGCTCTTTTCCAGATTTCAGAAACCACATGACAGAATTTAGCTCATGTCTACACAATGCATGCCAAAACATATTTTTTTTCCTTTTTCACACAGATTTCATGAATAATGCAGATGAGTGACCGAGGTTGATCTTTATTTTCACAAGTTCCCAACATAACACAAAATATGCAAGTTTTTCATAAAAACAGCCTCAGTCTTATTAACTTGTATAAAACCTAGCATAGGAACCCCACTTACCTGACTCCTGCAGTGTATTATCTATGACTTGGATACGGTCTCTATCCGTCTCGCCACCTATTCATAAGATAATATAAACTAAATATTAAAATCCAACAATACACAATTGGTCTTAAACAACTCAAGACTCAAACTCTAGACCATAATTCAACGAGTTTAATCAAACTTAACTAGCCAAATAACAATCCGGACAGCCCACCCTTCGACCCAAAATATTCTATACTAAACTCAGTATGTTGGTTATAAGTGAAGACTGATTTGGACCTAAAAAAATGTTTGCTGAAAGTTGGCTTGACAGTTGGCTCGAGCCAAGTTCGCTCGACAGTCCGCTCGAGCGAAGGCAAGTCAGAGAGGTTCGCTCGACACTCCGCTCGAGCTAAAGCAAGACAGAGAGGTTCGCTCGAGTCTCGCTCGACACTCCGCTCGAGCGAATGCTCATTTGGCTGTTCGCTCGAATCGCGCTCGACAGTCTGCTCGAGCGAAGTACGCAGATTTTGCCAACAAAACCAGTTTACACTACACAAAGCACTCTTCTTTCCATTCCCAACTCCATAACATAAAGTATAAACTAACACTTCCAAATATTTTCTCCACCACCAGTCCAACAATTCCACTACAATGAAACTTCAAATAATCCAAACCTAGGACAAAACACCAATCCGAAATACTCACCACGCAACAACCAGAAAAACTCACAAAAACTACTCAAACTCACAGCCAAAACAGATATTGCATCAAAAAGAAGATAAACCAAACCCAAAACTAAGAAGCAGAAATCGCACGGTTACAGAAGGAGAAACCGATACTTGGATGAGAAAGAAACCCTTACCAATCGAAAATGGAGGGGATGCGAATTGATGCCCGTGAGTTGCAGACGGAAACCAAAATGCAGAAATGGAGGAAAAACAGAGTATAGCAGACGGCAACACTCGGGAAACCAGAAGCAACGCAGCAACAGAAATCCACGTGAGGAGGTCTAGGGCATGGGATTCGGAAACTCAAACTAATGCCAACAACAGGAAATAAAGATGAAACCGAAAAGAAAAGAGAGACGTGCGCGAGAGAGATGCGGGAGAAACTGAAACTGAAACAGAGAAATGCGGAAAGAAACGGAAGTTGAAGGAGAAAACACTCACCTCAAAAACGACGTCGTTCAGGATTCTCACTAAACACGAAAATGGCTAGGCCATTTTCACGCACTGATCCGGGCCACTTTGATGAAGAGGCAGGGCCTTACACGTTACATTATTATTGCTTGGCCGAGAACGACGAGGAAAATGAGTTTTTTCCTACAATTTTCCTATTATGATGGACGACAGTGCGCTTGGTCTCTCGTTTTCATGGTCCTTCGAGATCTTGAAAAAAGTGAGAAATTCCCTTTTATTTCTCTAAAGTGAATAAATACATGGGCCGAATACTGAATTGATTATATTCGGCCCATAAAACAATCATGGCCCTTTATCAAGAACATAATTGGGCTGAGTTTGCCTTCATCTGGGCCGAAAGAAAGTTTGTATTTTATATAAAGTCTAAACAATCATGGCCCATGTTGTTAGGGCTGTAGCTCTCTATATTGGAAGACGCTGTTTTGAAGTTAACACAAACAGCCACTTATAAGGATTATCGAATTTTATATTCTTACGATAAGAGTAATTTAACATAAATATCTAAATTATGAGAGCCCTGACCCCACAAATATCTCATAATATATGCTGTGTCAGACATTGCAGAAACATCATTAATTGTTTCAAAAAAAAAAAAAAAAAGTAATGGTGGTAGACAGGCCTGACCCCACAGGAAGTCAAGGTAAGAGTCCACAAAGAAATGAGATGGATCTCCACCGACGCAACGCCTCTCAGTCTCATTCCAAGTAATATCTTTAGCCGAGTAGGTCCATCACTTCCCCTCTTTGCGCTTTCCTGTATCGCCAATATTGACCAGTATTTTAGCACACCGTATAAGCAGAGAAGAGACCATACATACCATCTGACTTTGCTCTTCTCTTTGCGATCTCTTCATTCTTTCATTACTTTTGATTTTTGCTATTTCAAACCCAGAAAACATGGCCGAGGTTGCAGGCCTACTTCTATCCCCCTTCCTCCAACTATTCTTTGAAAGAGTTGCTTCCCGTGAGTTCGTTGACTTCTTTCGAATCCGAAAACTTGACGGAAGACTCTTGAAGAGGCTGGAGATAGCATTGCTGTCTGCGAATGCGGTGCTCGAAGATGCAGAGGAAATGCAATTTACAAAGCCTATGGTGAAACTGTGGCTTGATGAGCTGAAAGATGCCGTCTATGATGCAGAAGATATCCTGTATAAGGGAAGCATGTGTGGATTCCATTCAAACCAAAACAGAGCATATATAGCTGAAAATC